>NC_092858.1:9307533-9375498 GCF_032062135.1 Pyxicephalus adspersus | reverse complement strand
TATCCATCCATCTATCTATTATCTATCTATCTATCTATCTATCTATCTATCTATCTATCTATCTATCTATCTATCTATCCCTCTATCTATCCATCCATCTATCTATCTATCTATCGAGGTCATATATAGGCAAATGGTTGATTATATTTACTGGTTTTTGAACTGGTTCCATGGGCAAGAAAAAAGCTCTTGCTTGAGGCATGTTGAAAGCACTTTCTGGCTATTTCGATCCTTCTTTACATACTTTTTTTAGTATCAGTAGAAAGAAGATGAGCATCAATTAATGTGCATGATAACATGTACTGGAGAATAGTAGTATTCCTTTAAGTTGATGTCTATGGACCAATTTATCCTAAATAAAGAACGGTTACTGTTGTTTTGCAGATATAATATGGGCGCTTAAAGAGACTGAAAGAAGCCTAAAGACCAACTCCCAACCCAACTTCTCTTTTGGATTATATGACTCGTGGCATCATTTACTCACTTCCTTTGAGCCTAGGGCATTATTCACAAATGCCTAGGGGTGTGTGATATATACGAGCTAGGGCTCAGAATTGTATATAAAATACATGCAATTTGCAATGTTTATACAATGGTTGTGCAATGGCCAACTGATAACCTAATTTTTTAGGTTAAAAATCTGTTTCAGCACCTTGGACAGTTCAGCCCATGCCTTTGGTTCTGTTACACCAAAATCCACTTGGGGATGCCAAACTATCAGGGGGTTTAGGAAATGCTAGGAACACAACATGGGCAGGACAACTAGTAAATTTAGGAATCCCCGGATGGTTAACTATTTAGGTTTGAGAATCAGATGAAGAATGGCAGGGGAAGCATGCAATGATGCCCCTATGAGCTAGCTGTTCTATAGAGAAACTAATGGCACATGGACAAGGTTTTCTAACCTACACAGATATTTGGGCAGCTGGGTTTATACTTTTCATGAACTTTTGTGGAGTCACTAGTGTGACAGCCAACTAACAGGCAGTACAGATCCTTAGGGCAGTGTAGTCCTTCAGACTAGGATCTATACGTTTATCCTGGTGCAAGAACAGTTGTACAGAGGACAGAGGAGGACCAACCTTTATCTAGAAGGACTTCCCTTTCTTTAGAGAAGAGCTGAACGTCCAGCAGTCTACTTACACATTCCTAATTAGGGTTAGGTGTGTATCGCAGAGACCAGTACCAAAAAACAGATGGCAAAGGAACAAGGGTGGTTGATACTGCAATGCACCAATATCTCATGTCAATATCTCATATGTGTGGTCTTTGAGAGGCAGATATCTTTCTGAGAATGATAGCCAAGAGACATTTCCCCATCTCTATTATTGCACACACATATATTTGCTCTGCAGAGTTTATCACCTCCTGTGGTAGCCCCCGTGAAGCTATTAGTAGCTCAAACTGTTTTTTCATATTTTATACTGCATGCATCTTTATATTTATACTGCTTTTATGTATTTACACTGCAATAATTAGTGGAGGTTGTGCTGTTTGTGTTTTTAGTAGATTACAGCGAGAAGGCTTAGCTTAGTGATCATTAACCAAGAAAGCTCTGCCATTGTTTTGTATATGTCACCTATTCAGTGATATGAACCAGGATCTGTTTGTTTTCCTAGTTTGTGTTTAACTCGAATGGGAAACCTAAACAGAACTGGGCTTGAACTAAAAAGAACTTGGGTTCATGGTGAAAAAGCCGAGGACACTGACCGTGTGATAAGGAAAATATAATTTGATGTAGTAACCAAGGTTATGCAAAATTATTATTTTAAGGGGGACAGTGCCTGGGTTTAAAAATATTTAGCCAGGGCCAGATTTCCACAACTCTATCTGCAACAAGAGAAAAACATGTTTTTAAAAATGTCACAAGAATAAAATATCTTCATAAACTGCCCCATGGAAAAGATAATGTTGAATATTTACTAATCTGACAAGCATTTTTTTTGCCAGAGAGCAAGAAATCTGCTTGCTGAACTGACAAGTATATCCTGCAGGATGCAATGGTTTTTCTCTCTTGTCTCTTCTGTTTATGGGTCCACCAGTGGCCGCAGGTGTAGTCCCATGCTGACCTATGCTGTCCATCAATCCTTCCACTTCCTATCCATTTCTTTTATTCCACCAGTCTACCTTCTGTCCTTCTTTCCCTGGATCACCCTCACAGCTAGAGCTCCAAACAAAGCAGGGAGGGAACAACCTAAAGTATATGCATTGCCTAAACTTTTTTCATATTTAGGATATTTTGGATTTGGAGTAGAGGTTTTGTCCATTAGGGGAAACAACCCTTCACTTATCTCAGGGATTCACCAGGAAATAAGTGAAAATCTCTACAAGTACAGGGAAGACCCCACTCAGATAGTTGTTACCAGAAGAATTCTGCTATATTCCTGTTCATGTAAAAACCTAAAAATTTAGACATTCTATGATTTACTGTTTTAGTGACAATTTGAAGTCAAATCAGATAAAAAGATGGAATGTCCTCAATTTAGCATCTGCTCCTTCACTCTACAATATTCTGTGCTGCCCCTGCCACCTGCACACTGCAGTTTCCTGTGAAATCAGCTCTGCTCCCCCAGCTCTACAAGCGTCTCCTCTATCCCCTGCACACTGCATTCTACTATGACAATCAGCTCTTTACTGAACAAAACTATGTCCCCAGTCTGTACACTGCAATCTGCTTTCACAATATATCTGATTCACAATGTCCCCTCTGCTGCATCTGTCCCCTGCCACCTGCACACTGCATTCTGCTATGGCAGTTAGCTTCACTTCTTTATTGTACAAGTGTTCATTAGGTCCCCTATCTGCACACTATATTCTGCCATGACAATATCTCAGCTTCCCAATGTCCCCTCTGTCCTCTGGAACCTGAACAATTCAACTTTCCTCGGACAATCAGCTCCACTCTTCCTCTATACACATGTCTATGACATCCCCTACCATTTGCACCCTGCACTCTGCTATGACAGTAAGCTTTGCTCCTCAAGTGTTACCTCTGCTGTCTCTGTCCCCTGCCACCTGCACAATACAATTCGGCTCTGACAGTCAGATCCACTTCTGTGCTTTACAAATAATTTCTGTGTCCCCTGTCTGCACATTGCATTGTGCTATAACACCAGGCTCCATTCTTCCACTCTACAAGAGTCCATGCTGTCCCCTACCATTTCTGTGCTTTACAAGTAACCCTTATGTCCCCTGTCTGCACATTGCATTGTGCTATGACAATAGGCTCCATTCTTCAACTCTACAAGAGTCCATGCTGTCCCCTACCATTTCTGTGCTTTACAAGTAACCATTATGTCCCCTATCTGCACATTGCATTGTGCTATGACAATAGGCTCCATTCTTCAACTCTACAAGAGTCCATGCTGTCCCCTACCACTTCTGTGCTTTACAAGTAACCACTATGTCCCCTATCTGCACATTGCATTGTGCTATGACAATAGGCTCCATTCTTCAACTCTACAAGAGTCCATGCTGTCCCCTACCACTTCTGTGCTTTACAAGTAACCACTATGTCCCCTATCTGCACATTGCATTGTGCTATGACAATAGGCTCCGCTCTGCTCTACAAGAGTCCATGCTGTCCCCTACCATTTCTGTGCTTTACAAGTAACCACTATGGACTATGGCCCATGTCTGGACATTGCATTGTGCTATGACAATAGGCTCCGCTCTGCTCTACAAGAGTCCATGCTGTCCCCTGCCACCTGAACACTGCACTCTTCTACGACAGCCCAGCCACTTCAGCTCTGATCTGTCCTCTGCCTGTATTCTACACTCTGTCCTGACTAATAACTTCAACATTGTACTTCATCAGTGTCCCCCCTGTTGTTCCCTTTCATCTGTACAGTATACTCCGCTCTGACATCTTATCTTCACAGACTTACCACTTCTGGAACGCTTCTGGCACACTTTTGCTAGTGTTTCTTTATCTACACAAGCATCCCCAGTACTGTTATTGTTTGTCCCAAACTCTGGTCTCTTTCTTTAGATAAGCCAATGAATAATAGTTTTCCATGTTTGTGTTTTGTAGTTAGTGAAGACAGCCGATCTTGATCCTCGTCAGAATTATGTGGTTGGTTTCCATCCTCATGGCGTTCTGGTGGCTGGAGCCTTCACCAACTTCTGTACAGAGGCCACTGGATTCCCTGAGCTGTACCCTGGGATCAGTCCATACCTCCTAATGTTACCACTATGGTTCCGAGCACCATTCTTCAGGGATTACATCATGGCCGGGGGTAAGTTCCATGTGTGTGAGTTCAGGAACAGGGCCGGCACATGTCATGGGATATGGCTATAGATAGCACAGAACATTAAAGATCTCATGCCATATGGTAAAGTACCCAAATCACATGGGGGGCACACAAACAGAACAAATCAAGGTATGGTGACAGATGCCCTGACATTCAAGGACTTTTACATGCTGGCAACCATTATAACTTCTTGTTGGTCGTTTTAAATGCAATTTAAATTTTTTAAATCTGTCCTCCAGTCTTCCCTTCAGTTTTGCACAGTTGTACAGGCTCCTCTCTCTTCTAGACTGAAAATGCTTATCCTGATTTTACTGCAAACTTTGAGGTTAACAAAATGTGCATTAGAAGCTGAAGCAATTTAGATAGAGCCTGTCTCACTTGCTGGCAGGAAGACATCCAGCATTATCTAGTAGCTTCCTCCCCAGCCAGTTTCTGGCCCACTTTATTGTTAATTTAGTTATTTCAATCATGAAGGCTCAGCTTCACATTTGGGCAATACCTATGGTAGTCTTTACAAATGCAACCTGCCTTGGAAAACCCTTTCTCACATCCATTATGCAAGACATTTCATTACTTGCATAATTTCCAAAAGAGAGCCCACCTCTTCCAATCCAACAGGGATTCTAGACTTCCCCTATGCTAACTCTCTTATGGAGAGTTCCACTAACTTCCTACCCAGTGAAACCAGAACAAAAATGGGTGGAAATCTCTCCAAAGGAGGCTCATATATTTGTTCTCCTTTCTAGACAAAACTCAAATTGTACAGGAAAAATGTTTTAAACAAAAGCACAAATTTGGAACATTTGGGACATGTCTAATTATATATCACTTTCATTATTATCCATCCCTAGGACTGATCCCCTCAGACAAGGACAGCGCTTCCTATTTGCTGAAGAGCAAGAAGGGAGGAAATGCAGTAGTCATCGCAGTGGGTGGAGCTCCGGAGTCACTGGACGCCCGACCTGGCGCTTTCACATTGCTGCTAAAAAACAGGAAAGGATTTGTCAGGCTGGCCATACAACATGGGTAATGCTAATTTCTAATATTTGGTCCTTTTACCATTTGGTAATCTAGCATTGAAAGCATTTTGTTATATCTGTTCAATAAGTGCAAAAAAAAGTACTGTAATGATGAGGGATTCATTTAAGGACCCATGTGGTGCACCTACTGCCCATGGGCTGTCTTACAGCAATGTACCAAATGTTAATGAGTGGGGTGCCACGGTGCAAGGGTCTGAATCCCACTTTAGTGTTCATTATCTCCATTCTCAAGTGCTTTGCACCTGAAGCCAAGATTAATAGTTTCTTGGTGTCTGTGGCCCAAGGGCTCCAGTCTTTCTTCTTCTTTCACCTCCTCCCTATTCCTTTTCAGGGCTTCCTTGGTTCCGGTGTTCTCCTTTGGAGAAAATGAGCTTTTTGACCAAGTGGACAATCCCAGAGGCTCCTTCCTTAGAAAATTTCAGGAGAAGCTCCAGAAGATCATGGGTGTAGCCTTGCCCTTGTTCCATGCTCGAGGCATTTTTCAGTACAGCTTTGGTCTGATACCCTACAGGAAACCAATTCACACCATTGGTAAGTTGTCCTACCAAGGATATTCAGTCATGAGTCTTATTGCTTTGCTGGGCAACCTATTGATATCTAGATTATGAGGATATGCTTACGCTACAATAATGTTAAGGTAAGGGTCCACTGTTTCCCAACATTTGACGTGCATTGCTATTTCCCAACGTTTGATGTGCGTGTACCTCCAGAACAGGTCATCAAAATCCCATTGGCTTCCATTGTGCAGTTTACAGTTTTCTCTTGACCTTCTTTGTGTCCTCTTAAAATGTCCAAAGTTGTCTATAGTACAAAAACAGTGTTCATTGGACCAATTGCCATTGGCATTAGTGACATCGCTAAATGAAGTCTGTTAAGTGCACTGAGGTGTGACTAATATGGCAAATGTGGTGCCTTCATTGATGTTCCTACATTCTAGGAACAGATCTGAATTATTAATGAGTTGCAGACACTCCACCATAATGGAAAAAGCAGAGGGTACCACCTGTTCTCCATCAGTGACATAGAGCGGTGTTATAGTGACACTTATACCAGCACAATAGATGCGTGCACTTAGATACCTAAATAGGCATTGATGGTAATGGACTGTTCAGGTCAAGTTGATTAGTTAAGCATGGAAACTAATATGGGGGATACAAGTTTAATGTGTACAATCTTTTGCTTCACTGTGAGTGAAAATTCATTACCAACTCTTGAGTACCCTGGACGAGCCTGAGAATTTTCGGGTCATTATCATTGATAGCTTGACTTGTAATAGAAACACAGTCAGTTAGGTTGAAAAAAGTCCATAAGTCCATGAAGTTAAACCACTAAGGAAATAAACACATCTCAGATAAATCCCTATAGTTATTCCAGAAGAAGGCAAAAAAAACCTTATAAACCCTGGTTCAAATTGCTCCAATAGGGGCAAAAAAATCCTTCCTGATCCCGTGAAGCAATCAGATGTTCCCTGGATAACAGTCTCTGTTATCTTTACTTTAAAGCATTAATAACCAGTTATATTCCGTGCTTCTAGAAATCATCCAGCTTTTTCTTAAATCAATCTATAGCACTACTTCCTTATGCAGAGATTAAACTTTGTTTCCTCCAGATGCAAAAATGTCTTTTGCAATGACCCTAAAGTGATTTTACATTACCCTAAAGTAATCTATTATCTTTTTTTACCCTAAACCCCATTGGGGTGCATTCATAAAGTAGAAAACTTGGCATCCTTCTCTGGTGAAGAATCTTCCAGGTCCACATGTTTTCAATGGCAGTGATGGATTCTCCATCAGAGAATGTTTGATGAATGTCAAATTCCCTGCTTTATAAATAGACCCCATTGCATGTAATCTATAGAGTTTGATGACCTGGGTCATACTTACTCTTACTCTTTGTAAGTCCCAAGACTTGGCATCGTACAATAATAATGGGACTAAGGTTTTTCTGTTTTTAGTATTTTTATTGGTTCCATTTGTGCTTTTTGGGGAAATCTTACAAGGTTATGACAGGAAAGAAGGGAAATTATTGCAGTGTAGTTCGTTAGTATTTCATATGATATTAGTATGATTATTATATTTGATATTATAATATATTAGTATCACAATAAAGCTCTTTTACAGACAATGGTTATGTTTTGTGGTTGTGTAAACTTATCCTTAGTAAGGGTTCAGTTTTGGTTTGGTGTTAAGCATTCGAGGAAGGAATATGAATAATTAAGTGTGGCAGACACTCCACCATAGTAAATCGAGTAGAGGCCACTACGTGTTCTTTATCACTTACTTGGAACTGTGTCACAGTGGCACATAAGCCAACTCAATGGAATATCCAAAGGGAATACTCAGATAGTTCAGCATTGAGGTTAATAGGACTGTACAAGACAACCTGAACAATCTGGCATGGAAACTAAACTTTAGAAAGTCTTTAAAAAAGGTTCTTCAAAATCAATATATGCTGCTAATTAGGTCAGAATAAAGGTGAATCATGACATTAATTACTAGCAAAACTACAGTATATTTACATATTACATATTTGTATATATTACACATTTGTGGCTTAAAGCTCATGCCAGGGCAAATAGTTAAGAGTTGCCACCAGAGCAGGAAAAGCGGGGGTACTTTGCAAATGGAGGCACCTGTACTATGGACAAATATCAAGAGAAGATGTTGCTCGCTTTAGAAAGATAACTTCTTATCTCCCTTTTGGTCTACAAGCCAGGAGTGAATGGAGTGAGTGGAACAAGTGAATGGAAAGCTACCTAATGGAATCACATAAAAAGGGGTTACCTTTTCCTAGTTTCTCCACAACTAAAAAACGTTTGACTTTAGATACACATTAAATACTTTTTCCCAACATTTAGCTCCATCCTACGCGTTTCACTATAGTTGGCATCCTCGGGGGTGGAGCTAACAAGCGGGACAAGTCCATATATAGGTAAAAGGGGACCATATAGTCCGCCCAGCATCAGAGGATTTTTTGTCCAGGAGAAGGCGCTATTACTTTCCTATGATTGAAGCACACCTTGACCATTGCTCTGTTTTAGTGGTCCACCTAAATCGATGAGTGCATGAGCATGTTGAACAGAGGGTAATGAAATGTGAGAATATTATTTATTGTAATGAAGGATAAATTCTGGAGAACTGAACTGATGAATATGGGTTTCTCTTGCTTTTTGGATTTGGATCTCTTTGGCATTTTAGTTAAGGATGGAAAGTGGCATCAACAATTGATATGAACAAGACCCTTATCCTCTGTATACATAGATGAGGACAAGGCTTCTATCAGAAGGGACACTCCGGATCTTGCTGACAAGCCAGATATGATGACAGCAGGTCTGATAGATGGATGAATAATTTGTCTTATGGCCGGCTCTAATGTGACAAGCAAACAGAGCATTGTACTCAGTGTTCCCCTAGATACTGTTACGTGCTGGCTGCTGTCAGGTTCGGTATTATTAGATCAAGGTAATTGCACTAATGTCCACTCCTAGACAGTATTATGTAAAGTCAGCACCGGGGTGAATGATCTCTGCTGTCAGGTCCCCCTGGCTGGGTCACTTTTTCCATATTTCCTATTGACGGGCTATAATCAAGGCGAGAGTCACCAGGTCCATACTTTCCTACCCTATTTTGAACACAAAAAAGAAATTTGGCCCATAAATTCAGGGAGTGACAGGTGCTCCTTATAAGGGTAGCAGAGGTCTAGATTGACCCATGATGCCTCAAATGCAGATCAAGGAATAAAGAGAATGACAAACATGGCATCACAATGGTGAAGAGCAATGGTTGGTTGGATTTGGTTTACCAGAACCTACCTATAGCTTAGTGATTTTGGTTATTTTCCACAATCAATGGCTGATATTTACTTTTCTTGCAGTTGGAAAGCCAATCAAAGTGACGGAAAATCAGAGCCCATCGGATGAAGAGGTGGACATGCTGCATAAACTCTACATGGAGAAGCTGAGCGAATTGTTTGAGGAGCATAAAACTCAATATAACGTCCCGGCCGATAAACATCTGAGCTTTGTATAATGGCTGCAGGAAGCCAAGTGACTGTAATTTTCACTCACCTCCGGCATAAGGAAAACCATATCCTTACCTCTCAGGGATAACTTTTTGTTATTTACTTGTATTCTCTCCCTGTCAGATTGGTCAGGTTGTAAGGCCATCCAATCGCCTCCCTAAGCTCTGTGTTGATTATGGGGACACATGCTGTTAGGATTACATTAAAAAACTAAGTGCTTTGCCGAATGACAATTTTATCCTCATCCAGTAGCCCTGACAAAGAGCCAGTTATCAGCCCTGAGCACAGACAAGATATAGGGCATCCTCTCTGGCATTCAGCTGACATGGCTGTTTTGACTGGGAGAGAATACAACTAAATAACAGCACACACATCCATTCTTAAAAGATAAGCCTTAACAATATTGAAAGAGCAGATTCAGGTGTTACTAATGCCTCATCCTGATCCTGGTTCCATTTAAAGCAAATTCATTATTTTTATGTGAATATAAAAAATTCCCACTTTTCACCATCCTACCTGCTGAAATGTATCTATCAAACGTCCATCAAACCCACTGACACCATACTGAAGTACTCCTCATCATAAACCAATGCATACCTCTTGCTTAGTGAATATCAGTCTACCGCTAATAAAATTAGGCATCCCCGGCATATAACAAGCCAATAATGCTACAATTAATTTTTTTGTCACATGGCTGTCCAGACACAGAGCTGCCTTACACAATCACAACCATTCTGTCATTCCCTCCCTGGTATGAAAGTGGCCATAATAAGATTTAAATTGAGTCTTCCAAAGCTGCCCCTACATGTGGCAATTTAATGGAGTGATCAAACTTTTACTTACTTTTTTGTTGAATTGAGCAAATCAATTGCGGACATTAAATGTAGGGTCATAAGGAGACAGGTTTGAAATTGCCCTGGTGGAAAAATCCAATTGATCTCCCAACATGCTGGAATAAAGATACCAGCTTATTGCCCGGTTTGGAGTCTGTTGGTACATCACCTCCATGGGTGGGAGATGACTTATTTGCCAGAGATACCAGAAATTTGCACAGAAATTTGTTTTGTTAGCTTAAACTGACTCTGTCTGCACCCAGCCTATATACTAAATACTTACCTTTCCAGCACATCAGGTTTTGGAATGCTCCTGCTTCACTGCTCTCCAGCTACTGGTAATATCTACAGTCTTATGCCTGTTTCCCCCTACCACACACAGTGGTATCTTCCGCTGGATCTATCATCTTATAGATATACAATGCAGTGGGAGAAACCATTGCATGTGGCGGGGGTGCAACTTATTCACACACCCAGAAGTGGTTGGAAAGCTACAATGCAGTAGCATTGCAAGACACAATCTGCTGGAAAGGTAATTATAATTTAGCATGTGGACTTGGTGTAGAAAGAACCCTGTGCTGGTTCCTTATGATTAAGTGATAGAAAACTCTTGTTTTAAAGGGAGAATCCTTCACTTTTGGAACAACCTATTCATTTATATAAAACAGTTAAAATGTAATTTTATGATTTGTTTTATCTGGCAAAATATGTTTTGTTCAGCCGCAGCTGTGTTTCTCGCACCCCCCTCACATAAGGGTGACAACACTACTGTGGTCATGAAGCTACCGGTGTCACCTCTCCACTTTTATTATATCCCCTGGACAAGTGATCATTATTTTCTATTATCCATCCATGTACCTAAAAAATGTTGGGATAAAAGTCTGATGGTTTGTTATGCTTGAAGCCTATTTTTTTTATCTGGTGTTCCGCTTTATTGTGTAGTCCCTCCCCTCCCATCCACTTATCTCACCCCGCTCTCTTCTCATAGACTAGATCCGATTAATGGATTCTAATCATAACAATGCAAATCAATTATATTCTATTCTAGAATAAAAGTGACGGGATCTTCTATTTAAAGCGTTCATTATTGTCAACCTGGAACAAGAACTGTGTCATATGGTACATATAGAAAAATAGGAACATGGAAAAATAAAACCAATGCAGCCACTCCACCTATGTACTGTAGGCTGAACTGTATTACTTGTTTAGTTTAAATCTAGTTGAAGCTGTGCCCAGAGTGCAGCGTTTGACCTGGATTTCAAAAAAACTAATTTTGCCCACTAGGAGGGCGCCACTGAGCTTTAAAGTGTTCCAATATTTAATTAAACATTTTAGATTACTTTCATAGTATGATCTCTGTTTCTCTTCACAGTGCAAGTCTAATCCTTTCATAAAACCTTTTTTTTATTTCGTGCAGCAGCTTCTAATTTCCCTGCCAGAACCATGGTGAATAAGCGTATTTAGACTACTTCCCATAATGCACCGCTCCCGTCTCTGTCTTAGCTGTGTGAGTGGTACAGATGGCATGACCTGCTATAGACAAATAGAAAGTCAAGGTCAGGAGTTTCATAGGGCATCACCTGTCAGGTGACCTCTGACTCTGAAATCAATGTTACATGCAGACTACAGTACACCCCCCTCTATGTCTGCATAACATACTAGGAAGGTGTTCTGCTCTCCATATATGAGAACTGGGAAGGGCTGACATCAGTTTGTAGTGCAGCAGTTGAGGTCAGAATCCATGTCATGTTTTATGGTGTTAGGTGCTCCCTTGTTGAGGACATTTCCCTGAACTTCCTGTTCCCAGAGACAAAATAGGAAATACATGCAAAAAAGAATTTCAAAAAGGACAACTTTTCCATCATCCCCTGTTTAGTGACAACTATACATATGGACTGGTGAGGGCTGTTATATCAAGTTGTTTGGCTACAGGGACAAAAGAATGTTTTTGTAAACCAAGGACAACATTTGGGATAACTGCATACCAACTGTGAAGCATGATGATGGAAATGGGGTTACTTTGCTGTCTTAAGCTGCGTACACACTTCCAATAATTATCATTGGAAACGAAAGTCAAACGACCGATCGGCCGAAAAAAGATGACCAATGATGCCGATGAACGAGGATTGTCGCTGGAAATGAACAACCATCACAGCGGATCTGGTTGGCCGACGGTCATTCACTATCTATGGTTCTAGTTGTTTAGTGATCGTAGATGTTTCTGCAATACACTTTCCCCTTTACATGTCACTCCATACATCGTTCAAACGATTGTATCCACCTACTACACTATTGGTGGATTATATTTGAAGGATCGTATCGTTACAACATGTACAGAATTGTGCAAAATACGATCGTTCAAATATAATCGTGCATAATCGTTGATCGATCGTAATCGTTCGTTTTCCAACGATAAATATTGAAAGTGCGTACCTAGCTTTAGGGTCTGAACAGCTTGTAGTTATTGAGCAAACAAATGAATAACATAAGGAAATAAAAACTTTCATACTGGAGTCACCTAAAATCTGCTGGCACTGCAAATACCTGACAGGTACTCTTTATATACATACTTGCTATCGTTACACCATAGGTCACATGATTTCAGAAAAGGGCAGTACAGTACAATGATAAGATCTATATTTCACAATTTGTTCTGTCTCATGGATAAACACAGCACCTGCACTGCATGATCAGAGCTTGGCGGTGCAGTTTTTTTTATAGTTATTTACTTTCAAGTTTTTCAGAAACTTTTCTACCCCATTGATAAGAATCCCAACTCTACTATGAGCATACCGGCTCCTGTAGGGTAGGGGGGTCACTTCTTACTGTTTTTGCTGTTCCTGAACTAGTATTTGTCTCTGTGTATTGCCGAGCCCAGCAAACCAGTGTATATATAAATCCGTATATGTATTATCAATGCTGCAGCCAGACTCATCCATCCTTCCCACCGCTCCTCTTCCGCTGCTTCTCTTTGTAGTTCCCTTCATTGGCTTCCATTTCACCTTAGAATCAAATTCAAGATCCTGTTCTTTGCCTTCAAATCCCTACACAGTTCTTGTCCCACTTAGCTTTCTGACCTGATAGAAAAATACTCCCCAGCCGCTCTCTTTGTTCCTCCAATGATCTACTAATGACTTCCTCACTCATAACCTCATCACACACACGGCTCCAAGACTTTTCTAGAGCTGCCCCGACTCTCTGGAATGGTCTTCCTCATCCTATTCAGCTTGCTTCTACTTTCTGCACATTAAAAAGAGCCCTCAAAACCCAACGCTTCAACCTCACCTACCTGTCTTCTTCTGTCTTTTGAAACCCTCACTACTCACCATTCCATATCCCCTTCCAATTGTGTGTTACTTCCCCCACCTCTTAGATTGTACGCTCTTTGGGGCAAAGTCCTCTCCTCCTCCTGTGTCACTGTCTGTATCTGTCTGTCATTCCCAACCCGTATTTAATGTACACCGCTGCGTAATATGTTAGCGCTATATAAATCCTGATTAATAATATTAATAAGAGGTGGACACTGGGAGGTGCAAATTGGGCTGCTGCACGAAGGCTCTGGACCCTTCTCAGTCAACGGGGCTCCCTCCAATTCAGGGGGTGTAAACAGGGGCTTGAAAGGTTTGAAAATAGAGACAGTCCCTCCAATTGGGAAGTATGAATAGGTGATGAGTGGAGGTATGGTGCCACTTGCCTCCTGATGCTGAGGAGGGGCTAAATATAGGTAAGGCATGTGGTGGAGGTTGGAGGATTGGCATCTGACCTAAACCGACATGAGACCCCAGGTGTGACATTTAAAGCTTACCTATAAAGACAATGATAGCACAGGGGTGTCCCAGCTCAGAGAGATCTAGATGAATCTGTTTCATGTTTAGAAATAGTGAAAAAAAGCCGGTCAAAGCTGATATTTTTTGGTCCAAATTTCGAGGTTATGGTATTTGACCATTTCATCATTTAGAATAAATTGTAATGAAGTCTATGGAAGCTGACTTAATTACAAACCCCAAAACATGATACTATCACCCACATTGCTGGAAATGTCAGGGGGACCTTTAAAAAGGGTCCCCAAATAAACATTTTTAGAAAAGCCTGTTTTTTCCTTTAAATCATTGCGGAAATATGAACGGGAAAATATGTTTTTAAAGTACCTGCTGACTTTTTAAAGTAATTGGAAAGCCCCTGAACATAGTATTGTCACCAAAGTTGCTGGGGTAGGGTAAAGGGTCAGAGATCTGTTGGAACATGTCCCAAAATATTTTAAAGAAGCTAGCAGTTTTTACATAAATTAAAGGATCAATGTTTTTAAAGCCACTAGGAGGGTTTATTTGAATCTGAGTTCACAAGCAACCCAGGATGTCGATCAGCAATAGGTTTTTGTTCCCAGTCAATTGGAAATATTCCTTAAAATGTGACACATTCATTCCTAGTAAAGAGGACACTTGCTGGCTGCAGGCTAGGAGAGAAGATGAGAAATGAAGGGGAATAAAAAGGAAATAGAAGAGAAAAGAGGTGAGAAGGGGAAAAAAAGAGGAAAGAGATAAAAAATAGAAGAGGAAATTGATGAAAAAAAAAAGGAAAAAGAAGTTAAGAGGAAATAGAAAAGGAAAGAGAAGAGACAAGAAAAGAAGAGGAAAAAGATGATAAAATAGAAAAGGAAGAGAATAGAAGAGAAGGGAAAAGAAACAGACAAGAAAAGAAGAGGAAAGAGAAGAGAAAATAAAATAGAAAAGTAAGGGAATAGAAGAAAAGGGGAAAGAGAAGAGAAGCTGAAAAAGAAGAAGAAAGAGAAGAGAAGATAAAATAGAAAAGGAAGAGAATAGAATAGAAGGGAAAGAGAAGAGGAAAAAGAAAAAAAGAGAGCAAAGAGAACAGATGATGAAATAGTAAAGGAAGAAAATAGAAGAGGAAGGGAAAGAGAGGAGAAGAGGAAAAAGAAGAAAAGTAGAGCAAAGAGAAGATAAAAACAGAAGGAAGAGAATAGAAGGGAAAGAGAAGAGAACATAAAATAGAGGGGGAAGATAATAGAAGAGAAGGAAAGAGAAGAGAAGAGGAATGGGAAGAGAAGATAAAATAGAAAATAAAGAGAATAGAAGACAAGGGGAAGGAAAAGAGTAAAATGAAGAAAGGAAGAGATGAGAAGACAAAATAGAAAAGGAATAGAATAGAAGAGAAGGGGAAAGAGAAGTGAAGATGAAAAAGAAGAAAAGAAGAGGAAAGAGAAGTGAAGATGAAAAAGAAGAAAAGAAGAGGAAAGAGAAGATAAAATATAAAACTAAGAGAAAAGAAGAGAACAGAAAAAGGAAGAAAAGAAGAGAAAAGAGAGAAGAGAGAAGAAGATAAAATAGAAAAGGAAGAGAATAGAAGAGAAGGGGAAAGAGAAAGCGAAGAGAAAAAAAGAAGAGAAAAGAGAACAGAAGATAAAATA
This sequence comes from Pyxicephalus adspersus, assembly GCF_032062135.1. Lineage (NCBI taxonomy): Eukaryota > Metazoa > Chordata > Amphibia > Anura > Pyxicephalidae > Pyxicephalus > Pyxicephalus adspersus. Next base: position 9,359,927 of record NC_092858.1, on the reverse strand, counting down.
GAAAAGGAAGAAAAGAGAAGAGAAGGGGAAAGAGAAGAGGAAAAAGAAGAAAAGAAGAGGAAATAAAAGATAAAGTAGAGGAGGAAGAGAATAGAAGGGAAGGGAAAGAGAAGAGGAAATGGAAGAGAAGATAAAATAGAAAATGAAGAGAATAGAAGAGAAGGGGAAAGAGAAGAGGAAAAAGAAGAAATGAAGAGGAAATAAAAGATAAAGTAGAGGAGGAAGAGAATAGAAGGGAAGGGAAAGAGAAGAGGAAATGGAAGAGAAGATAAAATAGAAAATGAACAGAATAGAAGAGAAGGGGAAAGAGAAGAGGAAAAAGAAGACAAGAAGAGGAAATAGAGGAGAAGATAACATAGAAAAGGAAGAAAGAAGAAGAAAGGGGGGAAAGAGAAGAGAAGTGGAAAAAGAAGAAAAGAAGAGGAAAGAGAAGAGAAGATAAAATAGAAAAGGAAGAGAATAGAAGAGAAGGGAAAGAGAAGAGGAGAAAGAAGAGAAAAGAGAAGATTATTATTATTATTTATCATGCTTTTTTGCTTTTATATTGGACATATTTCTTATTTCTGACAGTGTACTTCTTGAAGCTCCCCATGGCTGGGTGATGATGTTCTGCAGAGAATGCAGCTGGAACATATTAATAATTTCTCTGCTTACAGTGACATGATAAGATACAGTGCAGGTGCAGTCAGCTGTACCAGTCCTGTGTATGTAAACAGCTTCGACCTTTGTCGTGGAGTCTGAAGGTCAGCATTGAGCTTCTGGAAGTTACAGTAAATGTGCATGAAAGTGAATTACATATGCTTCATGGAAAAAGAAATATAATACACCTGCGTTTATGTCTGTCTATCAGAATACAGAACTGTCTAATATTTTACTCCAACAAGAATTATAACCAATAAAATATTTTATGTGGTGAATGCAAAGTGGAGAACAATGATTTCTCTATTTGGCTATTTTCCTTCCCATCCACAGTGCTAACACTGCAAAATTCACAAAGAAGAGTTCTTTCATATCTCAGTCCACCAAGCACTGTTCTCATGATCCCGACTCCCCAAGGTTACTTCTACATTCCTACATTCTACATTTCTGTACTACAGAATTCTTTCTTCAGCTCTTCAGTGAAAAATAAGTTTTTACCAGCCCTGGGTCAGTAATAGAGTCACCAAACTGAAGACACTGGGGCCAATTTATCAATATTTCAAAACCTGTTTGTCAATCTCAGACTTATAAATGTCCCAACTGGATCCCAACTGCTCCTATTTAAGTATTTAGGAGAAGTTGGGAAATATTAAAGTGCATTGCAATGGTATGGTTCCTGTAAGGGACATGTCACCTCTGGTCATGGGGTATTTTTCCTCCTTTAGAGAAAGAACTGCACCATCACACCAAATGCAATAACATGCAGTGCACTTTCAGCTCCTAGGCACATAGCAGCAGGTTGCCTGGGAGCGGCTAAACGCATAGTTTTTCTTCACAAGTGTAAAAAGGGCTTAAAAATGCCAGAGTTATCTTGGTAGAGGTCATGGACTTCTCTTTCTTATGCCAGAGCTGCTTCCCCGATGAACTATTGGTGATCTGATGACTGATGGAGTATATTCAAGAAGCAGTGAGATCCAAATAATGAATAGAGCAGAAGCAGGGAGATCCTGGCACTGCAAGCCCCCCAATACAGCTTTCTCTCCAGCAATGAGAACAGTGATTAGCACAGCACTGACATCAACAAATCTCCTAAGACTAGAGGTCAGGGATCTCACATTGCACATATACAGATATGAAGCTACAAACATACCGGAGGAATTATCATTTCTATATGTTTCTTTTCAGGAAAATACATGTATAGCAGGTTTACTGGGGGTTGATTTATAAAAAAAATCATCCATTGGATCACTCTAAAATTGTGCTTATTGCTAGTAAAACAATGGCAATATTGTGTTCTCCCTATTAATAAAAGTGGGGATCTGATGACATAATCAATATTTTTTTCAATGATTACTGCTACCGTATGTACTGGTGGCTTTACTACCACTGCTGATTTTATCATGCACGGATCATGATCAGCGCTTTACAGGTCACCAAATCAATGGATTTTCTCATCAGCAATTTAATATAATGCACTGATCGCCTCTGTACATAATCTTTCTATAAATCCAGAGTGGAGATCTATTATTACATTTCTTTTCAATCAGTTCCATGAACTTTATATCCTAAAATCCAATATTTGTAAAGCATTTGGTCTCAGATTCTGTGTATTCCAACCTCACCCCCCTCATGTCACTGTACAGTCCAGCACAGAGTTTGGCTCTGACATGTAATAACAGGGATGCGGCTTTCATTGCGTAATGATATATTTGCTTCTGATAATATTTGAAAAGAAGCCAGGGATGCAAAAATAGCTGAGTAAGTTCTCTCTGCCCTTCAGATTATATTTAGCGCTTCTGTTTAATATAAAGCAGCGGAGCGTTGCTCATGGCTGTTGATAGAGGCGAGAAAACTTTAGAATGTAACGATAAGTTTTATCACTGAGGATTAAAGTTTGCTGCAGGGAAAGTCTGCATTTTGTACTTTATTATGATTCAGAGTCTACGTGTCTGCTGGCATTATTTCTAACCCTGGCATTTGTGCAGCTGGCAACTTTCTTGTTAAGTGCCAACGCCTGGCAATGTTCTTCTATTCCCAGTGGCCTTGAATCTGCGGGTATTAAAATCCTTACATAGAACATGGACCCTCCTTCTGCACATATTGTAAAGAAAAAAACCTTGCATATACCTTCCAGCATTTTTTGGGAGGTCATATGGCATCCTGTGGTCTTCTTCTCCCTGCAATGAGAATGGTTGGGCTTCAGTGCTGTATTGTGAGCTTGGGATGCAACCTCGGGGGCATGTCCATGATACCAGTGTTTTCAGGAAGTTTGCTGATTGGTTGTTTGGAGTAGGAGGGGTCTGCAGTAGACAACACCACTGAGGAGGTTAGTATTGCAGCTCTGTTTTAAAGCACAGCAATGTGCTTGGCATCCCCCTCGCTTACCCCCTTTTGAAGGACCTCCCTAACTATGGGGGCTATTTTTTTTTTTAAATATAAATGTTGTCTTTAGTATACAGAGTTTTCACATGATATTGGGGGGCTTTATTCACCAAGCCTCAGTCCTTTAAGTTAATAGACATTGGGTGATTCTTTTAGTCTAACAGACCAAGGTCATCTTCTGGCAAAAAGAAAGCACTGCAGAGGACAGCTCTGGAGTGAAGGTAAGTATTGCAGTTTGGGTTTTTTTTTCCCCCTTTTTTAGCACACTGTATTTGAATAATGCAAAATACAAAATCTTCTTACAATCCTTTGGTCTGGTGCACTGAGACTTTGAAACAAAATCAGAGAGTGTCGGGGGAGGCATGGTGAATACCAATGCTGATCACCTTCTGAGAAGGTGGCTTCAATACAATCTCACTGATCTGGGACAAACTCCTTATTTGCATACTTGCCCAGGTAAATGATGAAAAGTACTGACGTAAGATGATCAACATGGCAGATAGAAAGTTACATTTTTGGAAAATGAAGTTGGTATATTGTAATTGGAAGCTCAACACCAGGCTGTTCCACTCTCTCCCCATCTCTGGCCCCCCATGGATGCCCCACTACTGTTTTTTTTTTAGTTATCTTTGCCTGTAGTCTACAAGCTGATCACATGAAGTGAGGCTTCCTTCTTAGGTCTCCTCTTGCAATTATATCAGTGCCACTTTTGTATCATTACACTGCACAGACTGTCTAACAAATAACACCTTTCACTCATAGTATGTCCTCAGTATTCCCAGCTTTATGAAAGAGGACACCTTGTGGCAGAGAAGAGTTACTGCAAGGGACAGCAACAGAGAAGAGGTGAGTATTGCAGGTTACACTGTCCCTTTAGTGAGGGTACCAATGATAACCTGAACTCACAGTATGTTCTCAGTCCTCTATGTTTAATGATACCCAGCTATATCACTGAGGACACCTTGTGGCAAAGAATAGTTACTGCAAAGAACAGCATCAGAGGAGAGGTGTGTATGGAAAGTGAGACTGCCTCTTTAGTGAGTGTACCACTGACACCTTGCATTCACTGTATGTCCTCAGTCCCGCAGAGTAAATGACAACAAGTTTTATGAGTGGACACCTTGTGACAGAGAGGAGGTACTGCGAAGGAACAGCACCAAGGAAGAGGTGAGTAATGCAGGTGAGACTGCCCCTTTAGTGAGGATACCATAGACGACCCTAAACTCACAGTATGTCTTCCATGTAAAAAATGACAACCAGTTTTATGACTAATTGTGGCAGAGAGGAGGTAGTGCAAGATACAACACTAGAGGGGAAGGTGAGTATTGCAGGAGAGAATGTCACCTTTAGTAAGTGTACTTATTACACCCTGCACTCATAGTATGTCCTCAGTCTCCCATGGTAAATGAATCCTAGTGTCAGGACCAAGGACACCTTGTGGCAGAAAGGAAGTACTGTGAGAGACAGCACAAGAGGAGTGATACGTATTGCAGTTGAGGCCACCCCGGTTAGTCAGCGTACCAATGACACCCTGAACTCACAGTATGTCTTCAGTCTTCCAGATTAAATGACCCCCAACATCAGGACTTGTGACACCTTGTGGCAGAAAGGAGTACTACAGCCTAAGTTTATATTCTATTTCATAAACCAGCTGTGTTTTCACTTTATTTAATAGACTGGTTGCCCATAGCGGTACTTAAATTGTGTGTTAATAATAGTGGAGGGGACACGAGACTGTAAATTTGTTAGGTGACTGCATGGCCCTCTAAGTGCTAAGTATATCAGCATGGCTAACCATGTCTGTCCACCTTTCCATGTGGTCATGGGATCATCTGGTCATGTTCCGATTTATTATGCAATTACATTCCAATGATTTTCAAGAGGTCAAGTGAAACAGACTGGTGGAAAATGTCCATGCAGTTGTAATGATTAGAGTACATAGAACAATTATTTTCCTGATCATTTTTTTTTATGTGGTGCAAAAAAAAGAAGTAATAAATTGAAGATAATTGTTTTTTGATGATCATTCTGATTATATTTCAGTTAAGGGAAAACTTGAGTGAGGAAGTGTGGATGGATAGCTGATTAGTTCCCTGGTTTGTCATGCTGATCCAATAGCCTCCAAATCACTGACTTGGGAACAAGTTTGCAGATTCCTGACTTTACTCTGCTTGCTTGTTGCAGTTCAGTGGCTCAGCAACCAGGTAACTAGCAAGTTCAAGATAAGTGACAAGTGAGATCAGTTTGCTGCAGGCAGGAAGAAGAATTTCCTCAGTCTCCTATGTCCCAATAATAGACGGTGAGACTGGGACTCTGTACAAGTTACAAAGTGAGAGGTTGCATTAGGGAACTGATCTGGATCAGACTTTTATTAACACCAGGAATTATTACAGCAATCTAGATTGTATATGATTGAGCTATCTCTGAGTCGGCATCTCGGTCCAGGAAGTAGATAGTGAATCCTGAATAATGCCTAACAAAGATGGCTCTGAGTCAAAAAACAGATAAAAACAACGGAAGCGTGCTGTGATCTTTGAATAATAGGACGATGGTCAGTTCCACCGATCTTTCCCATTTAGTGTGTGTTGCTTGACAAAACACAAGTTGTCCTATCATTAAAAACAAGTAGTGATCCTGCAATGAAGGTCCTTGTTCAGTCATTTCCTGTTTTAGGGTGACAACATTCTGTCTTTTTCTTCCAATTGTATTTCTATGTTGTCACGCTATCAAACACTCTCACAATAGCAAGCAGAATTTCAATACACATTAGATAAGCATGGTCCGGTGTTGTCACTATCAGGAAACCCATCCCAAGGAATTCCAGATATCAATAATGAGGTTTAAAAGGCTCCAGAAGAACAGTAGATGTAACAAAGGATGATAAAATGGTGAAAATGGCAATTGTTTTTGATACCCAGTGCTTTAGCATGCCTTTCATTTAGGGTTTACATCTACTTTAAGCTGAGCATAACAGCAAAGACGTACGTAGCTAATCAAATGCTGATACTTGTGGCCAGGATAATATTAAACATTCCTGGCTAGATTTATAAGGCTCAGCAGTCAGGCACCTGGTGTGGACAATGTAAAAATAACACTGTGCTCATTCTATTTTGAGTATCTGTACCCTCTCTGAACCTTTATCATTTTCAACAGCATAGAAATGGCTGAACCACTCCCCCCCCATCCACCGGACTGCACAACAATTTTTATTTGATTAAAGAAATTATTTCAGGTTATAAGATCCATAAACATAAAGCTTCACCCAATAGATGACAGCCTTAGTGGCCCAAGTCTCCTCTTTTCCATTCCACCATTGCAGCCTCCATCAATCTCTTTGGCATTTGCCATATATGGTAATGTCACATGACTTTGTTCCACACCAAACCGCACCATATTTTTGCATATGTCACCACTAGAGGTGTTTAGAACATAAAAATGCCAACTCAGATAAAATTTGGTCCAATTGGTTGAGAATTTATATTAGATACATAAAGTAGATCTATTATGAACAGTTAATAAAAAGGGTCTACCAGGCATAATAAAGTTGGGATTTGTATCTTTTTCATTGTCCGGTGGGCTACTGCAGCCATCAAGGTAGAGTAGGGCTCACCCAATCTGGCTTCTGGACTATAACTGCTGTCATCGACTGGTAACCACCTTATATGCTAGATCAGATCAGTTTGCCATAGGTCCAATCTGAGTAAGAATCAACTCTGATCAGAACTATCTTTCACGGGTATCTGGACAGAAACAATGACTTCAGGATTGATAATTTCAATGGATGGCAATGGGTCTAAAATGGGTCAAGACTGTAGCAGTGGTTCTAACCAGGGACCAGCCAGCCCGGGATTCCCCATTATTAAACTTTATCTACATCTGCTGTTACAGTGATGGGGTTCTTCTTTGGAACCCTTTCTATTGAATGTCCATCAGAAATCTTTCACAGGTTCCTGGAGACACTAAGATTGACCTCAGGAGAGATGGTGTCAAGGGGTGGCAATGGGTCTACAATGTTTTTTTACTGCAGCAGCGTTTCCAACCAGTGACCAGCCAGCCAGGGTTCCACCCTTACTAAACTTTATCAGCATCTGTGATTATGTGATGCATCAGGTCAAGAGTATTCCTTCTTCTGGGGTTAGAGTGGAAGGGTTCTTTCTTGGGAAGGAAGACCACTGCCAGATGAACCCTTTCTATTTAATGTCCATCAGTGATCATTTTACAGGTCCCTAGAGATACCAACATTTACTTCAGGAGTGATGATGTGAAAGGGTGGCAATGGGTCTACAGAGGGCCTAGACTGCACCAGTGGTTCCATCCAGGGACCAGCCAGCCAGGGATCAACCCTTACTAAACTTTATCTACATCTGCGGTTACTTAACGTGTAGAGTCAAGAGTTCTCCAAATTCCGAAATCAGAGTGAAAGGGTTCTTCTTTGGGGGGGAACACTATTGGTGAACCCTTTCTATTGAATGTCCATCAGAAATGTTTCATAGGTTCCAGGAGACACCAACATTGGCCTCAGGAGAGATGGTGTCAAGGGGTGGCAATGGGTCTACGATGGGTCTAGACTGCAGCAGTAGTTCCAATCAGAGACCACCCTGCCAGGCACCCACCGTTACTAAACTTTATTTGCATCTGTGGTAAGGTCATGCATCAGATCAAGATTTTTCCTTCTTCTGGGCTTAGAGTGAAAGGGTTCTTCTTTGGGAAGGAACACCACTGCCTGGTTGACCCTTTTTTTGACTGTCCATTAGCAATCTCACAGGTTGAGACACCAACATTAACTTCAGGAGAGATGGTGTCAAGGGGTGGCAATGGGTCTACGATGGGTCTAGACTGCAGCAGTGATTCCAACCAGGGACTAGTCAGCCAGCCAGGGACTCACTCTTACTAAACTTTTTCTACATCTGCAGTGACATGTTGCATTGGGTCAAGAGTTTTCCTACTTCTGGACTTCTTTGGAAAGGAACACCACTGCATCAAAAGAGATAATGTCAAAGGGTGGCAATAAGTGTAGGTGGGCCTAGACTGCAGCAGTGGTTCACCCATCTCTACTAGAGGAAATAATGCAATTTCATCCTGATTGTGGACACCAAATAGAACAATTGTTTTTTTGCACTAGGCAAAGAGGTGAAGTGTGCTGAAGAGCACCAAAAAAGAATGTGAATGTATATCATCTTTTTTGTTTAATATCAAAACATTCTAATTAGAACAGTGTCAAAGTCATGTCTTGGCTGGTTCCTTTGAGCCTGAGAATAATGAATACTACAACGCCCATCCAGGAGATGTGGGTACAAGATTTAAGTATGGGTCTGGGCTATGGGCTGGGTCCTCTTCCCATCAGGATTTGACCCCCTAGCTTAGCTCTGGTTAAACTTTTAAAGAGTTTTGGTTTGGAGTTCCTGTTATGTATCAGTAGTTGATGTGACCAGGTCATTACCAGGACTATGGGGTAGGTTAATAAAGTATTGTGGCCTGTTCACTTAGCAAAGTGAGTTATGTTCCTAAAGAAAATCATTACCTGGCAGGTTCAGGGTCTTCTGCCATCTTTATTGGCTAGATAGGAATGCTATAATGCCTGCGCATTCACATGAAATTATTTGGGCTAGGTCCAGACTTGAGTTGGGAACAAGCATTCCCATGTGGCTCCCACTTAGCCACCAGCCCCTTTGCTAAGTAGGCTTTACACTTGGCAAGTGAATTATCCCTTTGTTCTTTCATAATTTCATATGTCCTAGGTTCCACCTATGCCGGGAACAAGGATCTCCATATGGTTCTGAAACAGCCTCCAGGACCACTAAGCTGATTCTTCAAGAAGAAGCACTTGCACATTTGACAGTAGACTCTTCCCCAAACAATCCACAATATCACATTAAACCCCAACTCCAATCTGCCCTTGAGTCTTGCATGGTTGTACAGGCTCCTAGTAAGACACTAGAAGAAGTTTAGCAGCAGGAGGAAGCTGTTAATGCACCACAATTTCATCACCAACTTCTTGTCATAGAAAAACACTAACAGACCCTCAAAGGGTTCACAGTCTATTGGAGCATTGCCACTCTGAACATGACCTTTATTTCCCTCTACTAGGGGAAATAATGCAATTTCATCCTGATTGTGGACACCAAATAGAAGAATTTTTTTTTGTAGCTTGTAGTGTGAAAAGGGAAGTGTGGTGGTTAAAGAGATGGTGGATATTTGTCCATAAATAACCCATAAATAGCTAACATGTTTTTGTAAACCTCATTGTAAACTTGTTTGGTCCCTTTTAAGCCTTTAATAAATAATTTAAAACAATTTATTATAATCATACTGGGCCTTAGACTATGTTTGAGGCATTAGACCCATCCATTCTTAACCAGCGTTCTTCCAGGGGTTGCTAGGGGCTCCTCATACTGACCCTACATTTAATGGTGCCTGTGTAGTATTGGGGTCAACACCACTTGGTGGAGCCAGCTGCAAGATTCCAGTGATGTTTTTAGGTGTTTATAGAGGTAGCATTTCGGCATATGAGGGGGCATTTTTCCCATTGGCCACCATTTTTAAAGTCTTTTTCTCTATTGAATGGTTTTAGTTGGGGTTTACATACATGAAAAGTATGTTAAGGCTTCCTCAGGGGCAAAAGGCTCCAATAGACTGTAAACCCTTTGCAGGTCTGTGTTTTTCTATGACTCTGTACAATACAAGATATTAATAATAGAATCCAGGGAAGGTTTTGTAGTTTATCTTGTTTCTGTTGTCCTAAAAGTTATATTGGAAGCAGGTTAATGACAGATTCACCAGGTGAAAATAACAGACAAACAAGAAGGAACATAATACCCTAATTCTATCTAAAGACTGATAAACTGTAACAAATTGCATTTTTGTTTTTCGATATCAATGTCACAATAGCTGATCATAAATCAGTTTTCATTGTTCTGACTACATAAGATTAGGTATGAGGAAATCTGATTCACCGAGGAACTTTGACCACTGTATTCAGGTGTTGGAGAAAACAGGAAATGCTATTAGGTTAATGAAACTGTCATGAAATGGAGATATCACTTGTTTTTTTTAAATCTAAAAGAAAAGAAAAGAAAAGAACAAGAAAAAAAGGCAATGAAAGTCATGTGACTCTAATGACAAATTCTATATGGCTTAAACTTTATGGTATTTTGAAGCAAAACTGTGTCCTCACCTAACATCTATTTATCACGGCAATAAAATAGCAGGATTATAAATGACCCTGCAGATGCTCTGAGAGCTAAAAAAAAAAAGCCTATTGGAGCGGATTTACTAATGGATGATAGGCTGTTCACTTAGCAAAGTGAATTGTACTCTTGTTGAATGAATAGGGGAATTAAATGAAGTGTTTCTGACTTTACCCATCCATCATTACCATTCTCTTGACATCATTGGGCCAAATTTTATAAAGCTCTCCAAGAACGGAGAAAAGACACTATCTTGGGAGACCCTGGGTGATCCAGCAAACCGGGAGAGGATTTCCTAAAATTATTGGCTATTGGTTGGCAAATGTTTTTTGTAACAGAGGACACAGAGCTGCTGATAGTACAATCTTCACATTGATCTCCGATGATACAAAGTTTATGTTCAGAGTGGCGGTGAGGTTGTGGTGCAGTAACAGCTTCCTCCTGCTGCTGAACCTAAACTTCTTCTAGTGTCTTACTAGGAGCCTGTACAACCATGCAAGGCTCAAGGGAAGACTGGAGTTGGGGTTCAATGTGATATTGTGGATTGTTTGGGGAAGAGTCTACTGTCTAATGTGAAAGTGCTTCTTCTTCAAGAATCAGCGTAGTGGTCCTGGAGGCTGTTTCAGAACCATATAGACATCCGTGTTCCCGGCATAGGTGGAACCTAGGACATATGAAATTTGGTGTGAATTTTTTTAGAATCCCTACCCAGCCAAAAACATTGGCAGAAGACCCCGAACCTGCAAGAAGACCATGTAAAGATGGAAGAACAAAGGGATAATTCACTTGCCTAGTGAAAAGCCTACTTAGCAAAGGGGCTGGTGGCTAAGTGGGAGCCACATGGGAATGCTTGTTCCCAACTCAAGTCTGGACCTAGCCCAAATAATTTCATGTGAATGCGCAGGCATTACAGCTTCCCTATCTATCCCATAAAGATGGCAGAAGACCCTGAACCTGCCAGGTAATGATTTTCTTTAGGAACATAACTCACTTTGCTAAGTGAACAGCCCACAATACTTTATTAACCTACCCCATAGTCCCTTGTAATGACCAGATCACATCAACTACTGATACATAAAAGGAACTCAAAATCCAAAACTCTTTAAAAGTATAACTAGAGCAAAGCTAGGGGGTCAAATCCTGATGGGAAGAGGACCCAGCCCAAAGCCCAGACTTATGCTTAAATCTTGTACCCGCATCTTCTGGAAGGACATTGTAGTATTCATTATTCTCAGGCTCAAAGGAACCAGCCAAGACATGACTTTGACACTTTTCTAATTAGAATTTTTTGATATTAAACAAAAAAAATTATATACATTCACATTCTTTTTTTGGTGCTCTTCAGCACAGTTCTCCTCGTTGCCTGATTCTGTTTGCATGGCGCATTGGCAACAGAGGAAAGTGGTTTAAGTCAAACGTTTTCCTCGTAACTCTGATATACCTGACTCAGTCACTCTGTGTGTGTCCTAATCACTTCCTTTGGGTCGTATATAAAGCTCTCCACCCTCCATTGCTATTTATGGAAGGAAGTCTGTTGACTGTTTGATCTACTTCCCATGATGATCTTTTTGCACCAAAGCTCCTGCCTCTGTCCTAGAAGGCAGGGAGACCCTAGAAGTATCTAGGTACCAGACAATTAATAATGGAGTATACAATACAGCTTGCTGTTACACAATACGATGCCACCACTCAATTCCCCAAGAACAAAATGTCACAATGCTGGGATTCCTTATTAGAAAGCCCACCATGCTTTTTTAACTGATAGTGCTTATTATTGTGGCCCCTTATTTCCCCTTATATCTTGCTTGGATAGGAAGTGATAAAAAATATTTTCAAAAGAACACAGGCAGCAAATGTGATATATATGTATATATATATATATATACCAATCTATAAAATGTGATAGAGGCATAAGATCTTCCTGGTCTGTGCAAAACAAAGTAAAAGTTTTTTGTCTGGAATTGGGCTGTTTAGGGCATTTGTAATGGTTGATTTTTTTAAAAGTTTAGAACCATTTTTATATTGTGTACAAATCTATATTTTACAAATTTTTTTTAGAGTTTTTAAATGCTTTTGTAACTTTTTACTTGTAATGAACCCTCAGAACCTTCAATGTATCACACCTATGTGGCACTTTGCACACTTCCTCATCTTTATATCCCGTTCCCCCCTTGTCCCTGTGACCTCCCATACCCTCTCCTTCCCTCTTATCTCTGTATGTGTTCTTTCTTTATTTTTTCTCTTTTCTCTGTTTTGCTTTGTGTGTCCTTGACTAGCACTGATTTCTTTGGGAACTTGCTGTATGGAAATGTTATTCTAGATTTTGATGTCCCAGGACACATCAGTGTTAGGATGATTGTTTTTGAATGACTCTTTTGTTTTGTTATGTATCTTTATGATTATCTGAAAAAATGTGTTTTTCTTAATTAAAGAATGTTAACAATAAAATTAATTGAAAAGTGGGAAAGGCTGAAACTTTCGTTATTTTGTTGCTGTCCTGTAGACAACTATGTCTCTATTTTTTTACCAGGATAAAAAGTGAAGAAGAAAAATCTACCATAGTTACTCTAAATAATTTCAATATTACCAGAACATAGGAGGTGGTTGATCAGCTGCTGGGAGGTGTACAGCTGCCCTGGGAACATGCACACAGCTGGAAAGGTGGTTGATGGGCAAAGATTTTGTTCAAGGAGTTGCATAGATAATCGAATGCCAGATCACTGCAAATCCAAGTGGGATTTAGTGCAAATGTCTGCTGCCACCTGTCACCACTTACCACTGAAATATTTATCAATTTTAAAGCAGAACAAAACATGAGTTTAAAAAAATGTGAGCAGGCAGGTCTTTTATTGCAGAAGAGACAGGTAAATGAATTGCAAATAGTGTAACTATTGCAGAATAGTGTAACTCCCATGCATACATACAGGAGTTAATTTATTTCAAAGTGATGCAAGAATACCGATCATCATACACTGAGTTGCACATGCAAATTTTTTATTTAGAGTATACTGAGCTTCGCATGTGCAACTCAATGTATGATGATCGGTATTCTTGCATCACCTGGAAATAAATTAACTCCTGTATGTGTGCATGGGAGGTACACTATTCTGGTCTGGTCATAGATAGGGACCATGGATAGGAAACCTGAAAGAGGACTGGGTGAAGATGACACCTGCGATGGAGTGGGGAGGGGTCTGTGCAATAAAAAAATTGCAATCAGGCAGGTGGGTTTATTTTATTACAGAAGGCATATAACCTGTACTAAAGCTGAAACAAGGTAAAATATTAACTTATATATTTATATTGTATTGTCGGGCAGACATTACATTTACCTGGCAATGTATATTACATCAGTGTATTTTGTCTGCCGTAGAAGTGAATGAGTTTCTTCCCTGAAAGCAATGATAATGAAAACTAAAGACAGGGTCAGACTTGTTTTAGGATCGAGGTTTTTAGTGCAGCTTCTAGCAGCTGGCACTTTGCTAGCCACTGGGTCACTCACACCGCAGTGCTGGTTCTTACCAAAGCCTGCATATTTGACAGCTGGCATTAGCGAGAGGTGCTAGCATTGCTTGCTTCTGCCCTACTCTTGGAGCTTCGGTGGGGAGAAGCTGCATGTAGCACGGTGGCCTTTGTAGCGCTAGGTCCCAGGTTCAAATCTTGGCCAGGACACTATCTGTATGGAGTTTGCAGGTTTTCCCCATGTTTCCGTGGGTTTTCTTCCACATTCCAGAAACATGCAGTTAGGTTAATTGGCTTCCCCCAACATTGGTCTTAGATTGTGTTAATGATATGGTGGGGGCATTAGGTTGTGAGCCCCTTAGAGGGACAGCTAGTGACAGGCCTATGGACTTTACACGCTGCATAATATGCTGGCACTATATAAATACTGTGTAATAATAATGTAACCTCATCCCCCAGGTGGTGGTTCCCTGGCATGAGGAAGCTGTAAATGCACCGTAAACTTATGGCCAATCTGAACATAGCCTAAACCAAATCGATATGTGTACATTTCTTTAATTCAAACAGGCCTGAAGTCTGTGTGTGCAATGATTTCCCACAATTCTGCACAAATGTAACACAATCAAACCTTAAGAGGTATTTTTTTACCAGGGTGAGTGTATATAAATGAGGAAGAGCCTGAAAAGTGCTCCATGATAATATATTTATAGAGGTAATTCCATTTCTATTATAACATTTTACCTGTCTGCTGGAGTATTCATGCATTCCTATGATGCAAACTCCAGAAAAAAAGGATCCGAGTAGGAGACAAAGGAGGCAGCAACTGATCAAAAACATCTTAGTTTAGGAAAGTGTTGCAAAAATCCTGATTACATCAATCTCCTAGAATGCATCTGAAAGACATTGAAGTGCTTACGTTCACAAATTGCTATGAGGTTCTGCATTGGAGACTTCAGGCCTGTTTGAACTAAAGAAATGTACACATATTGACAGGTGAAAATCTGACATGTGCACAGAGGTACCCCAACGTCATTCATCCATCTGCCATGCCATCAGGATCAACCACTGTGCATTTCAATGGAGGAGAGCACAGCAGGGTGCTGCTCCCTTACCCCCAACCCCCTTTCTCCATAGATATGTGTACAGAGCGCTTTATTTATCTTTCACTGGAAATGATAATGAAAGATCGATACCATCAACAATTCTCTGACATCCATCAGATGTCCATATGGGACTTATAGAGGAGACGTCTGCCAGAAAGCACAAAGCTAGTGCTGGGCTCTCTTACTGGAAAGTCTAGCATGCTTTTTAAACAAAGGGTTATACAGTCATGCTATAATGTTTTGTGTTTTTTTTCAGTAAAAATATAAACGTGTACATTTAAAAACAGAATACTATGAATATAGCACTATGCTTGCTTTCAATGAGTTTTACTTGTGAAGAGTAGTGAATAGTTAGATTAATGTTAGGTTTTTACAGTTGTCTGTTTGTCCTGGTGACTTTGGCCCTTGGTATTAAAAAGTCCAAATCATGGGCCTGATTTATTAAAGCTCTCCAGGACTGGAGAAGATACACACTCATCAGTGAAGCTGGGTGATCCAGCAAACCTGGAATAAATCTGTTCCAGGATTGAAAACACTTACTAACTTATAGCAAATGACTTTGAAAAAAAACGCATTCCAAGGTTCACTGATGAAAGTATATCCTCTCCAGCCTTAAAGGGCTTTAATAAATCAGGGCCATGGAGTTGTCACAGAAATAGAGAATTCACCAAAATGAATGAATAACTAGATTTATATCATTGTACTGTTTGGTTTTACTGTTATAGGCCATGTATGTTACATCAGCAATTCTGTGTCTGGAGCAGAGGTGAATGAGTTTATTCCCTGACAGCACAGATGATGATGATGACATTTCCATGCAATAATGTCCACGCAGAGGTCATCCACACATACAGACAGATTGTACTCTATGGCCTGCTGGGTATTTCCTAATACTGGCTTTTTAGTCTTAAAATGGACCTGCCCCCAAAAAATAAAGATTTGCTATGGGGAACATTTAGAAATGTTATTTGCCCCTATGTAGTACCCTGAAAATGTACCTTTTGTCTGAAAAATCTTTGGAAAAATAGCAGTGCTATTCCAGGTATGTGGAACCACTCCTATTTTTATTATTACTACACAGTATTTATATAGCACCAACATATAAGGCAATGCTATG
The DNA here is from genome assembly GCF_032062135.1 of Pyxicephalus adspersus. Taxonomy (NCBI): domain Eukaryota; kingdom Metazoa; phylum Chordata; class Amphibia; order Anura; family Pyxicephalidae; genus Pyxicephalus; species Pyxicephalus adspersus. The sequence goes on along the minus strand of NC_092858.1, from coordinate 9,344,037 downwards.
CAAATGTCCATAGTCATGTCACTAGCTGTCCCTCAAAGGAGTTCATAATCTAATGTTCCTACCATAGTCATATCTCTTTAATACAGTCCAAGGTAAATTTTAGGGGGAAGCTAGATAACCTTACTGCATGTTTTTGGAATGTGGGAGGAATCCCACAAAATCACAGGGAGAACCTGCAAACTCCATGCAGATAGTGTCATGGCCGAGGTTCAAACCTAGGACCCAGCGCTGCAAAGGCCAGAGTGCTAAACTCCTAGGCACTCCTAAATCTACAGTCTCAAAACCATATATGTTGAGTGTGGGATCAAAATTTACTGCTGCCTCTGATCGTCTCAGGAGATTTGGGGGAAGATTTGGTGATCTCTTTAATGCTGATAACTGTTCTCCTTGCTGGAGGGTTTGACTTGAGGAAGTAAAGCCCTCTATCTATCCAAATGGCCATATAGAGGTCTATACAAAAAGAAGTGAATCTGACTTTCACTGGTAACATTCCTTTACGGAGAATCTTGCAGGGCATGTGTTTCAATAGCTATAATGGATTTTCTGCCAGGGAATGTTTGAGACACTATAGAGACATTGGGCCTGATTTAATAAAGCTCTCTAAGACTGGAGAGTATACGCTTTCAGCAGTGAAGCTGGGCGATCCAGCCTGGAATGTATTTATTAAAATAAATTTGCTATTTGCTAGCAAATGTTTTGAATCTTGGATCAGATCCATTCCAGGTTTGCAGGATCACCCAGCTTCACTGATAAAAGTATATTTGATCCAGCCTGGGAAAGCTTTCATAAATCAGGCTCAGAGTGCAAAACATGACATGGTCAGTAATAGACAAGTAAGTAAAAGAAAAAAGCTGCCCACATGAAATACTGCGTCGTTTATCCTCAGTCTGTCTTTTGTAGGGGTGAAGCTTCCAGAGTTCATTTTTTCTTTCAAGAGAATCTACATGATCATTTCAGTTTCTATGCATATTGAGTATTTATTGAGACAATAACCTGAAATTAAAATTTGTTTGCATACTCTTCCATATTTAGATTATGGTATACCAATGTGAACGATCTGGGCCAAGTTAAATTTAAAATTCATATCAGGAAATATCTTTATTATCAAGTAAATGTGCAAAGTTCAAAATACAGAAGCATCTATTGCCAATTTCTTGTTTCTGGTATCCCGATACTGAGGATCACTTACACAAAACTTGCTGACACATGGTTTTCAGTTGTAGAAAAGACTTTAGATGTCTCTACTGCAAAATATGCTTTTCCATCTGTTTCCTGCAAATATACATTGAATTCTGCATGACCAGTGCAGTGTGCAGTTTGGCATGCCCTGGGTAGCGGAATCATTTATTATATGGGTGTGAGATATGTCAAAGGGTCGGGTTGGACAAGACAACCAAAGATGCTGAACCTGGAGGAGAAAGCAAATTTGTCGACGCTGACAGGGCAAAAGGTAAACTCTTTACATGGCTGCTTTGAGTGATAAGCGTGCATATTGTACAACTATGCTGTGCAAACCTGTTTATTAAGGGAAAAGCCCACACACCACGATGCAAAAATAGGCAAGAAAAGAATTCCAGGGCAAAATAAAAAAATTCAATAGATCCCTGAAATATATGCAGTTTCCCACATTTCAAATGCAAGTAAAGCAAAATCACTACATTGGGACATAGAACTTATTATGCTTCTGACTTCTACTTTTAAATCCCAACTGCTGTTGTCAGCCCTGGATGATGGACTACAGAACTCTCTCTGTCCCTTTTCACATATATTGATTTCTTTCCTAGCAGACAGATAATGCTGCCTTGCCTTTGACAAAACTGCAAAATATTATGGGCCTAATTTATTAAACTTTTCAAGACTGGAGAAGATAAACTATCATGGGAGAACCTGTGTGATCTAGCAAACATGGAATAGATCTGGTGCAAGATTCAAAACATTTGCCAACTAATTTCAAATTTAAAAAAAAAAAAACATTCCAGATTTGCTGAATCACCCAGGTTCTCCAATGATAGTCTATCTTCTTTAGAGTTGGGGAACCTTATTAAATCAGGTCCTACATGTGTATGAAAGCAATCTTGGGAAATGTAATTCTGGGGGTGCCCCTACATTATTAATAATAACTGGCCTCACAGCAGTAATTTTGTAAGTATAGGAAGCAATAAATGTAATACTTCTATTACAGTTGGCCTCCTGCTGTATATTCTGGCCGCCACTCAATGGAATTTTAAATACATTTATATAAGTAAGACATTTATTACTGTGTCTGGAGCTTGGGTTTGCAAAATTAAAAACTGTTACAAAGTCCCTTACTGGGCAAAAGATCACTTCCCTTACAATTCTTTCTTTTTAATGTGCAAACTCAGCAAACTTTGTATGAAAAGGAAAAGTTTTTGTTCTGACCCCTGGTACAGGTCGGTGAGAGGGCCCAGCAACAGACAGTTTCAACATTGCTGCCTAGCTGACACAATTGTGCAAGTGACCGCAGGCAACGTGCAAAGTGTCTGAGTCTGTTACATCATTGAGCCAAGAGGGATTCCTCGGACATGTGGCACGTTGCTTGATTGCCCCAGAGTCATGAAAACTGAGTCATTACCAAGATAGGATTAATACAAAGGGCACTTGGATGTAGGACAATAAGGTTCATATATATGTCAGTTCAAAGGGGATTTCCATCATGAGCCAATTATTGTTCATACAATACTGCACCACAGGTACTGTCATATTACCCATCCAAGTAATAATGTTCCTACAAAGGTTCTCTCTCCACCACCCAAATATATTTGTGGTCCCTATACTTGAGATCAATAATTGAGTATTTGAATAGTATACCATATACCTATACCAAACAATCTTATATAATCAAGTATAAACCAAGAAGTCATAACCCCTCATAACCAACATAAAAAACAAAATACTTTCTTAAAAAAAAAAAAATGTATTGTTTTTTCTATTGAACCGTAATAAATATTAGCAGCAATGCCTGCATTTTGTGCCTTAGGTTATGCTCAAGTCAATGTATTTTCCTGATATTTTTTTCAGTTAGGTAGCTCAGTCTATTTTTGCATTGGTATATATTCAAGTAAGTATGGTAATATTACAAACAGTAAAAAAATGTAAATTATATTTAAATTATTATAAAAATAATTTGAAACACATATAGGGGGTATTGTAAAACAGATCACCCATGGTCTGATCAAATCATGGCATCATATATGCTAAAAAAAAAAGTGCATAACCCCTTGGACATGAAAAGTTTAAGCAGTGTAGCGCCACACTTAGGCAAAGAGGAAATCTTTGGATAGTCTTGACTTATTTTCAGTATAGAGCAGGAGGTTCTTGCTCAATTTGTCCCCATATCCTATCACCAAACTGTCAGGACTAATAACCTTTGTCCTACTGGGTATTAATATGACTTCAGATGATGTCCGGTTACCGGTAAGGTTACTCACATGTCATCTGACATCAAACTGTTTTAATATTTTAGAGAATCTTACTTTTTTAATGATTCAGAGATCCAGTCCCACCTATTTATTGTTCCATACTTTGACTGCTTACCCTCAGAATTAATAAAAGGTTAGCCAATCAGGACTTTTAGTTCTGTAGGGAACTCCTGCTATAATTACTATATCCACAACTCTCTGTAGATTAGTGTGGTGGTCATTGCGTAGAATATCTCTTACATTGCTGGCCTATGGGAAGAATGTCACCTTTACAGATATCCAAAACGATCATTGGTGTCCCTTGCTCATTGCACAAGAAAACCCCAGCACACACTGGAGGAACCCTAGTTGAGAATCCCTGCATTAGGACCTTCTATTATAGGACCTCTATACAGAGTACACTGCTATAGTGTGGGAGGTCTGATTTGCAACAGTAATTTGCCATTATCTGCATCTCATCCTTTAAAACATGCTCTGACCCCCCCCTTCAAATCAAAGTCATCGGTTACCCTTTTGAGTTGAAGGACCAAACCAGACATTTTTGTTGCATATAAACCACCTACAGACCGCTCTGGGAACCGTTCTGGAGAGGATATGATTGGTGATTAGAACATTGCCTGAATTGCTTTGGATAGCCCATCCTTCCCCTCCGCTGTCCATTATCATAAACTTAACCTATAGAAAAACATTGAGGGATCACTAATAGACACAATTTTTCTAACCTCCTCCAGCTGTGGTCCACTTGGGTTTGCATATTTGAAATACCATTGTATATTATTAATAGTGTTTTCAGGTAGGAGTAGATTGTCACTCTCCACTTTTTCTTGATAAGTTTTTTTCACGTAAACAAGGTGTAGGAAAATGAACAATCTTCCTGATTAGATACAAGGCCAAGGACAGCACAACTGTAAAAATCTCTATATTTCCTACACAACAAATGAAAGTTTATTAAGAATGTTTATCAGATATTAGCAGTTCCAAGATTAGCCCTTGGTAAAAGCTGTATGTGTGTACTTGAGTCAACACGCGACTTTTGGACCACAATTATATCGATTATCGGCCAGCTTCAAGACAAACACTGTTGCATAGTCCATTAGTAGATACGGGTCTGTTATTTGTATTAATCAGAGCAATTCTAATCACGCACCATGCATCTGGGACTTGTGGCTTTTTGACAGCTGTGGATTTCCATAAATGCTTTGCAGTTTGGAACAACAAAGAGATCATAGATTTTTAGCTAGGGTCCCTTGGTGGGAAACCTTTTCGTGATGCTTTGCAGCCCTTCATATTCTTCCTTGGGGAAGTTCAGCGAGACAGAGTAACCGGTTGCGATTAGTATTCTTCTAAATACTCAGTGATATTATGACAGATTGTGGGAGTGCTGTGCTCTCATTTAGGGTTAGGCTCCCAAGAGTTGGTACCCTGCCAGCCACTCAACCACCCCAGCCACTGCGCTTATTCATAATGTATTTCAACATTTTATAACTGGCAGTACTAAACCACTTACTACAACCCCTATTATTTCCTTATGGGTGGCCATAAGTGGGATGCTACATGTAGCTTCTTATCTGCAGGCTTGGTTTACAGAATAATAAAATAAGCAAGTATAAATTTTATTTATATAACTTTGTGGTGCAAAGTAATAAAAGCATCACAGCCTCACCACTCCTTGGAACTAGCAATGGTGCCATTATGTTTTTATGAAAAACACAAACAGGGATGGGTAGCCATCAGAAAGTTCTGGATGCCATACTAGGTAAATTTCCTGGGCTTCTCTCTTCCATGTCTCCAGCACTCCAGTAATGTTCCAGCACTAGAAAAGTCCAGTTTCTTTGATCAGGGCCTGGTACAGAAGTATTTCTTGTCCCCTCCCCAATGGCAGCCCTGGTTGGCAGTGCTCACTGCTAACTTTCAGTACTTTTTCATCAGTGCTAAACAGATTTGTTTGCCTGAACCCAGAACCAGAGCTTGATTGGACTTTTGGGCTGTGGTAGAGATGGGTAATGGAAGATGGGATTATGAGTACAGGTTTGAAAAAGTTTTAGAGATGAATTCATTTTGAACTCAATTAAATCAATGGAACAGGAATCTACAACTTCAATTCTGGCCATTGGGCTTAATTGGGGGACCAATAGGTGACTTGTACTATTGTGTCCCATATTTTCTGTACTATATCAGGCACTATGCCTTCCCTTACCATTAGAGAGTTGTTCCCATCATCTTGTACCCCAAAAAGTATATGGGGCTGACGGGAAGAATAATAGCGAAATCTGGAATTTACCAGGAAAAGCTACAGGGCTATGGTAAAACATGGAATCATAATTGTATTTTTGAGTAGTGTTGCATTTTTATATGTTAGTTTACAGCTTTCTGCAACATAAACTAATTTCCTAGGGTTATAGGGCAGATATCTAAAAGATCCCCTTAATACAGGAGGGGTCCATGATAAACAATTACCTTCTTCAAAAGCTAAACCCACATCCTTTCTGGGGTACTTTATTGTGGGAAAGCATAGGGCCTGGTTTGGTACTGGAAGGGGGATGCATGCTTGCTGCCATTCGTTTTTCTGGCCAACCAGGCTACATGTCTGAATGGCCCGGATAAGCCCTTGCTGCAGCCACTCACCTGCTGCAAAGTTACAATATTGAAGTCTAATATCTGGAGGGGAAGTGACTAAAGAAATGCTGCTTCCTCTGCCTACATCGGATGGATTGCAGTATATGTGGACGTGGAACGTAAGAAAGGGTTTTTTTTTATAAAAGATGAAACTTTCTAAGAAAAATGTTGTTGCCCTATATTGTGACAATAGGGATGAATTCAGTGAATGTACATTGCTGGTAATGGTAATTCTAACTTGGGAAATGAAGGCAGAATGCAAAGTATACCTTCTTACAACTATCATTGTGTAAATTCAGATTATTTTGTGACTGTAGGTTTTGCACAACTTTTGACACATAATTACAGTATTTCTAAAGAGCAACTGAACCCTGGAAGCTCAAAATAACTTTTTCCTCCATTACTGACTAACCATGCCTTGTCCTGCACTGTAGAGGCAGGGCTTTGCTTCCTAAAGTCAGAGCCTCCTGCAAGAAAAATAGTGATCAGCACAACAGTTTAGTTTAGGTATAATCAACATTTGTCCAATACATTCTTTATTTACATGGAGTCACAGAAAGACAAAAGAACAAAATGAACAATATGGGTGACTTTAGTTACACTTATCAAAAAGGTCTCAATTATATTCTGCATGTATATAATTTCATATGTACTGACAAGGTGTAATAAAGATATTGTATTATTCTTATTGAGGTCTCTTTTTTGTCTCCCTGGAGCCATGCAATTATTTGTAATACGTAAACTAGGGGAACAATAGGGACCCAGAGCTCTTATAGAAGCATTGTAGCATTGTAGAAGACCCGAGGCACTTTCACAAGTGGAAAAGTGATGAAGCTCCCAGTTATATTAGAACACTAAACTACTCTATGAGTGGAGTAAGGATAGGAAAAAAAGAAATGAACAATGTAGCGGTGTGTGTGGCAGTGATAATAGTGGTGGTGGGTTGTCTGTTAGGGCAGGGCCGTCATAAAGGTGGGCCCTGGCTGGTGCACCCACCAGCAGGGTCTGGAGAAGGACCCCGCTTGGGACCATGTCTCCTGGAGACATTGCGGGCTCAGGGTGGTAGGCTCCCCCATGGCAGGCTCAGACCTGTGATGGGAGAGTGGAGGGTTCTGTTATCAAGATGTCACTCTGGGGGAAAGTTTATTCCCCTTTCAGTGACACGCGTCTCCTCACACGATGCAAAGTCCGTGCATTTAGTGGTTCACGAGCCTCAAAGGGTTGGGAATCACTGTGTTAGGGATCAAGAATCTCAATGCATTAAAATTAACTAGAAGGAAGTCATGCAAATATTATTTATGGCTGTGGTGTAGGCCGAATGTTTTTTGTATTCTGCAGCTTGGATTAATTATATCCAGTACAACCTTCGTCTTCTGAACTTTCAGTAAAAAAAAAAAATTACACTTACTGGAAAATAGGTGTAAAGCCATCGATCCCTTTGTGATTCTCCCCAGTGGGTCCAGAGCCGTCTCATCTTCCATCTTCTTTCTGATGCACACTGGACAACAGACGCCAACATTTTTTGGAGTCCTCTTCTGGGTTCTCCTTCTTGCATTGTGCAGACACAAAATCAGAATATGCACCTTCCTGAAAATGTAAAAAAAATGCCAATCTCACTGTGCATGCAGGAGATCGGCACTTTTTTTTATTATTATTATTATTATTTTACATTCTAGGAAAGCCCTTTCTGCACATGGCTGAGATCCAGGAAAAAATAAAACTACCGTCATGCTAAATGGTGACTGTGGCCAAAAAACATCAATTATAAAATGTAATAAATGTAGTGATAGGACTGCGTTAAGCCCTCTTTATCCCTGTCGGGTTCTGTATTGATTCGATATAATTGGTTTTGTTGAACCATTTTTGTATTGTTTGGTGTACCGATCAATGCCATAGAGCCGAAACACACATGTTGAGAGTTGTATTTAAGTGAAATAATTATTTGCAGTTGTTTCTGGGGCAGTTAATATGACAGAGAAGGAAGTAAGTTAGTTGAGGACGTTAACTTCTCTGAGCATTTGGATAATGGTATACCCTGTGGTCCAAAAAAGACTATCTTTGGGCATTCTCAAGATGCCCTCATTTTCCCACTAACAGGTAATTGTGATGGTAGATTAGAATAAGTGGAAAGTGGAGGAAACCTTGTACCTATGTGTAAGCATTTTGCAACCTGTTTCCAGTTAAGTAATGCTGACATATTCAACATTTTAAATGTTCCCTATAACCTAGCAAATCTTCACTTTTTGAGTTGAGATTAATTTTAAAGGCCTTAGTATGGATCATCAGAAATACTGTAGCTGATAAAATAACTAAAAATGTGTTTCCCTCTCTCTCATTTACTTTTGTATATCTGTGTTTGGTTTAAAGAGCATCTTCCACCCTTGTTCCCTATGTGCTACTGTTCCACCCAATGCACCAAACCGCTTTCCAAGATTCTGAGCCAGGAAAAGTCTATGCCCATCTAAAAAAAGACCCAGTCAAGGTCAGGGTTCTGTCTCTATAGTTTGGATTTTTGTCAGTCTGGCTGACCTCAATGACACTATGATATCCCAATATGACCTCAGTTTTGCATAATGTAGGACAATCTCCTTTCTCCATGGTCCCATTACATCATAGTAACAACCAAATGTTAGTTTTTATTGTTCTGTCCTTAAAAAAACGTTGTTAGGAGATAAAGAGCTAACACTTTAAAATGGAAAGTAAATTATTTTATGCTATAAGCTTTCCGCTTAAATTGGAACTCCAACTAAAAGGAAATTGAAAAATGAAAATGAAATTAAAAAATAAAAGGAAATTGCAAATGACAGACAGTGACACAGAAAGAAGGGAGGACCCTGCCCAGGGTCCCTACCCTTTTTTCTGTGTATGTAAAGTATATGAAAAGCTAAATTTTATTTAGTTTGAAAACAAGTAGAACAATATAAAATACATATTAGTTTAATTGTTTGCGTTCTGTGTCCTGTTGTAGTAATTTTCCTTAATTTTTCATCCCAGAGATGCAACAGGAAGTGAAAATAATACTCCTTGAAGTGAGAAAAATTCTGATTATTATTAATTATTATTGGTATTATCATTACTAATAAACAGGATTTATATAGCGCCAACATATTATGCAGAGCAGTACAAAGAAATAGGAGAGGACCCTGCCCAGAAAAGCTTACAATCTAATAGGTAGGGGAAGAATCACACAATAGGAGGGAGATATGGAATTGTGGGTAAGTAGTGAGGGTTTAGGAGACAGAAGAAGACGGGTAGGTAAGTTTGAAAAGATGGGTTTTGAGTGCTCTTTTAAATGAGCAGAAAGTTGGAGCAAGCCGAATAGGATGAGGAAAATCATTCCTGAGAGTAGGAAAGTCATTAATACATCATTGGGGCGCGAAGAGAGCGGTTAGGTGGGTATTTTTCTATCAGGTCAGAAAGGTAAGTAGGTGGGATAAGCGCTGTGGAAGGATTTTAAGGCAAAACACATTGCCCATCTGTGAGGTGGAAGTTCTGGTGACAAATCTCAAACACTTGAGGGATATTCTTATGGGAAAGGTTTACCTTCTCCTTAGGGATTGTGGAGCTACCTATGTGATGTGAGTGAGACTACATATTGGAGAAATACCTTCCCTGAAATGTGAAAGAGAACAGCCCCGCAGCTGTGTATGTACTAAACAGTGCAAATACTGTATTAGTACATATATGGAGGAGAACAGCCCCCCCCCCATATATGTACTAATACAGTATTTGCACAGAGTGACCTTTTCGTTTTCATAAAGCCATTTACCCAATGTAGACAAAAAGTCAGAAATAATGGCAATGGACATCCATTATCCTTCTACCTCTTTTGTTTCATCACATTCTAAGTGCCGACGTGGAATTTACAAAACCCTTTTTGGCAGAGGAGAGTTTCTTTTTTAAGTGTCTTGGCATGGAGTGGGAGGAATATTGCAGCTAATTCTGTCGCCATCAAGTTACTTGTAACCTCCTTTCCCAACTTCTTCTATAAATGTATATTTTTAATACAATGAGTATTGTGGCACCTTTGTTCCAGTTGAGTGGGAGTTTGTTATGCCATCCTATGACTCAGCCAGAAATTCCATCCAAGGTGCATGCTCTGCCAGTGGACATCTGTGCCCATTGGTAATGACAAGCAGACGGTGCAATCCAATCAAGGACAAATCACCGTCTGTATTACTTGGATGGCTGTCAGTCTGTCTGACCTTGGTGACACACCGTCAGGGCTTTTGTCATCACCCCGGTTTAGGACAATGGCACTGTGAAAGGTTCACCGCCACTCCAGTTTATGTCAACTATCTAAAAACAGACTGGTAGGGTAAATGGCTTCCTGTATTATTTTCCCTAGAGGTGGTATGAGGATTGTAGGGTTTTAAAAATGTGAGCTTTCATAGTGCTATATTATAGCTCGATGAAATAGATTTTTAGCTTTTCCTTTAGCCTTAGCACATTTGTACATTTGACACCTCTCCTGCACTGAAATTACCTACTCTGATTTTAGTATGCTCTATAAAATGTGCATTAGAGGCTGCAGCAAGTAAGACAGATCCTGCATCATTTCCTGGTGCTGGACCTCCAACACTATCTTGCTCTTCTGTCCCCAGCCTGACCTGCTCCTTTTATTATTCAGATTTCAGTTTTTTTTTTAATTATGGAGGCTCTTCATTGCATGTGGGTGTCTCTACAGCTTCTTCTTTTTAGGAAGTTATGTAAAGTACCCCGTGGGCCCTTCCCATCAGACATTAATTGCCTGCATTGCATAGTGAAGCACAGATAGTGATGATATCCCTGGAACCAATATAAGGTATGCAATAAAAACAGCAAGGGTAATTTAATTATTTCATAAGCATGTTGATAAGGGTGGAAAGGTGGAACCAAATAAAACAGATTAAACTTTACTAATGGAAATTAGTGTTTATATCAGGGCAGAAACTATGTGTGATGTCCCTTAGCAATGGCAAGTGGAACTTGTATTTGTTTGCATTAATACATCTCTAAAAATTGATGCATTTCAACAACAGTACAGTTTTTCAACCTAAATTTATCATTAAAATTCAGTCCTTAAGCACCAATCAGGTGACTGCGATGATGTCATCAGTCATGCTGCAGGCAGGAAGGAGCATTTTTTCAGTCGCCTCTGTCACAATGATCACATTGTATCATTAAACGTTTGCAATAGATTACAAGGTAAGAGGTTTTGTAGGGGCTGATATGAGTCAGGAATATCAGTCTAAGATGCCTAGGATATACATTATGACATTGGATGATGAATAAATATAGATAGCTGCATTTGTCTACAGAAAAAAAGACAAATAAAGGTATTGCCAGGGTAAGTCATGTGATTTCTGTGGATGGGTAATCGGATCTCCAGTGCCCAGTAGTTGGAAGTGAATAAATTACGAATACCTCCTGAATTTTTGATGAAGTTGCCAAGACTACATGAACAATAAAAAACCTGAAATGACCACATGCACCTAGGTGATCCCCATAATCATAGCTACTGTGGGCAGAGGAAGGGCAAGCCCACCCAGTACAATGGTGCATGGAGGTCATTCCTTCCAATAACATCCAAGATAAGCGGCTCTGTGCCTTCAACATAGAGGCTTCTGGTAGTAATAAGAGTACCTGGAATGGTTTTGCCATACCGCAGCCTCCACAGAGTCCTCACAGATTGGAATGGTAGTAGCCTGGCATAGTTTTATTTGCTTGTAGTTACATGCCCCATCACAGAACTAAATCTGTACAGGCCCTATACATGTATGGCAGACATGCAGTGCCAACCATTCACAATGTGCTCTCAGCATTGCTTGGCAATCAGGAGAGAATGTGCCCACAGCTGGTACAAAGGATGGTTGGATTATGTTGGCACTTTGGAGTTGATAATGAACTATAGGCAGATAGACAAATACATAGTTTAAAAACACACTGGAAATATTTCTTCTGCTAGGGAATTTGTATTTTTTGTATATTTCTGTTCACCTATTGATGACATATACACATCTATGCCAGGCAGGAGCACCAGGTGTGACCTACGTTTTCTATTATTCGAAGCAAGGTGACAGAGTCTTCCCAGTAATGGGTACAAGTAATGCTACTCCATACTAAGATATTTCAGACAATTGTGGACTTCCAACTTTGTGCCAACAGTTTGGGTAGCAACAGGTTATTTTCTGATCCAGCATGACCGTGCCTATGTGTAAGGCTAGATCTAGAAGGACATGAACATTTTGATGAGGAAGAACTTGAGTTGCCTTGAGTTGAGAACCAGCTCTTCTTCTCAATTGCTTACACCTTAACTTAAAGCGTACCTAAACTCAAAAATTTCACTTTACATAAAAGGGTAAACAACCCTTTTATGTAAGTGTAAGGAGCCGAGGAATTTTGCTGATTCCTGTAGTAATTATTTTTGTGCTTTTGTTATGTTTTGTAGATGATTGAATTATGTTGAAACTAGTTGTACTCTTCTTAACAGTAAACTAGCGCCCCCTTCCCCCCTTTTTGCCTTGATACTCTTCCTTTCCTCCCTACTGCCATATATCTGTTACTTTGACAAAAATAATTGTCTGTAGTCATGTGATCATGCACTGATCATGCCATCATGAACTGGTATATAAACTGTGTGCAAACAATAAAGTTTTGAGAGTGATCTAACCACAGATTAAGTTGCGTGTGTTATGTACTCTTCCAGCGCTGTAAACAGAAGTGATCAGAAAGAGGGAAGATTGATCTGAGATCAATAGGAGATCGCCTTAACAGTTTGGCCTCAGAAGTGGGATATCTACCTACCTTAAAAAGACCAGAATCGGGTAAGTAGAAATTTTCTTTTCTACCTCTGCCCTCCCCTGGGTCCCTGTAGATATCTTACGAACCTAAGCACTGTGGCAGTGTAGACTCCCTCATAGAAGGGCTGGGTCCTTAGTTAGGAAGATTTGGGAAATCTTTTATTAAATATGTGCACACTGATGACTTCTGTTTATTGTATAGAGAATAAGAATTTTGTTGCATGATATAAGGTATAAGCGATATTGTATATAAGATAAGTTTGTGTTCTAATCTAGCTGCCAAGGTGAGGTTGGGTCAGTCCTCACTGCTGTGGTTGCCTGGGGCAAGCAGTAATGTGACCTAAGCTGCGTTTTGGTAAGTGGTACTGGGAACAGGACGTCGGCAAGCACTGCAGTTACCTGCTGAACTAACTAAACTAACTGAACTAACAATACCTGTGTACAACCGTCTGATATTTATACTGTCATTTATACTATGGGGAATTCCCAAGGTAAGGGGAATTCCCAAGGTAAGGGGAATTCCAAAAAGGAGGATCAGCTCCCAGATCCACATAAAAAAAACATGTAAAGAAACACATTAAAATTAGACAGAAACAAAAACCCACGGCCATGTCACCCAGTGATGAGGATATTCCTTATAATGTTCCAGGGGAAACTCCTGTTGAATTTGTAAAACGTAGAGCAGGAGACTATTACACTGACCCTTTTACATTGAAGATGACACTGAAAACCTGAAATACCCTGACCCCTTCCCACTGGAAGGACCATTCTCTAAATTCCATATTAGTTGTATCTTGAGAAATGTGTCTCAGTAATCGAGACGGATGGGGATATAAATTAGATCCACGAGTTCCGAGTGGGACCAGCAATACACTGGTATACTTTGAAAATGTATTGGAAAGTTTACAATCTCCATAAAGAGAAAATTTTTGCCCAAATCACATCCTCTATTCCACCCCCGTATACGCAGGAGGATGGGAATTACGAGCACGATATCTGTCTAATACAGTCCGTGCAGCAACAAAACGTTACATGGGATTCCCCCTCAGCCCTTCCTCTTCTTACCAAAACACAGACCAAGCAGTCACAGATATTATTACCACCACCCAATAGTCTTACATCACCCAGCAGCAGCGCTACACATCATACGTTGTTGTGTACTTAACCCCAAAAAACGTATGTGGGACCAAGAGCATAATGAATTTGTTAGGATACATGGAGATAGAAAATCAATGGCCACAGCATTAGCGTGCAAACAGAAAGCAGGAGAAACAGTAAGTGATTATGCTCGAAGGTTTAGGAAAGTGTGGAAGGAAGAGGCAGGTCTAGGATTAGGAGGAGATTTGAATGTTGTTTTTACACAGTCACTGATTAATGGATTAATCCCTGAACATGCTAAAACTGCCAAAATGATTATTGATAATTGGAGCATTTTACCCCCGCAGGACATAATGGGAAAATTGTTAACTAAAGATGCGGCAGGTTGCTTTGAGCTACCTAAACCGTCAAAACCCCATGTGCAGGGACTCCATTATTCAGGAAAACCTGGAGGGTACAGAGGAAAAGGTAGAGGCAGAGGAGGTAGACAAGGACAGGAATGACAATAGAGGATATGGAAATGTTAGAATGAATCAAGCATGTTTTGCCTGTGGACAGGAAGGTCATTGGGCCAGGGACTGCCGTACACACCAACAGCAGTCAGTACAACAGCAACCACATAGCACGCCAATGCAGCCACATTCATCTCACAATTACAACCGCCCTGCTCCAAAGTACCCCATACAATGGGGAGGCAAACCACATCAAGCATAGGGATGCCCACAGGAAGACTCCACCACCACTATGTTACAGATCTCTGACCAGGCTGATGAAAACCCAAAAATCACATTAAAAGTAGGACAGTTCCTGACAAACTTCTTAGTAGACACAGTAGCGACTTGCTCTGTCCTCTGATCCTGGTCAGGTCCATCTACACCTGGTGGGCCCTCTGTGGGAATAAACAGAGTCATCGGCCCCACAAGACACACACCTCATATTCCCATATGTACAGTACATAGTGAATACATTCACACATCACTCATTCAAGGTATTACTTAGTTGTCCAGTTAACCTGTTAGGAAGAGACCTGATGGGATCTCTGGGAATGTCACTGGTTGTTAATCCCTCCAAAGGGAGGGATTAATGTCAATACAACCTTGGAACTGCCCTTTTTGGATTTTCCAGTCCCTGACAACTCATGGTCCCTGGACCATATGACATGGGATTCCTGGATTGCACCCCATATACAGCACTTACAAAACCACATACACCAATATACCAAAATCAGTACCCTTTAACTAAAGACAAGGAAGATTCCTTAGCACCCATGATTCAATATTTCTGCCAGCAAGGCATACTTAAGAAAACATGCTCTCCTTACAATACTTCAGTAAATATTGTCAAAAAGCCAGATGGCTCATACCATTTTACACAGGATCTCAGAGCCATCAATGAGCTGATCACGCCCCTGACACCAGTCATGTCAGATCTTAGTACCATCCTTACAGCAGTACCGCCAGAGACCCAATTTTACAGTTATTGATTTGGCCAATGCATTTTTCTTTATACCATTATCGCCTGAGACTCAGCCCCTTATGGCTTTCATTTTCATGGGACAGCAGTACACCTGGTGCCGCTTGCCCCAGGGTTTTGTTGACTCACCCGCAGTTTTCTCAATTGCCCTCCAGCAGGTACTTGCCAACTGGCAGCTGCAGCATGGTTCAACTTTATTACAGTATGTTGATGATCTATTGTTGTGTAGCCCGTCGCAGGAGGCATGTCAGAAGGATACTGTTTCATTGTTGTGTTTTTTGGGAAAGGAAGGACAGAGGGTATCGCAGAAAAAAATTCAGTTCTGTCTGCAACAGGTCACATTCCTGGGAATGCTTTTAACCCCAGGATACTGGCTGCTAGCCCCCAGCTGTGTACATGGCATTACCAGTCTGTCTTGCCCACAGACAAAGAAACAGGTGCTCAGCTTTCTTGGCATGATCAATTTTTGCAGACACTGGATTCCTGACTGCTTGTATTGGGACTCACAGCTCCGTCCCAGTACCACCCCAGTGCCCCTAATACCAGTCAATGGTCTGATGAAATGACTAAAGCATGTGTGGTGTTAAAAGAATCCCTGACCTCTGTCCCTGCATTGGGAATGCCAAATTTCAATGTACCATTCGTATTGTATGCAAGAGAAAATTGTAAAAACCATGGCTGCTGTGCTTGCTCAGATGCATGGAGGTAAATTGAGGCCTGTGGCATATGTCTCTAAGACACTGCCTGTTACTGTGCAAGGCATGCCAGCCTGTCTGCCTGTGCTGGCAGCGCATGCAATGGCTGTAGAAAGTGTCTCACTTCTAACTTTGGGTCACGAAACGATACTTTACACATCCCATGCTGTACTACATTTGCTTAAGAATTTAACCACTCAACACACTGTTGAAGTTATCCTAACATCCACTGCAGGATTAAGTGTAAATATGCTCCTGCTACCAGCAGTCCTGTCGCTGTGCTCAATGCTCTATTAGGTCTTAAAGGGCCGGAGGATGAAGTACCGGAGTCACACTTATGTATCACTGAAATACATAACACATCAACACCACGTTTAGACTTATCTACAACACCCATTCTTCTAGCAGAAAATGTTTTTGTAGATGGGTCTTGTTCGTGACCCTCGTGTCCTTGAAGCCGCCCCACTCTCTGTTAACTCTTACCAAGCCGCAGTATTTATAGCACTCATCAGAGCCTGTGAAATTATGGAAGGAAAAGCTGTAAACATATTCACTGACTCCCACTATGCTTTTGGAGTTGTACATGATTTTGGAGCCATTTGGCAGGTAAGGGGTTTTACCACAGCTGATGGAAAACCCATTCAGCACTCCGCATTAATTTCAAAACTTTTACAAGCCAGTCACCTCCCCAAACAAATAGCCATTGTCAAATGTCAAGCACACACTTATTCCAATTCCTTCGATGCCAGGGGCAACAGACTAGCAGAGTTTTATGCCAAAGCTGCTGCTCGGTCTACCATACCCACCACTAGCCCCCCGATACACTTCTGCTCTCCATCCCAGCTTCCACTGAAAACAACACACTTCTAACACAATCACAGTCCTTCGCCACTTCACAGGACATTGAATTCTGGGAAAAGGAAGGATTGACCTTAGATTCTTTTGGAATCTGGTCAAAAGGAGGTATAGTAGGGCTGCTCCAAATAGCAGTACCCCTCATTGTTTTTCAAATTCACGGTATAGGACCAAAAGCATTAAGACCACAACACAAGAAATAAACAAGTGATTTTGTGCCCAGAATTTAAAGGAACACACACCATACTTTCCCGTTGTTTCACATGTGCTAGAAATAACGTGCAAGGAAAGAAAGTAGGACAACATGAACATTTGTTACCTCCACGGGTTCCATTACAAGAGATTGAAATTGATTTTACATACATGCCAAAGGCTTCCAATGGTCAGATAATGTTAGTGATTACAGATAGATTCAGCAGATGGGTAGAAGCTTTTGTAGTCAGGAAAGAAAATGCAAGAACAGTAGCTAAGATACTATGCAAGGAGAGCATTCATAGATTTGGATGCCCAGTAAGAATAAGCTCAGACAATGGCGCTCCATTCACTTCTAAAGTCACGCAGGAGATTTAAAAAATGATGAACATAGAATGGAAGTTCCACATCCCATGTCACCCCCAAAGTGCTGGAGTAGTAGAAAGGATGAATAGGACTTTGAAAGATAAACTTAGGAAAGCAACTGGAGGGACATTCCATAAGTGGGACCAATACCTACCAGCCGTGCTAGCTGAAATAGGAATGACACCCAATCCAGTTAATAAGCTATTACCCTTTGAAATTTTAATGGGACGTCCATTCCCCACCCCTTGGGCCAAAGAACCCCTCTTCTTACTACCGAGGGACATACAACAAATTCAGATATCTCTCTCTCTTTTCCTCTCCCTACAGGTCAACCGACGCACCCATTCAAGCCCGGAGACGTAGTGTTGGTTAAAGCTCTGCACAAGCACAAATCCTTGGAACCGTGCAAGCCATCATTAGAACAGCCATGCTGACCAGTGGAGGACCCACCTGGATACACGCTTCAAGAGTGAAAAAGGCACCACCGATCCAGCGCCAGGATGATGCTTCTTGATCCACAAGTACCAGCCTGGATGCTTGTCTGCAGTTTGGAGCCCTGATGATCATATTCTGCCTTGTTTGGGTCACAACAACTTGCCACTATCACCCTCAAGATTTGCCCTTCATTTGCCTCCAATCAAGCCATAGCCTAAAGAATGACTCTACCCTGTCTATGCACCGGCGAGGATATGAGTATAGTGATTGGACTGACTTCCGGGGTAACATATGGGAACGTCCTGCCAAAAAAATTTATAATAGCTCTAGTTTTTACTTATCTGATATGCCTAGTACTCAAGATATGTTGTATCTATTGCTGTCTCTACTCCAGTCAACATACTGCTTAGAGTCTTTAGCAATATCTACAAAGACACTGATGTTACTGAAAGTGATATACGTTTATTTTATAACCTGTGTAACTTTTGCAACAACTGTAAAACCTATGATTCCCCGGAAAAAAATTATATTATATACATATACTATAAATATTACCTAGGGAGATGTATGTTACCGTATGACTTGTAACCCCTCTGAAATACCCCAGTGTAGGATGATAGTACTACAGAGAATCACTCAGCTCCCTCAAGTTATGTATGCCCAAGAACCTGAAGCTGTCTATTTGTATGTAAAGGAACAGAGGTCAATTAGTTATCCTTTTTTGAAGGATAAAAAAGGGAATTGAAGGTAGCTGAGAATTTTTTCTTATTCCTGTAGTTAATTATTTTTGTGCTTTTGTTATGTTTTGTAGCGGATTAAATTATGTTGAAACTAGTTGTACTCTTCTTATCAGTGGAGGCTTTTGGGTGCATTTGGGTGCCCGAGAAAGCATGCGCAGACGGAGCCTTTTCGTGAGAATTTTTTTTCCAACCTATGTCACCCCATCTCGCACCTTGGTCGGGTGATATAGGAAGAAGAACCAGGAAGAAGAGGTGAAGATGGCAGTGCCCGGCGCGGAGATAGGTGCCAGAATGACGCAGGATTCGATGAAAGACACCTCCGGACCGATCATCTGAGCTGCGAGATTGAAGGTATGTGGATTTTTTTTTTGTTTTAGGCATTTTTTATTTTTTAGGCATCTTTAACTTTTTGGACAAATGGGCTTATATTCTTCCTGGTACCCCTTAGCAGATGAATATAGGCTGTACTAATCTTAAAGAGGGAAGGAGAAAATCCATATTAATGCCCAAGGTTCTGAATTGTAATGTCCAACAAGCTTTATAAAACGGTTATGGATCATATCTCCCCAAGTCAATCACATGTGGATAAGTGTATGTACATTAAACAGATCCAATTTTACAATTCTAAAAATATTAAAAATGATACAGGTTTTACAGAAATGTAAAACTGAAACTTTTTTTTTTAGGATGTAGTCCATTGGCAATTAAATGTTTAGGCTCTAAGTAAGATGAAATATTGATTTATTAGCAAGTGTCAATGTTCATGAGATAAATAATACAAGGCTGGAATACTGCCAAGCTGGCCAGATCTGTCTCTTTTCTCCAACCGGCCGTTAGGTGTCGCTGTGCTCTCCTATGCATATATAAGGCGGTGCGCTGTTCCCAGGGCTCAGTGCTGCAAAGTGCTGGGAAGAGGAGGGTGACAGCTGGGCTCATACACCATCACCAGCAGCTCCACCATGAAGACCATCATAGCTGCCTACTCTGGGGTGCTGCGAGGTAATTATTTGGGGTATATTTGGGGCCACTGATCACCTCTCTAATCTACCTACATGAATGACTTGCACACTGATTACTCTGGCAGTGAACAGGTTAACTCTATTTCCCCCCTTCAATACCTAATTAGCAATTAAGCCACAGACCTCCAGTCCTGCAATACTCTAATGATCTGCATTTGAATGCATAACCAGTATGCAGTGAGATGGAAGAGTGGGTGTTCCATAGTCTGACTTTTTTTTCCCCCTTGCTTGGTGATGTCATTGGATTTGTGAGTTGCTAGAGAGAATATTGAGCTAGCTCTGGAGCTTTCCAGCATCTGCCTCCAGATTGTTCTGTTGCATTGGTGCTATTGGTTCAGTCTGTGTTCTGTCACTGGTGTGCAGATATTTCCATTGGAGAATGGAAAAACTGGGAAAGCATTAGATGCATGGAGTGTTGTGTTTCACTGGCATTTCAAAAGCAATTGGTAGCTGCAGCTGAACAGTTGCAGTTGAAATCTGCAGGCAGGTAATAGGCAGCATTAGTGATGACCAACTTGCAGCTTTGTAATAAATTGTCAGTCTATAGACACAAATAAAAAAACCTGCTTTAAAAAGGGTAATCATTCCGATCATACCCTGTATATGTGTTCATTTTGAACCAGATTCTGGAGGGAAATCAAGAAGCTACCATTGCTGGTCCTTTATACATTTTTTTTTTTCCAAATACGCTGTATTGAAAATATAACATTAATTTCCAACAATGAGTGAGATACAAACAATATTATTAAACAGGATATTCATATACAAATAACATGAGTAGGTAATGTGAAATAGGTAAATAGACCAAATGCAACATATTTAAAAATCCTTGGGATTTAAAATAAATAGAAGGGCCAAAGATAACAAAAAAAGAGTAAAACAGAGTGTTGTGGAATCAAAGTGCGTCAGAAAACTGTTCGGTATACCGATCTATTAAAATGTTCATTCAGACCTATTATCTCTTAAATTGTTCAGCTGTACATTCACTTCTATCATGTTAGCATAGTAATGTATTGGAGTATCTCCTAACGGGACAAATGTTAAGACTAAGAAAGATTAAAAGGGAGAAAAAAGCGAAAAAGAAGAAAGGATTAGGGACCCCCCTATCGGACTAGACTTTTATTGCCTGTCATGGCAAAGAGTTTGAAACTCTGGAGATTCACGAAAGTTTCACCAGCATGCCCAAGTAGTGTAACAGTTGGCCATATTGTCTCGAGAGGAATGAATAAGTTCCTCCATCTCTGCTAACCGGTTAATTTGCATTAACCAGTCATTCACAGTGGGAAAGGTAGTCGATTTACAGAACCTCAGGATCAGTCATTTTGCAGCGTTTAAGGAGTGAAACAGAAGCGTTTTCTTGTATTTGTGCGATGGGCTATGAGCATGCTGTATCCAAATCTGTGCATGGAGAGATGGGGTTTGGTTCTCCTGTGATTTTTTTGGCATCAAGTCCAATAGCGATTGCCTATCCTGAAACTTTCCCCCTTTTGAAGAAGTGTCTGGCTGTTAATTATCGTTCATTACACGATTTCTTATTGTCTGAAGCATAAACCTTTTAGGTCAGCGACTCCACACTTTGATTTATTTGAATTATTTTCAGAGCCAAGCAACTGGCATTTTTAGGAAAGTTCAGCCATTGCATACAGTACCGTGTCCTTTAAGGCTGTGTGGAGTGTCCCTATCTTGATCACGTGATATGGTGTTCATTTATAATTGTGTTTTTCTGTACACTGTGGTATTCTGGCAGTATGAATGTACATATTTGTCTTCAATGCAAGTGTATGTGTTTGTGCAGACAAACACAACTTTGTATGACCAGTGGAGTGCACTCCATGCATCTGATCCCGCACAATGCCAATGGAAACATTGCTTCCCTTTTCTATGCTTCCCATATAGGAGTCATCATCAAAGATTACATTTCTGCCTAAAATGCCTAAAATAAATTCCAAATACCTAAAGTTTATCTCTAGACATTTTTTTGTTTATCCTATAAGATAAAGTGGAGAGGAGTATCCCCTCTTCAGTTTTTTTAATTACTGCCCCAATGTCCCCCCCAATGTCCCAAATGGGCCCCCAATGTCCCAACTGCCCCAATGTCCCAAATGGGAAGATTCACTTCTTCTTTGTTTTGGTGACCACTGTCATCTGGATAGAAAACCATGAATCTAAAATTTTGTTCCCAGAAAATAAAAATACATAGGGAGTAGAAAACTGTGTAATAGTTTGTTTTTAACCCTTTACTACTCAACTAAAAACAAAAAAAATGTTTTTACTATACATGCACTTTAAGAAGATGTATTTATAAATGTTTTAACCAGGATTCACCCAGTGTTTTCTCACGCTGTATTTAATAACAAAAATGTATGAATCCTGCATATTTTCTTATTCCAATGTGAAAACTGTGTAAAGATTGGTGAAAACATTTATAAGTAGACACCTAAGAAATGCATAACAAAACACAAATGTGTGTGTGTGTGTATATATGATCCAGAAAAACTGTCAGCAGGCCCATCAACTGAACTCCGCCTGGGGACCAAGGAACAAAATAAAGTAGCCCTAACTCCCAAATGCATGACAGTTGGGTATATAAAGTACTGTGTGTCATATTGTTGGCTGCACATTTTTGCTGTTAACTAACTTTCTGTTGGCGACAACTGTGAACATTGCTTGTACAATGTGTGTTGGCATGAACACTTCTTGCCTCCTCCAGGGGTACATATACCAATGCAAAAATAGGGAAAATTGGCAAAGTTGTCGTGGTTTTCTAAGAAACCCCTAAATAAGGACTTAACTGGAACCTTAGACCTTCAAGGTCCCATATGCACAAAAACAAGGAATCCTCTTGCTAATGAATTGGCATTAGGCCAAGTTGCATAGGCATTAGTCAGGGTCACATACAGTCAAGGATCTTAATGTGCTCTGCACTTTAACAAGGAAGTTAATACTGTGCATTTGTTGAGCAAATGCTCTACAAACACTTGTCTCAAGCCTTGTTAGCCCTATGCCATGCACTTGCCCAACCCTAGCTTACCCCAAGGTGAAAGCACTTGCCACTTAATGAATAGGAGGGTATGTTAGGGCTGGGAAAACACATGCTACTAGTGCTAACTGGGGTTAAAGCAGGCATTTACTGAATGGTTTTACTACTCTGTAAATGTCCTGTGTGTGTGCTTCTTCCATTGAATAAAATACCCAACTATCCATACACTTCTGGGGGCTCCTGGTGTTCTATAACACTGTTAATGCTTTTGTGATAGATTAAAGTAGATCTATACTTATTTACTCAATCATTGACCTTATGTACCCCACTTGCCCGGGGCACAGGGCCAGAATGTTGCTAGGTCCTGGCACTTGACATTGGACAGGTGAGTGCCTCTCATCTCCAACCAGCCACATGCTGTAATGAACGATGAGGACGAAGCATCTGCGCCTCCTGCTGCCAAGCACATCCTTTGCTTGTTTCATCAGTGTTTATATAAACCTGGAATGTTTTCTAGCGCTCAGATTAAAATGAGCAGCACAAAAAGTTCATATAAAGTCCAAACCGGGAGCATTGAACCTTCAGTAGCCTGCCAGTGTATGTGTTTTTTTTTATGTTATGT
Organism: Pyxicephalus adspersus; assembly: GCF_032062135.1. Taxonomy (NCBI): domain Eukaryota; kingdom Metazoa; phylum Chordata; class Amphibia; order Anura; family Pyxicephalidae; genus Pyxicephalus; species Pyxicephalus adspersus. The sequence continues at coordinate 9,320,724 of NC_092858.1, read as the reverse complement.
TATTCTCCCTTCAATGCCTTTGATGGTGCTCCATGACCATCCTCATCCCTGCCAAGTATTGGGGGAAGGGGGCAGAATGGGGGACAACCCAGAGGAGTAAAGTAAATATAAGTTATTGCTGAATCCTTTACTCTGCAATAAATCTTTTGAGAATGCATGTTTAGTACTTCGGTTGTTGCTCCAGGGTGTCCCAACTTAACACCTTACCTGAATTCTGCCTGAACTTTATCTGCTGTCAAGGGCCACCATATAAGTGTGCAGCTGTAGTCTGCTCTTCAGTCGCTTGAGTTTCTTTGCTTCCTCCAGCACAGACGTTCTTCACTATCAGGCTTGTTTGGAATTTCAACTGGCTGCAATGAAATATTGCAATGATAATAAAAAGAATTCTTGCATGTAACTATGTATTGAAAACATAAGCAATTTATTTGAAGATTTGTGAATATATCCTTTTCTGCAGTTGCCTGTAAGTGGCTAAAAGAACAAAAAGTTCTTATAAAGTCCAAACCAGGGGTATTGAAAGTTCCCCTTACTTGCTGTCTCAAGAAGTTGGAGAAAACCTCCCAAAGTGACAGGAAGTCCCCAATTTTGAGAGTTATCAGTGTACCTATTGTAAGAATTATCATGACTACTTTTCTGTTAACTCTAAGTTTTCATTTTTACCCTCCATTCTTGGTGACTGTGACCACAAGTACAAATGAACGGGTAATTCTCCTCCCCTAAGCAGTATTCTCCCCAGAATTTTTTTTAACTGGGCGGAAAGAAGCTGTAGGCAGGTGGCACCCCTTGTATTGTGACCCAACTTTAACCACCCAAAAACAGTTGGTTGTTGCTGGGTAGTCCACCCGGCGAAAATGGTCTGGGGAGAACACAGACTGTAGCCATGGGGGAGGCAAATTACTCAAGGTGGTCACCAGTATGGACCTGTTTATTACTGCTTCCTGTAGCTAAGACTTTTCTAGAGCTGCACTGACTCTCTGGAATGGACTTCCTCGTTCTATTCGCCTTGCCCCCACTTTCTGCTTATTTAAAAGAGCACTCAAAACCCCATTTTTCAAACTTGCCTACCCATCTTCTTTTGTCTTTTGAAACTCTCACTACTTCCCACCACAACAAGCAGGTGGGAAGCCAAATTCTTGGCTTCCATAATGCATTGCAGACCCCTCTGGTCCATGAGCATTGTGCAGTCAGCTTGATAACTGGACGAAGTAAAATGTCCAAAGCGGTCAGGGTGCATAAAAAAAATAATGTAAACTGTTTTCCGGTGAGCCATCTCTGTTTACAACCACATCAGTGGCTTGTATCGGGTAGCGTGACACATTTAGTAAAAGTATCCATGTTTATAAATATTTATAGGGTGCTCCACTGCTAATGAGACTTCATGAAATAAACAGCGGAGGCGATGTGCGTTTTCGATTTGAAAGCCTGGTGCAGCAGATCTTGCTGAATGATTTTGGGGAAATTGTGTGGCATCATGGAAAGATTGTAGGATGTATAGTCTACTGGGGATCCATGTCTGAAAATGTGAGTTGTGTGGTGGCTTCAGTACAAGAAGTCCCTGATCTGGGGCCACTGTGCAGATCTGGAGTTACATTTTATTTTATAACTTTCATTAAAATGCCCAGTGGCCTTGCCATGAAGGTCATTGTCCAGGCACTTCCTGTTATAGGGTGACAACGCTTTGCTCTGGTCTTCTTCCTGCAATGGAGACCTGACAATGGCTCTTGTCACTTGGTCCTCTACTGCTTATAGTGACGTTTTTTGGCAACTGTGTTCAGTAAATTTCATTATTTTGGGATTGTTTACATAATATCTGCTAAGAGTTCCAATATTAAGTAATGCAGGAAATGTAATGTTGGACATAGATGATGAGCAGATGTTCTTTCACTGTATGAATTGCATGAAAATAAAGCAACTGAATTTATTCCCACACTTTTATACATGCCCGTGTAGTGACATTGGGTGTTTAAAAAAAAAAAAAAAATTGGGGTTACCCCTCTGTTCTGAAGGGTGGAGTGACAGGGGAGGCCATGAGCCTTTCACATCTAGTTGTCTTTCAGGCCTGCTGGCTAGTATTGCTATGGCAACACAAAGTATGGAGGCTCGCAGGCCTAGTGTAGGTCTTGGGCCTAAGTCAAACACTTGATTTTTGCTTTTTGTATGTATTTTTGTCAAGAAATAAATGTAGTTGCCATGTGAACCAAGCACATAATACATTTAATGCCTTTATTTTGCACTTGCATGCATTCTGTATACCAAATAAGTGGCAAAAGCAACCTTTAATACTTTTATTTGACAAAATACATTCTAGGTGTTTGTTTTTCCTTCCAAAGCAGCTACAGTGAGTAGAAAAGCCTGCTCCCTGCAAGCAGCTACAAAATGGGACCATGTTCCATGTGGAAGTGGTAATCTCTCTTCAAAGGTCTGACATGCCCCAATGGAGTCAGCCATTTTCTTGCAGTAGGTAAAACTCATTTTTTTCCTACTGATTCCAGGTTCTTTGCAATAGTAGGGGGCTGCTTTCCCACCAAAACTATGGGTCCTCCTCTGCACCACAATGCCAAGGGACAGGCTTTCTAAGACTGTTGCCCCCCACATTGGTATATTTCTTTGGGAGGGCAAGGCTACCTCTTTGTGGTCCTTTGCTTGGGGATACATTAAGCAGCGTTTGGGGCTGATTCTGTGTGAAGGAATAATGTAGCCCTACCTATATACGAGGGGTTAATGAATATATTCCAATGCTCATGACTGTACATAATGGTTTTCCCTGACACCTCCTGGCACCAAAAGCCTATTTGAGATGCTCGAATGATATTTATGAGGTTAATAATAAAAGTAATTTTTATTCTTGGCAATATTTCAAAAAATCGTACTAGGAGTTTTAAACCTTCAACAAGGGGCCCCATGTGGGCAACTGCAAACTTTCTTGTGCAGATAGATGCCATGGAAAATGGCTGCCACAGGGAGGCCTATGATGCTAATTTGGGTAGCCTACAGTGTTTCCAAAAAGGTTAGGCTTCCTGCTACTGAGGATGAGGTCTAAACAAAGATGGCTCTATTCTATGGAGAGAGAAATGCAAATGAAGACATTGTTGGGGCCAGTACTGCAGTAATACCTGTTGGCTTTATCTACATCACATAGCATACATTTACTGGACATTGGGCAAAAAATATATTTGGCACATTCTGCCCAAACACTTAAAGACGGTGGTTTGGCAGTGAAAGGGTGGCGGCGGAGCTATGCAGGATTTAAGCTGATCACAAAGGCTTGAAAAAGGCAGAGTCCAATGTGTGAAGTCTGGGACTTCTGTTTATTCCTTGTGAAACATTCCCACTGGTTTAATAACTGGGCCGTGTCCCCGTCTAACACCACCTTCCTCATTGTAAATGCTTCTACAAAGTCCATTGAACTGTTCAGCAACTACAAGCTGAATGTTGAGCAATAGTTAATGTAGAAAACATGTTTTTTTGTATATTTTGCTAAAATTAAAGCCTTTGATTGCCAGCAAAATGTTTCAAAAACTGACTTCAGAATGAGTGAGCAATAAACCATATTCCACAGTAATGCATTTTGTTTTCATTTATATTGTATGGACACATGCATTGCTTAAAATAGACAACTGAACCATGATAATAGTGGACGATGATATTCGAACAATGCTGAAGTACCAATTGGTCCCTGGCCCTGTATAAATTTACAATCTAATGCTCATATGGTAGTTTCACAACACTTTGCAAAACTGAAACTGAGCCCGGAATTTTGGCCACTTTGGTCCTCCACGGAATTTACTTGATGGTTAGAATGGGTTTTTCTCCTTTTTAAGTGTACTGACACATATAAAATTTGTAAAATTATATTAGACATGTCTAATTGTGATTTCCTCTTTTAGGGACAGGATCCAGCCTTCTCTCAACTGTGCAAGACTTGCCTTCCATTCCTTGGTTGTCAAAGTCTCGAGTGGAAAGACATCTTCAGATAATATCCGTGTTGCAATGGGTCATCAGCTTCCTCATCATGGGTAAGAATTTTCCTTTCATCTAAATAGATCTAAGTAGATTGGAAAAATTATTAATAAACTGTATTTATATAGAGCCAGCATATTATGCAGTGCTGTACACCAAAACTTAATTTTATTGTTGCTGCAAGAAGTTTTTGTGCACCCCTTGTCCTTTGCCGAAAAGCAGCACAAATGTTAAATAATCCCATATGCTTACAAAGTTCAGAAGTATACTTCCTATTTCCCTGACTTTTACCTGTAGTACCTACAGGAGGATGCCATTCTTCCAACGAGATTTGGGGAGTGAAGAGTACTCCAGATCCTGCTCATCTGAAGAATTTAGATCTTTGTTTGGTGAACTCTGTATACTTAGGATCTCAGGAGGATCACTACCTTTGTACAGTGCTGCTTTATATGTCGGTGCTATATAAATACTGTATTATAATAATAATAATAATAATAATAAATGCCTCCCCTTGACTCTCCTTTTTTTGATCTTTCAGGGGTTACATGTACTGTTATCCTGATCTACATTTTCTGCACTGACTGTTGGCTTATTGCAGCCCTGTATGTCTCCTGGCTGGTGTTTGATTGGAATACTCCCAACAAAGGTAAGGTTTTTCCAAGCATATTTGGTGATATTTGCCTATTAAAGTGACAACCATAACATTTGTTTTGCATACTTGCATGTACACTGGGAAGGTATACAGTCTGGCAAAGTATTATTAGATTTTTTTTTTTTTGCAATACTTTGATATCTGTATATTGAATCTAGTGCTTTTAGGCTGTGTCTATAATATGCTCCACCTTGGTCTTCAATGGTCTGTTTTTAATCTTATTTTAACCAGCAGATGTCAGGACCTGGAAAAGTAGGTTTCTCGAGGTTGTAACTGCTGGATTACAGAATGCAGCCAAATGTGTCAGAATAGGGACATGCCTCCCTGTTAGCTGAGATCATTTCAAGACCCAGCATGCTGTGTAAGCTGGTCATAATTGTGTCCTGTAATAATGTTTTGCTGCAAAATCAGGTTTTAGGGCTGAAATCCTAAGCAGCTTTGTCCGACTGTGTAGGAAAGAGACTCCTGGGAGTTGTAGTTCCAGGGGAAGGGGTGGGCATGTATTTAGGACGGAACTTCCAGCAGCTGTCTCTGCTAGTCTGGCCATGTTACTGGGAGTATAAAAGATGTATATGTATTTGGATTCCCTAGAGGGGGAGTATAGGGGTAGAATTGGGTAGTGTCTAGACACACTGTATTATATGTTGTAGATTTTTATATTTCCCTGCTGTATGTTCTGCAACTGTATAAAGAAAAAAATTCCTTGGTTCCACAGGTGGCAGGCGATCTACATGGGTCAGGAATTGGGCAGTCTGGAGGTACTTTCGAGACTACTTCCCAATACGGGTAAGTCAATTGCTTGTGGTACTGATGGAAACGCTTATTTCCATGTCCCCTACACCTTCATGTTATTGCATGCATTTGTTTGCACTCACAGCGCACAGATTGGTCTTCTAGCACAGGGTTGTCAAACTCAAATACACAGTGGGCCAAAATTAAAAAATTAAAAAAGTCACAGGCCAAACATCAAACTGAAATAGCACCGCTACTACAACTCCCTGCGTCTATGAAAAAAAAACATTCCAATGCGGGGCCACGCATAGGCAGAGAGACCGCTGGTCCATAGACACAAGTGATGCCGTGAATTGTAGTAGCAGCGCTATTTTATTGCAGCGGCGGGCCAGCTGCAATTCATATTTAGGATTTCTGTTTGGTGCCAAAAAAAAGGCTGTTGGGGGCTAGATTTGGCCTGGGGGCCAGAGTTTGACATCCCTGTTCCAGCAGATTTGCATAAAATGATTTGGAATAAAGAAAATGGTAACATTTAGGTTTTCTTTAAACATTGCAACATAAGATTTGTATAAACTTGCAACATGAAACATGAGTCACTTAGTTAAGTTGGTGACGTAATTTGGTTGCTCATATACTGTAGTGTTTGTGTTGTAGACTTTATGCACCTGCTTGATGTCAGTTTGATACAGCTGTAGGAACAATGTACAAAGTGCAATTGTGTTTTCCTTGAGTGAGAAATAATTGACCTCCCTCCTGTAGAGAAACCTCTACAGCACAAAGTACTTTTGTGAAGAACACATATCAGCCACACCTAGTGCATTTGTTGCTTTCCTGGCCTCCTCCAATCTGAGCTCTGTACTCGGTGATGGGAAAACATGTGAATGGCATGTTCTTTTCCAATCAGATGTTCTGTATTGTGCAGAGAACAATTTGTTGCTTTTCTCTTGGCTGCACACCACAGCTCCAACCTTAGAGGGTGTTGGTGTGTACAGCGAACTGCAGTGTTACATAGAACTATTGGCGATATCTGAAAAATTTGTTTCCAACAAACACAACATATGGCAGCACATTGCCAAAAAACAGTTGTGTGCATTTTGGTGTTTTGGCAGCCCATTCATTATAAATAGGCTGCAACCTAACGTTAAGGACTTTCATCCGCTGCCATGATCTCCATCCCAATTCACTGTTACTTCTGTAGAAATCCTGTTATGCATTAAATAATTCAGAACCTATAAAGACTCAGCCTGTTACCCACATTAGGGTAAAGTAGTCTGTTCTGTACATGCTTTTGTAGACCAGGTGGCATAATCTAAAACTGGAGAGTAAAAGCAGTGGTACCTTATCAGGACAAGAAAATCATTCCTGGAATTGTGTAATTGTTAGTTATCATGTTTGGAACATTTTATGGGGTTGAACTTTGTCACTAGCTGATACAGCATGGCTGACAGACGCTGAATGTAGGGAGTAAAAGACGTTAAATCTCATAAAAAGGCCTTTGTCACTTGCCCATGCTGATTCATATGTTTTTTTAACCAGGCACTATTTTTTTTTGATAAGTTGTAGGACGTGGGTAAATGTACAGCTCTGTATAATGAATATCTGTTTAATACTCACCTGTGTGGAGAATCTATCTTCAATACAATGAGTACTGACACCCATTGCTACTATAGAGCATAACCCTTCATTGCTCCAGTGGACTCTAAAACCAAGTTGGTGTAATAAAAAAGGACTTCTCAAGGTCTAGGACTTGGCATATGTCTGGTTGTGATCTTGGAATGAACACATGCAGGTCACTAACATTCAAGATCAATTGTTTTAATTTCAGGCACCCAATAGGGAAAACCAATTGACTTCCTGCAGTGTCAAAATAGAAAAGGATTAGAGATTTCCCCAGTAAAATACTGTATTGTGGTAGTATTTACAGTTGTAAAATCATGGTTTATGGTTGACAAAGCACATACCAGCTTACTGAATGTTACCCACACCAAATGAGTTGGAACAGGTTGGCCATGTGGCAGGATCACCCTGAATAACTTGTGTAGTTGATACTTTTGGTATATTTACACTTGATTTTTTTTTTTTTTTTTTATCTGCACTTTTTTCATATTTAACTTTTTTTTCCAGCTGGTGAAAACTCACAATCTTCTTCCCAGCCGCAACTACATCTTTGGCTATCACCCTCATGGTATTATGTGTCTGAGTGCATTTTGTAACTTCGGTACAGAGGCCACTGGCGTGTCCAAGAAATTTCCCGGGATAAAGCCATATCTTGCAACGCTGGCCGGGAACTTCCGGATGCCTGTACTACGAGACTACCTGATGTCTGGGGGTAAGGACTGTTGAAACTTTAGAACAAGCCATTATCTAGAATCCTTGGTCTGATTTTGTGTCCTCTAGCTGGGCATTTGAAAGAGTTGAACATTAGAGTAGAAAATGGTCAGCTGTGGACTTAATGGCTCTGCTCCAGCATTTCACTAAATAATATAACCTGAGTGTCCTGCCAGCTATCCTCTAACTTCAATATGTTTAGTCCAAGGTCATAGAGTAGACCTTGAATTCAGTTTCTAATTTTTTTTTTTTTTCCTTTTTTAGTGTTATACCTGATTACTTACCTCACTATATATTGTATTAGTAATATTGATAACAAATATATAGTAATATTGGGGTAAAATGAGATCAGCATCATGTTTGCCTTTGTTTATCACAATGTCTTATATTGCTGGACTGACCAAGTGCCTAGTACATTGGTAAACTGAGATTCAGCTGGAAATTGATCGCTGGCCAAGAAGCTATGGTTCTCAATTTCATGTTCATTTCAGGAGATTCTAGTCTATTATGTCATTTTAAAAACCTACACCTACTATTAAGTTTTGAGTTGCACAGTGGACGTTGGCATGCTCACTTTGGTGTGATTCCCAAGTTGCTCCCAATGGGTTGACAAGTTTAACATGGGCCCAGAGTGTGACTCCTTGTATATTGGTCTTGTCTTCTATAGTCTGTGACTGGTCCGTGAAGAAGCAATTTCACTCACTCGTTTCTATAGTTGCTCTCTTCTGTCCTTATGTTCCTTCTTTGAACATTAAGAGACAAGGTCCTTGTGAGGTTTTCCTTCTCACAGTCCAGTATTTAAACTTGACCTGGTATCAGCCTCTCGCAGTCTTGTGTAGCAAAATGTAACAGAATAAAGAATACATACCAAAAAGTGTTAAAGAATTTGAAGTTGTATTACTTTTAATATCTAGTTTAGCTTTAACAGATATGATGATTAACATGATCATAAGATGAATTTATCCATATTGGCTAGAACACATGTAGGGTTTGTTGAAATATTGTTTCACATATTTTAAATCATTGAATTTCTCTTCCATCAGGAATTTGTCCAGTAAACCGTGACACTATAGACTACATTCTGTCAAAAAACGGGACTGGAAATGCGGTGGTGATAGTGGTCGGTGGTGCTGCAGAATCTCTAGATTGCCAGCCGGGTAAAAATGTGGTGACTCTGAAGCAGAGAAAAGGATTTGTGAAGATTGCACTTCAGCATGGGTAAGGGGACAGAATGTATGTGATATCTGCATTTTCCTTTTTTTTTTTTTTTATAAAAATGTTCCCTACTGCCTACCCAAAATGCATGCATTTCCTAACCACAAACTTCTTTACATCAGCACAAATCCCTGTAGTTTACTCTTCACTCAGGGCATGGTTACTTGATTTGGATTTGCACACTAAGAAAATGGTGTGTGTTGTCTCTAAATCTGGCAGAGAAGCAACTGTGAGACAAATGTCCCCTTTGTTTTTTTTTTTTTGTTTTTTTTAGAATAGTCTTCTTTGGAGGAACATAGTCTAACTAAGGAGTCCTTAAAATCAGTAAATTGACTCCCTGATATAAAGATTGTTCCTTATCAGGATATATACCCTTAATGTCCTAAATTACCTTTCCTTTCCTCCTTGTGTATGCACATATCTGGGTATCCTTTGCTATTACTGATTCTAATGCTTGTTCTCTTCTATCCACAGTGCTGATCTGGTGCCAGTCTACTCATTTGGAGAGAATGAAGTTTATAAGCAGGTGGTATTTGAGGAAGGGTCCTGGGGCCGCTGGCTGCAAAAAAAGTTCCAGAAACATGTTGGATTTGCCCCTTGTGTCTTCCATGGTTGTGGCTTTTTCTCTGCAGAAAGCTGGGGGCTGGTTCCATATTCCAACCCAATCACCACTGTTGGTAAGTTATTAGAAATAAATTAACAAATATTCAATGGTATAGCTAACAGGTAATAGGGTTAAAAAATGCCTTTTCTGGAGAGGTCCTAAAGGCCTTCTCAAATGGCCATGAAATTACACATATGTGACTGTCTAGGTTACTGAAAGATGTATCCATACTGAAGAACTTCTGGGTTGCATAGCCAGCAGTGGTGTATTTACATACTTTTTCATGAAGAAAGAAAACTTTTTTTTTTTTTTTACCTGAGACACAGAAAGCCAGATGGTGGTTTGGCCGACCAGACAGCCACCACTTATCTCCGTTGCTATGGCTGAGCTTGGATTTTAAGCTGCAATTATATTAGGTGCTGGTAGATCGCATCTACAGTAATGGCATCAAGAAGTTTGCTGACTTTGTAATAAAATGATAGAATTGCCTGGTTACCAGCAGCCAACTGACTTGAAGCAAGCCTCTTTTCAGTATTCTATGTGAAATGTGCCCAACTTTGGGGAACCAGAGAAGATATTTTTTTACAAATAGCCTAAACTTTTTGAGGGGGTTTTGACATTTGCATGGTTATGTGGCTTTAAACAATTTAGTCTTGTAAGAAGGCACAAATTGGCCATTTCTGTTTGTACGGTGTGTTTTTTAAGATGGACCTTTTGTAGGTTTCCAACAAGCACCTGTTTTATATGGGTAGGAGTAATCCGTTCTGCAATAAACTTGTATATGTAGAAGTAAACAGTTTTCAAAGGATCATATTTGAGGAACAAAGGACTTGATTCGTGAATATTCTTCCTGAAACTCTAGGCTGTATTTTGAGGCAAAGCACAAAATTGCTCTCTGCATATAATCAAAGTGTGATCAGAGTAACGATCTCATTCAATTGGCAATCAAATGTCTATATTGGATCTCTCTAATACACCTAAATGTTCCTACTGTTGGGACAGTTGGCACTCCTGATGGGCTAATTAGCATTTTGTATTGGTCAGAAAGCCACATGCTTTGCTTGGTGCTGGGCCTGGCTATTTTCCTAAACCGTCCCTTGCCCAATAGTGCTTTAGGGACCCAACAGTTCAATATTTTGCATCATTGATTTGGCACAATGTAATAATTGGGGTAACTAGCAATTTTAGAATGAGCTCTGCAATTGCAGGCTTTTTGGCTACTGACACATCAATCATTCAAAACGTATCCTAATTATTCTGTAACAAACTATTTATACTTCGCCATTCCGTAAGAAGTTCTCCTGGTTGGGATTTGTTTAATAGTTCCCGAAACTTTCCGTCACCCCCTTAATGAAGATGTTGACTACACCACCAATTCAGTAGGTGGAGATTGCTGATATGTGTTTATAATTTTTCCTACAATTTCAGAACGGTGTTTGCGGAATTGGGCTTGTTGACTTTGTGGCCTGTTAAATAGATCAAATTGGTCTATATGAATAGATTTATATTTTAAAGCTAGACTCGAGGCAAATTGGGATTAAATGCATATATAACTATTTTATTTGCAATAGGATTTGCATTGCATTTTATCAAGTCTTAAAATTTACATGACTCTGCTACAAGACAAGTCTTGTCTGGCAGGGAAAAAGACTTGACAAGCAACACTTTTCTCCACTCCCCCATTCCTTCCTAAGACTGGACAGTGAAAGAAAAAGCAGCAGATTTTATCATCTGCACTCATGTCTGCTATCAGTTCTTGTTGGTGTATGTGCAATGCAGCAAAACTGGTTCTATGTCTTTATCCTCTTTCTGATTTTTGGCTGCACAGGGGGATTTGCAGGAGGTTCAGGTCTACAAAATCGTGACATCTCGGCCCTGAATGAGCAAGTAAGCAGTTATTTGAGAGGGGACAGTGCCTGTCCCTTTCTGAAATAACCACCTGCCTGAACCTAAAAAGTTTATAGTGGGAATTTAGTTCTAATGTACTGGTGCATGGATGAATACAGAATTGTGCACAAATGTAAATGTATGCCTAGAGTTTAGCTTTTAAATGAAAACTATAAAAAAAAAAAAAAAAAAAAAAGGTAAAGGATGTTCGGACTTCCATTGGTTCTGTGCAGCTCATGGAGGCCGACACCTTGCTAGCCATCTGCACTATTGCCCTGGATCTTAAAGACCAATGGTTTATAGCAGATTGTACTAAAGTGTCATGTTATTTTTTTTATAGGAAGCAATTGTATTAATAAATTGCAGACAGTTACCCTGCCACTGCATTCATCAGGCCCCAGCAAAAGCCTGCTTGCAGCCTGTTTATGGTCATATCTAGCACTTCCCATCTGCTTTAGGTTCTTTGAACAAGCTGAATCCAGCTGAACAAAGCCCTTTGAGTTCTCTAGCTGTCCATGTTACAGGCAACAACACCTGTGGGCCAGATCATTACCTTTGATTGCCACTGGTTCCTCCAAATAGCCTTGGAGCCATAATACAACATACCAGCAGCATGCAGAGGAGGTAAATAACCTGCAAGAACGTCACCGGCTCATTTAAAAAGCAATAGTATGACTGTGTTCAAGATGTACAGTTGTGAATAAATCTACAGTGATTGCACAGAAATTGTGCTATTGGATTGTCTCTGTTCCCAGCTTTAATTAGGTGGTAGATATAGTATAAGGCCCATTTCATATCTATGCAGCAGTGGTAGCATTGCATTGTAGTGATGTATAGGAGCTCAATCATTTAAATAGTTTAATGCAAGCATTTCTTTTTTGTTTATTTGATTACCATCACAACCCAATGCACAATGTATGCATAACTGTGATGCTGGCAAGGTGCGCTGGGGCAATAATCAACATGATTAGTAAAAACTAAGCTATAAAATCTGATGACAGAATGAATGGCGTTGAAGCACACCAACACTTTTATTATGGTTTTGTGGTGCCATTCTGGACAGCCGTGAACCCATACCAGCTATACCAGGATGGGATGGAGAATATTCTTCCATGCCTAGTGGAAAATTCATCATCACAACATCTCATTTACTTACTGAAACTTCACTTTGAACATTAAAAGTTAGTTTGAGTTAAAATTGTGCCGACTTTAAAGTTCCAATTTTGTAAAAACTTCTTTTTTTAATACTCCTTATATATAACTGGATATTCTTTGCAAAGTGAATTTTCACTTTTGGTTCCACTGGTAGGTGAAAACTGATGATGAATGTGAACTTTTTGTACATCTAAATTAAATTAACCCTTTTGTCTGAGCCTACGATAAAAAACTTCAGGATCTGTAGGAAGGTAAGCTGACACTAGCAGTGTTCTCACCAGCCTTTGAACCACCTGGCACAATTAAGTAACCTTCCAGATGTTTTTGGGTGGATATTGGGTCACAATTCAGGGGCTGCCACCCACCTACAGCTTCATCTCACCCAGTTTAAAATAAAATCTGCGGAGAAGATATAATGAATGAGGTCAATATTGGATGGAATTTCATTGTTATATACTATATCCCGAGTAGTAGAAATATACGAGGTGGTGCTGAGAAGTTCCTGGCTTTGTCCCCTTCCAGATGAAATAGAACAATGACTGTGGAGCATATGACAGCCTAATATCTTAGTATATAACTGTGCAAATATCAGGTCTTTGTAATTCTTAAAACTGTTTTTTCTTTTAGTGAGAAGCTGTGATGGCAGAAGCAAGTTTCA
>NC_092858.1:9305519-9306810 GCF_032062135.1 Pyxicephalus adspersus | reverse complement strand
GAAAGTTGACCAAAGGGATCCTTTTTTTGCAGGACAATGCACCTGTGCACACGTCCAATGTTGTGACTGCCAAATTGAACACCCTGGGTTTCCAATCCGTCCACCATCCCCCCTACTCACCTGACCTGGCCCCTTCAGAATATTATCAGTTCCCGAATTTGAGGAAACACCTGAAGGGGCAACGTTTTGAGGACATTTCTGACGTCAAAGATGAGGCTGAGAGCTGGTTTGCGGCCCAACCAAAAGACTTTTTTTTGAACAGTCTAGAAAAGCTGAAACTACGCTGTACCAAGTGCATCAGTCTCACGGGGGAATATGTTGAATAAATGTGTTATTTCATAACTCTGGCTCCCTTCTTTCTGGGCAAAGCCAGGAACTTCTTGGCACCCCTTCGTAACATACTAAGCTGGTAGGCAATTTTTGAAGGCAGCTTCAGTTGAGACTATTACTAGCTGTCTGTACAATGCAAATACAGTGAATTCCAACAATGACTTTGTTCTATATGTAGTGTAGTGCTGCCATCTGCTGGAAGTTGTGGGTTAGAACCCCTATTATTTGTTTATTGGTATGTCCCTGCTGGGATAAATTCAAGCTTTTATTCAACATTTATTCAAGCAATTGTGTAATTTCCCCATAATTAATAGCTGTTCTCTACAATAAAAAAGCTGTACCTCCAAGCCATATTCAGGCACTTTAGCATTTAAACCCCCTCCAAGAATACAAGATACTGGCATCCCCTGCTGTGCCAGGTTTCATCCTGTGACCCCCCTACATCACTGCTGTACTATTGGGGACAACAACACGTTGCAAGGAGAGACAGATCTTCAACATTCCTGGAAGTGTTTTCCAATGAAGGCCCTTTCAATGCATAGTACATAAGGGACTGTTGTCATCAACAAACTCACCTGCAACAAAAAGTGGAAAAAAAGATGTTGCCCGAGATCAGAAACATTGAAATGAAACAAAGGATGAAAAAAAACAGAAAAGAGTTTTTAATAAAATAAATAATATTAAAATAGTATCTGTTTTTGGTACACAGTGCACAAAGCAAACTAAAAATCACTTGTATTAATTGTAACTCAAAATGAAAATAGCACCACCTAATGGACACATTGAGAAAATCACCTACCAATAAACCAATGTAGTCATATGCCTGCACATGTATATTTCATACCTTGCAAGTACTATAGCCAGGAAAGGGTCCGATTTCTATATCATAGGGGAGATCCACGACTTTTTTTTATTCCACCAACAATAATTTGAATGTTTACTTTAATTTAAAGGCCCAGAG
>NC_092858.1:9299769-9305084 GCF_032062135.1 Pyxicephalus adspersus | reverse complement strand
TGTCATTTCCTTTTCAGCTTCCTGCATGTGGAATATCCTTCCTTGTGCCATATCACTTCCTCAAAGCAGATTTGTGTTCTTCTTGCAGATATCTCCTTCCCACACACACAACTACATGTTCCTATTTTTAATCTTTGCTCTTTGCTATTCTTGTCTCATATTAAATTGTATTCCCATAGATTAATGTGTAAATTCCTGGAAATAAGATTCAATCAAATGACTATATAGACCGATGCTACCGTGCAGCATGAGCAGAGGGAATGTAGACACAATAGCACATAATAAAATTTCTCAATAATAAAAAAACTATTTTTTTTGTTTTTTTTTAAATAACTGCAATACTCGCTATCGTTGTTTTCCACAGATTCTCTGCTCTGAGTGTTTGGTTAATCCAATGGTGAATTAGGTATTGCTGGACTTTATTGAAGTAGAATAATATAGGACTGCCTTGCTGCCACAGTGTTTGAATGGTCACTAATTATTATTATTATCAATATGAATAAACAGGATTTATATAGTGACAACATATTACGCAGCGCTGTACAATAAATAGGGATTGCAAATGACAGACAGATACAGACAGTGACACAAAAGGAGGAGAGGACCCTGCCCAGAAGAGCTAACAATCTAGGAGGTGGGGTAAGTAGTGAAAAGATATGGAATGGTGGGAAGTAGTGAGGGTTTAAGAGATGGAAGAAAACGGGTAGGTGAGGTTAAAGCGTTGGGTTTTAAGGGCTCTTTTAAATAAGCCGAAAGTAGGAGCAATCCGAATAGGACAAGGAAGACCATTCCAGAGAGTCGGGGCAGCTCTAGAAAAGCAGTGGAGCCGTGCGTGTGATGAGGTTATGAGTGAGGAAGTCATTAGTAGGTCAGTGGAGGAGCGGAGAGAGCGGCTAGGGGGGTATTTTTTTACCAGGTCAGAAAAGTAAGGACAAGGATTGTGGAACGATTTGAAGGCAAAATGGGCCAATAAGCGGCTTTCTGTACTATAAAATATCAGGACAGGTCTATAACTCATGGTCATGCAACACATCAGTGATCAAAACCCCAAAAGTATATCAAAAGTATGTCTATAATAGAAGAAATACTGATTTCAGACTGGATGTATAGGCATTTTATTGCACACAAAATTTTGGGTCCCCATGGCTAAATTCCATGTAAGCTATTTTATTAAACCATGTGTTAAAACAATATATTAACAAATGGGTATGGATCATGGCAATACCAAGGTACCTATATTGCCAAAATTTGGTTAAGTACAAAAATATTCTGCCTCCTTTGTGTTAACAGGCATTTCCCCAAATAGTTTTAATGCTCTAATCAAAGTTAGCAATCAGAATGATCCACCGGAGGGAGAGGACGTCCATCGAGAACTGCCACAGATTGGTCCTCATGCGTCATCCCCTTGGTGGAAAAAATCAGGGCATGCACAGAAGGAGCAGCCAGAGCCTCCCGAGATATGTTACATAGGTATCCCGGAAAGGCTCTGCGCTCCCATTAGGTCCTCCTAGGCAATCAAGACTTAAAGTGGCGGTGCTGCACCCATTTTTTTAGTTATAGTTTTTTGTAGTTTAGGTCTGCTTTAGGTATACTGTGTAAAAAGTTTTGGAAATATGTTGTTGCACGCAATCTATTGAGGTATGGCAATGTCATGTAGGACGTGAGGGACGGGGGCTTGTTCTTGCACCACACGTCAGGTATCACACCGCAGTGTGCAGGAGTGAATATATGCATTAGAGTGTATGTTTGGGGGGTTGCAATATAGTATTTTTGCACTGCGTCATAGTACCTTGGGTGAATGTACACTGACTGTATTGTTTTCCTTGTTGGGTAAATAAAAGCTAATATTCAATCAAAAAAAAAAAAAAAAGTCATAAAAGAATTGAAATGATAGAGAGGATGAAAATTGCTCTCAGATGGAATTGTTCATAGATAATACTGGCAAAGTTTTGCAGGCCAATCCTAGTACACCTCATGCTATAAGGGGTCCATTTAAAAAAAAATTCTCCCAAGTTTTATCCAAACTGATATCACATTGGATTTAATTGAAAATAAAATGGATCAGTTATGGGTAAAAGCTGATTCACACATTTTCTAATGGAATTCAATGTATGAATTTGGGGTTAAGGATGAGTGAATGTAATATATATATATAACCTGAATTAGCTGTTATGGGAAGAGCTTCACTTTAGGGTAAATTGTCTCATTCACCAGTGATACTTTAGAGAAGGGTTACAGAGAAAGTGGAGTGAAAACACAGCAGTGTTAAGTTTCATAGAGACATCCAATGGATGTTGGAGAATTGATGCTAAAATTGATGTTTATTGATTGTTCCCAGTAACATATGAATAGACAAGCACTGTACACTTAGTAATGTTCTGTTCAAAGGAGAAGGGAGGGGGGAGAACGAGCGAGTGGCACCCCTCTGTGTTCACCTCAATAGGAATGAACAGCAGTTGTTCCTGACTGGTCGGTCCCATTGTAAGGCTACGTACACACGTGCAATAATTTTCGTTGGAAACCAATGATTAACAACCGATCGTTCAATAATCGTTAACAAAAAAGGGGCACAACGGTGCTGATGAACGAGGAATGTCACTGGAAACCAATGACCATCTTGGGGGATCCATTTGGGTGAAGATCGTTCACTATCTATTAGTCCAGGAGGCTTCTATATGCTCCTTCTGCGCATGCCGGAGATCGGGAAATGTTACCACATTGGGGGATAAAAATGACGACCCAATGCATGTGCAGTGAGATTGGCTCTCTTTGTTTCCCCTTTACAGCAGGATATGTCACCAGATCTTGCACCTGCACAGTGTGAGGTCAGGTGATTTAGCTAAAAGAAGGAAGAAGACTAACAAAGATGGCGGCTTCCTTTGCCCTGAAGGAGGAATCCAGCGTGGCGCAGGACCCAATTGATGACCCAGTGGGATCAAGGGATCTGCGGAATTAAAGATGTGATTTTTTTTTTACTTTAGTTACACTTTAATTACACAACCTAAATCCTCCTTCAGAAGCCCTATGGATGGCAGATGATTGTTTCTGGAAAGATCTTTTATGTTGATTTCTGGTGATAATTGAACAAGCGATGTAAACACAGCACCATTCATTCATTGGAAAGAGGGAGGACCACCAAAGCACATCCTGCTCAATAGGAGTGAACACAGGTCATTTCCAATTGGTTGTTCATCAATCCGTTGTAATGAACCACATAGGGGAAGGACATATCCGATTTTCACATCTTGGGTGACTATTATTTGATGTGTTTATGAAACTTAAAAGGAGGTTTTGGGACTAACATGAAAAAGAAGTGTAAGAAGAATAAAAAGGCGGAGGTTTGACCAATAAAAGGACCCATGCCGGAGGGGTGACCCATTCAGAGGAGGAGGACCAATAGCAATGGGAGGCTTTGTACACACGTCAAAACATTATCGCCCAAGACAAATGGCCATGCTCTCTCAGGCAAATACCTGACACGTGTATATATTAGAATCTACTTTGGAATAAACCAATTACAAGACAAAGTTTTGCTGCCCCCAGGATTTTGAAATTGCAGAGCTCCAACTTGTTTCCTTCAAACAGAGCTGCGCTATAATAAAAAGTAAATGATAGCGTAAATAACCAAGGATAAAACACATTCTGAACCAAAGATTGAGATTTGCACATGTCCGGGAGGATAGGCCCTAGAGCCATAAGGTCACTATCTTCAGATCGGAGTCTTTATTGGCTTTCTTTGCCCCTCAAAATCTAAGGAAACCTATTGTACTCTGTAAATACAAGGCCACCATCAAATGTTACTGGGCCCAAAACTTGGTAACCCTCTTGACCCCCCTAACTTCTGAGAGTCCTAGTTCCAAAGTCAAGCTCTTTCGATTGGGTGCCCGATACAAAATAACCCCCTGTCCCTCCCCACCCTTTAAAAATACCCCCCAACGGCTTGGGAATATAGTCATACCGGCCAATCATAAATGGCTAAATACCGAAAAAAAAAGAAGATGGCGGCACCAATGACGAACTGGGGACAAATGAGTGCAATTAAAAAACTATAATCACATCATCTGTCTTTTCCACTATAAACAACCTGCTGGAGGCAATTTGCTTTTGGGTTTCATTCGGCTTCAATATTGAATTTTTTCCGGTTCGTGACAAACCAAAGAAATCACTGCTCATGGGTGCTATGTGTATTTATATTACTTTAAGGATACGCCCCCAGTATGACAGATAACAGAATGGGCCAATGATAACACCCTTCCCTCCGCCCACTAGTAAGAGTAAAAGCAAGTACAAGCCAACTAGAGGGCAGATAAGCAGCAGGGGGCGGGGTTTTAGTTTTCATCAGCAGTGAACACGCCCCTAGTGACCATGTGAACTATGGACAAAATACTGTAGGCGGGCCTATGGGTCGCGTCACAGAAGCAGGCGAGCTTCGACTGAGGTAAATATAAACGTTTTCAGCCCACGCCCCTCT
Source organism: Pyxicephalus adspersus (assembly GCF_032062135.1). Classification (NCBI taxonomy): domain Eukaryota; kingdom Metazoa; phylum Chordata; class Amphibia; order Anura; family Pyxicephalidae; genus Pyxicephalus; species Pyxicephalus adspersus. The sequence goes on along the minus strand of NC_092858.1, from coordinate 9,300,613 downwards.
AGAGAAATGTAGGTTGTGAAGACCAATAAAATGTCTGCTGTATGCTGAGTGACGGTAAGATTAACCAATCGAAAAGCAGCAATAAAGGCGTGCCGATAAACATGCCAATAAGCGAAGACAGGGGCGTATTGGAAAGCGAGCCAATTAGTCCCTGGAAGGCGGGTCTACGTCTTTGTCAACTATGATTGTGATACTTTATTAGAAATGTTAGAGACACGCCTCCCCTATGAATGAAGGCGCAGCGGAGCAATGAGCATTCTACACCGAGTCCCACAGGCGGTGGAATGAAATCACAACCAGCCAATAGCGCATGAGTGGGCGGGGCTCTTTGGACTCCTGTCACAAGGGTGCACGCGCCGGTGGTGCTGCCTAGGAGCCCAGAGGTGTGCGCGCGCGCCTGGTCTTAGCCCCCGCGTGACGTGCGCGGGAGCGGCGCGCGCTGCGGACCCGGAAGGAAGCGGAGTCTGAGAGCTGAGGAGAAACACAGAACCGTCCGCCGCCATGAGTTTACCGGGCCCGGTTAGAGGAAGCTGCAGGGATGCTATGCCGGTTTTGGCTCCGGGGTCCATGCCTCCGGGGGTTGGAATGATGGCCGGGCCTGCAGCTGTATCCCGGTCTCTGCATGTAGAGCTGCACACACAGCAGGTGAGCCGGAGCCGCAGCCTCTTTATTGTGTACTGACATCATTCTGTCTCCAGGCACCGGGCATTATGGGTAATGTGTGCCAGCTGTTACTGGGCACTGTGGGTAAGGCGCCTGCCACCTCTGGGCACTGTGGGTAAGGTGCCGGCTGCCCCTGGGACTGTGGGTAAGGCGCCTGCTGCCCCTGGGACTGTGGGTAAGG
>NC_092858.1:9262833-9299378 GCF_032062135.1 Pyxicephalus adspersus | reverse complement strand
CGCCTGCTGCCCCCGGGCGCTGTGGGTAAGGCGCCTGCTGCCCCCGGACGCTGTGGGTAAGGCGCCTGCTGCCCCCGGGCGCTGTGGGTAAGGCGGCTGCTGCCCCCGAGCAAAGTGGGTAAGGCGGCTGCTGCCCCCGGGCACTGTGGGTAAGGTGCCTGCCGCCCCCGGGCACTGTGGGTAATGGTATTGCCATCATTGGATACTGTGGGTAATGTGCCTGCCGCCCCTGGGCACTGTGGGTAATATTATTGCTATCATTAGGCACTGTGGGTAATGTGCCTGCTGCTCCTGGGCATTGTGGGTGTTTTCTGTTAGGGGTAGTTGAGGGAAACTTGCCCCTGGTCTCTGGACATTGTGGGCAGTATTCATGCTTTTATCAGGCATTATGGGTAGTCAGCCCCGGTGTCCCCAGACATTGTAGTGGATGATGGATGATGATGGGGGGGGTAGTATGAGCAGATGATGAGGGTAATAAGCTGATCTCTGGCCTAGCTGTTTCCTGCAGAGGGTCACTGTGGTCTGACACGGCAGTTCTGGGTATTTCTCATTGTTGATTCTCCTCTATTTCCTGATTACATAACGAGTTCCCCAGAATTTCCTTCCCATGGAACATAATTGTCTCCTCCGTCCTTCCCCTCTACACATTTCTATTTGTTGCAGATGTTACATGGCAGTAAAGCGTGCAGTGCAGTCTCCTCTGACTCTATGATGGGCACGATGGCTTCAGGTCCATTGAACAAGCTGGTACCATGCTGGCATCGTATCTGTGATCGGGTTGTCCCCCTGACCGAGATCTTACTTGTAGGAATTACATCAAGCAGTGACATATGCTGCATAACATCCATGGTTCTTCTCTCCCCAAACCTGCATCAGAAGCCCTATTCCCCGTCTGACTTCATGGTCACATGACCTTTTTGCCTCCAATCTCCGAGATCTTTCTGCTATATTGAGCAACAAAGAATTTAAAAATTGGAGGCGCTAGGTTTCATAACAGAGATCAGTTAGCAAAATCTGTTCTATTACTTTTTTTTTTAATTATTTATAGATATTTGATCTGCAGTTGACCACCTTTTGACCTGATCCAAACAGGTTTTGCATTCCCATAGAATTGCATGGGACTACAGTGCTCAACCCAGAAATTTTTTTAAGCCGGGTGGGAAGAAATTGTAGGTGGGTGGCAGCCCCTTTATTGTGACCAAACTCTTAAGTAACAACCCAAAAACAGCGGGGTGGGTGCTGAAAAGTGCCGGGTGGTACGCCCAGCTAAAAGGGCTTGGGGAGAACCCTGGACTACAAAACCCAAATTCCTCTACATGCAGGGCGTGTCCAAAAATGTACAAACTTATTTGGAATTTATTACTTTTAAATCTGGTTATTTTATACTTACCACTTGCTGGAAGATTTAGGCCCTCAGGATTTTTTGTCTGCCCTCATACCTGTGCAGTCCATCGCAGTCCATTATTTTGCATGGGCTGCCAATGCAAAAGGAGCATCAGAACTCTCTGCATGTGCCTTGCAATGTGCTGCTCCACGTCCTATGTTATTGTAAAATGTGTTTACAAAGCACAGAATTCCGGCCCTGGTGCTGATTCCGTACCCATTGTAGGAAGCTTCCTGATTTATAGAACTAAAGTTCCACTTTTGCAAAAATTGCAAACAAGGCAAGGGATTAAAGAGGAACTATACTCAAAAGTCCCCCAAAACAAAAAAAATACACTTACCTTCAGTCCCCTAGCGCAGTCGATCGGTTCTGAGGTGTCTTCCATCGGGTCCTGCGTCGTCCCGGCATCTGTCTTCGTGCCTTTGGGCGCTGCCATCTTTGCCCCTTCTTCCGGGTTCCTCTTACTATGTTACTATGGCTCTGCGCTCCCATTCATTCTCGATCGCCTAGAGTAGGGGTCGGCAAGGTATTATGGCCACTAGGCCATTTATGGGGTGGAAATCCATATGTATTGCAGAGGAGAGGGGTTTCCCTTCAGAGAGCCTTCCCTATTTACGGTGCCAGCGGAAGTATCAACACCGGCCGCGGTAAATAGTGGAGCCACTGCAGGGGAGCGGCACCAGGGCTCGGGCTCCCGTAGTTCCTATTGCTATAGGAAAGGTTGGAGGTTGCTGACCCCTGGATTAGAGGATTGGGTGGTGGTGCTGTACCCTTGTGCAGTGGGTGTTTTTTAATGGGTGTTGCAGAATTGGACTTTACGCACACGAACTAAATGCAGTTAATGAGGCTTCAAAGGATCACAGACCATTTTTTTTTTTAAATGCTTTCAAGTCGCCTTTCAAAAGGTCTGCTGAGTCAGTTAAGATGAATCTTTAGAATTTGTTACCTTTGTAATTTGGCACTTTCACATTTATGTGCAAATGTAACAACAAAAGCCTTGCACAGCTGTCTGATGAATGAATGAGCTGTGTACACATACAGCCGTCCTCTTCAATGGAGAAGGGAAGGAGGAGAATGAGTGAAGAGATTGTTACTTATCGCCTGTTCATGAATCTGCCATGGCATAATGATTATTAATGTTGGGGTACTGCTACATTATCAGTACACATATCGGACACCCCCGATACGAACATGACCGTTCTGTGACTTATTTCTGATGTGTGTGTATATACAGGTAGTCCCTGGGTTAAAGACATCCGACATACTCCTAGATATGAATGGGTTTCCCTGCTCGCTTGTGTGCAGGATGGAGGCTTGATGGGGGGCGGTTTGCATGACTTGCAGAAAAAATCTTTTGCTAAACACAGCTGAGGTTGTAAGTGATCCTAGCGGGGTGAGCTCTTTCTGCAGCCTCTTGTAACTCTATAATGACGAAGACAAACTTTGCAGTTGTTTCTTTTTGCATATTAAAGCACAGCTTGCTCCAGAAGTTAATTAATGTCTAGGCTCCATAAAGTATTTTTTTTTTCTTTTGCTTTGTTTGTGATTAACCCACAGTAAGGATTTTATACAGTAACTGATACCACACTGCCTAAAAATATGGTGAGACAAACATCTGTCCAAATTGCATTTATTAAAATAATGTTGCTGTTCCGACTTACATGCCAATTCAGCTTCAGAACAATCCTACGGTCCCAATCTCGTATGTAACTCACGGACTACCTGTATGTGTAATGAAACTACCAGCACCAATATCTAACACTGGGTCCAGACACGAAGCTGTGCATGACATGGAATCTTAAATCTTTTTATTTTTTCGGACGTGCAAGATTTATCAGCACTGCAGTTTCCTCGGCAATCATTCCTGATAACAGATCATCTCTTCTGTATTAAACATTAAATTTGCAGTAATGTCTTTTGATTTTTCTGCCAGCTGAATGACTCAGACTGAAGTTATGTGTGCAGGCCTTTATCAGAATCCATGCCTTCCATAACAATTGCAGTTCTTTCCTATAGAACCACAGCTGTGTGTTGTTGTGATGCTGCAGATTGGTTCAGCTGGTCATATTGTTCAGGCAATGACTGGTACTGTTTGTATGGCCCGTGTGTTTACTCCATGCAGCCTCAATCAGCGTGGGTGAAAGCTTTGGTCTACGGCGTGTTTCTGTTGTTGCTGTTACTAGATCTATCTGGGGCACCATGCTGCTGACTGTACATCTCCCTCTTGTACCTATTGCCAGCGACGCTAGCATTACAAGCTATACAATGAATAATGTATCGCCTCCCTGAGCTGTCTGTATTTTGCTCTCACAATGCTCTGGTGGTTTAACATTTTGTCTAATAATGTTGTACACAAAATATTAATGTTTCCTAATACCTTGCTGATGAAGAAATAAAATATCAAAGTTACATAGTAGGTTAGGTTGAAAAAAGACATAAGTCACCCACTAGGGAAATAAACATATCCCAGATATAAAACCCTATAAGACATAGTTGGTCCAGAGGAAGGCAAAAAAAAACTCCTGGTACAACTTGCTTTGACAGGGAAAATAAATTCCTTCCTGATTCCATAAGACAATTGGATGTTCTCTTGATCAGCAGTCTCTGTTATCTTTACTTACTAAAGCCTTAATCCCCAGTTATATTCTGTGCTTTTAGAAATCATTCAGCTTTTTCTTAAAGCAATCTATAGAAGTTGCTGAAACTACTTCCTGAGGGAGCCGATTCCACATTTTCACAGACCTTACATTGAAGATCTGCATATTCCAGATGTGGTCTGACCAATGCTTTGTACAGGGGCAGGATTATGTCTTGAAGTTGCAATTTTGTATCCTTTGTCAGCCTGATACTTTAATCACTGTACAAACGCTGGTTAGTTTCCAGTCGCATTTAGGCGTAAAAGGCTGCGTGTAATGAAAATGCACCTCAAATGTGACACGCAGAGAAATGCAACACAATTCAATAAAAGTCAGTCTCAACCTTTAGACCTGACATCTGTATATACTAAAGTGAAAGCTGCTGACCTGCGTCTGAGTTTCATTTTGAATGGTATGCAGGTAAACTCCAATGTGTGTGTGTGAAGCTCTTCATTTGTTCTTGTGGACGATCTGGAATCTGGATTTTGCAACTTTGAGGTTGCTGTGGTTCCTATTTAGTTATGCAACTTTTGTGTTTTGTAAATCCCCAGCATCTGTTTTGTGAAATGTACTATAGCGGTTAGTTTTAATGTCTTAAAGCGTATCTAAAATTAAGAAATTTCACTTTGCATAAAAGGGTAGACAACCCTTTTATGTGAAGTAAAAATTTTTTTTTTTTATTGCAGCACTCCTTTGAAAAAACAAAAAAAACAAATAGGTGCAGCACCGCCACTAATTCTCGATCACCTAGGCCAGGGGTTGGCAAACTCCTGCCTTTAGGCCAGATAGGCATAGCCGGTATTTTTTTTCTGGCCTAACGCCACCTGTCCGATCCGGCCGGCAGCCTGCGGCATGCGGCTCTTAAACCCCTTCTTGATGTGGTTTCCCTGTTTAGCGTGGCCGACGTTTACCCCTCCGCTGCCGGGGTAAATAGTGAATGCCCCCCGAAGGGAAATCCATCTCCTTTGTATGCATTGCGAAGGAGATGGATTTCTCTTCAGGGGGCGTTCCTGGTGGGGAGCGGAACCATTAGGGCAGGACTTGGGAGAGAAACTGGCCTAGTGTGCTCCTGCCCACCCCTGAAATAGCCTAGTGGCCACAAAAGTTTGCCTACCTCTGACCTAGGCAATCGAGAATAAATGGGAGCGCAAAGCCTCCCGGGATACCTACATCCCGGGAGGCTCGGGTGCTTCTTCTGCGCATGCTTGAGCATCGCAGGCATGCGCAGAAGAAGCCTTTTAGTGAAAAAATAAAAAAATTGCATTATTATTATTATTATTATTATTATTAATACACAGTGAGATCGTCAAGTTTTTTTTTTCATCCTACTTCACCCGATCTCACGCCTGGGTCAGGTGACATAGTGACAAATGGCGCCGGCTCGGGGACGGATGCTGGGACGACACAGGACCCGACGGAAGTCACCTCCAGATGGATCCGACTGCTCTGTGCTATTGAAGGTAAAGGTATTTTTTTGCTTTATGCAGTTTTCAGTTTAGTTCCTCTTTAACTTTATATGACCCCACTGTAAAATTATCTTTTGGTAGATAAGTGCGCGTTAATACAAAGTACTTGTATGGGATGGCTGCCATCCCTTGGCCAGGTAAACAATGCACATACACCTGGCTGTCCACAGGACCGAAAAGAAAACCTAATTCCTTGTTCCACACTAGACTACCTTCCTCCATTGTTTCTTGGTCCAGTTCTGGCACTTATACCCACTGTCGGGGCTTTTGGTGGAGGACGGGATTAATGCGGGCACATTGACAGGTCTGCCGGTATGCAGCAAGCTGCAATGCACTAGTTGTTCAAGTCTTTCTTTCATGGCCAGCAGTAGGCTTTTCATTGCTTTCTTTTTAAACAATTGTCTATACAAATCTGTATTTTTATATTACTCAAACATATTTGTATCCTTTAACCAGTCAATGGGACTGCAAAATAACATAATGCTCTGTATGCCAAATGCTGAGATCTTTTGGAAAGAGCAGGGAAGGGTTAGAACCGCGTTCCTCAACCTTTTTATCCCTGAGGATCCCTGAAAAAAATTTCCAGGTTTTGAGGAACTACTGCTTGGTACTCGGTGGCTGATTTATGTATTTTCTATCTTTCTCTTTTCTTTTCTTTACTGTCTTTCGCTTTTTTTCATTATCCTTTGGTTGCCGAAAAGGCGTATTTGTATTCCTATTTTTTCTAAATGGTAAACCGGATTTATGTATGCTTTTTATTTGCTGTATTGTTTACTATATATAATATCCTTTAATAAAGAAATATTGAAATAAAAGTTCTTCTCTGGGATCGGGTCAGACATGCCACCACACACATTGGATAAGATTTTTTGACCCAAATATCTAACCACCCCAGTTATCTAGCTGGCTGTGTGGCAACAAATCTTTATGGGAGACCACAAGCTTATTTCAGTTGCATTGGAGATACTTTGCATTGTTTTTTTATTATTATTTGAGATCTTTGAGCTTTTGTTCCCACATAGAAAAGTACAGAATTTTAGATTGTAAACCGTGTATTAAACGTATTGTTTTTTTTACTATACCCTTACAAATGTTTTTTTTTTCCCAAATTGGTTTGCAAAATGCCAATTCTACCGGAAATCTTGTCAACTGATCATTTTTTGTGGCCCCTACGGTACACCCTTCCCCTGTGGTACACGGCCATCAGTTATACTGTTCCCAGCTAACTATGAGGACCGCACAACCCCTACCCTCAATGCCAGTGGCCCTCAACCAGGATTCATCCAGAGGTTGCTACGAGTTCCTTTGAGCAGTTTTGACCTCCTAGGTCATTATAAGTGACAGCAATTATCTTTTTGGCTATCTGTAAGGGTGACATTCTTCTAAATGGCCAGAATGAGACATTTTTCCTGTTGCCCACCATGCAAATGTACTGTATATATGAAAGGGTTATCTACAGACCTGAATGTTCTTCTGCTGCATCTCTTTGAATTTCCCTTCACTGGCTTCCATTTCTCCTTAAAAACAAATTCAAGCTCCTGTGCTTTGCTTTCAAATCCCTCCAAAGTTCTTGACCCACTTACCTTTCTGACCTGGTAAAAAAATACTCCCCCAGCCGCTCTCTTCGCTCCTCCATTGACCTACTAATGACTTTCTCATCACATGCGTGGCTCCAAGACTTTTCTAGAGCTGCCCCGATTCTCTGGAATGGTCTTCCTCGTCCTAATCAGCTTGCTTCTACTTTCTCATTCAAAAGATTACTCAAAACCCAACGCTTCAACCTCACCTACCTGTCTTCTCTGGTACTTGAAACCATCACTACTTCCCCCTCTTATTGTGTGTTAATTCCTCCACCTCCTAGATTGTAAGCTCTTCTGGGCAGGGTCCTCTCCTCTTGGGTCACTGTCTGTATCTGGTTGTCATTTGCAACCCCTATTTAATGTACAGCGCTGCGTAATATGTTGGCGCTATATAAATCCTGTTTAATAATAATAAAAAGGGGTTCCCTAATGTTAAAAAGGCAGAGAAATGCTGATCTATGCTTGCAATAGAGGACATTTCCCTACTCTCGTTCTGTGATGACAGCAATGCTTCTCTATAGACATAGCATGACGAGTGAGCGTTGTCACCCTACGACAGGAAGTTTGTCTCTGGTTGGATCATCCTGCGTGGTCCTGGGATATTTTTGCAGAAAACAAACCAGCCACAAAGTTTATCCAGTTATTAAATTTGCTAAAAACATTCAAACTCTAAAGAGAATTCTAACTGTTTTGAATTTTGGAACTAATTTCGGGTGTTTCCCTACCTGTAACATTCCTGCGTCATAGACCATTGTTTGTGCAGCATGGAAAACTTGCAGTCAGCCTGTAGCAAATGCCAATTTTCTGCAAATGTTTTTCTTCAGTCCAAGTTTTCCTATTTACCCGCAGATTGTGGTCTAGTTGCCATGCTTCTTGTTCTGTTATGTTTGTGCTTTATTTTGTTTTTTTTTGCTTGGGAACTTGAAAATGACAACTTTACAGAAAAACTACCCCTTTCTTTCTCCCAGTTCATAAATAAAAAATTGCTAGAAATTCACATGAAAGGTTTGTTTTGCCAAAATCCTAATTTTTTATTAGTTTTTAACTGATATGAAACACCAGTTGTGTGTTTTCATTAGAAGGCTGCATGCCTTTAGTAAAGTTTTAGACCGATTTCTCAGCAATATCTATAGCTACAGAGGTTATTGCTGGTTATCTGATCCAGTAAATGCCTCCAAACTCATTGCACAGCTCTTCATCCTGCACCAATGTTCTCATTATTAAACAATATTTGTATAGCACTAACATTATGCAGCACTGTACAATAAAAAGGGGTTGCAAATGACAGACGAATACAGACAGTGACACAGGACGAAAGAGAGGACCCTGCCCCGAAGAGCTTACAGTCTAAGAGGTGGGGGAAGAAGCATACAATAGGGAGGGGGGATATAATGATCCCAAACATACTGCTAAGGCAATATGCAAGTTTCTCAAAGCTTCTTGAATTGCCAGGTCAGTCATCTGATTTAAATGCAATTAGAACATGTCATCCATATGCTGAGGAAACTTAAAGTGAAACTAAGTGAAAAAATAAGGAATCATCCAGATGGTTATTGCAGAAAGGAACATGTGATATCCCTTCTGCAATAACATGTCTTACCTGCCTGTTCGCACCAGGGTAATGCAAATAACTGAGCTGTGTAACGTCGGTTTTGGTTGCCAGGGAAGCCTGGCAATCTCTTCTTCCATTGCATGTGCTGGGAACACCTGCACAGTTGTTACATCACCCTGGCAGGGCCAGTCAAGATGGCAGGAGAAGAAATGAAGATGGCGTCTTGTGATGGAACATGGATAGGTTAGTTATACATGGCTTCCACTTTAAAGGCAGTGTTCAACTGAGAAATTTTTTAAGCCGGGAGGTAAGAAATTGTAGCAGGTGGCGGCCTCTGTATTGTGCCCCAACTCTTCAGTAACTACCCATAAACGGCCGGGTGGGTACTGAAAAGTGCCGGGTGGTGGCACTGGGGAGAACACTTAAAGGGCCCTGGAACAAGCAGTTGATGGTGGAGTGCAGAAAGGTTTTGTAGGGGACTGGCAGAACGTTTCCAGAGGAGATACTCTGCTCTTGGTGCAGTGTTCTCCCCGGCCTCTTTTAGCTGGGCGCACCACCCGGCATTTTTCAGGAACCACCCGGCTGTTTTTGTGTGGTTGCTGAAAAGTTGGGTCACAATACAGGGGCTGCTACCTGTCTACAGCTTCTTCCCCCCAATTCTGGGGAGATTACTAGGGCACTGTATGTGTTTACCACAAAATTTGTAAATCTACTCACAGAATATCACTTTAGTGGTGCCCATTTAAAATCCTCATTCTCTTCTTTTTTTTTTTTTTTTTTTGGAGTTCCTGTTATTACTTTGAAAAATTTCAATAAAGACTAATTGAACTATTAACTAAAAAAATCCTCTCATCACAATATAGGCAAAAGTCTTTGAGTTTTGGTTAGTATCCAGGTTGTGTACTCGGTATCTCATTACTGAAAATCCGGTTAGACTACGCCTCTTTGCTTTCTTTTAACAGGGTACCGCTAACAATCCTTCACTTTGTTCAGTATCGCATGACATAAATCTAACCCAGATCACATGTTCCTGATTAACTTCAGCTATGTGATGAGTCTGTGTGGGAATGCCCCTGGGAAGGTTATTCTGATAACTCGGGGCACATGACCATTGCTGGCTTCGGGATATATTGTGCTGTATACCTGATTTTCATGGATATACTACGGATCGCACATACTGAAAATAAGGGATGAATTCTTAAACTATCCCAACTTTCTTTGGTGGGGGGAAAAGGACGCCTCGCCTGTCCTGCAGGAGGGTTTGCTTTTAGGTCACATGTCTGAATGTCCCAGGGCAGGATCAAATGACTGGCTGTGGACAAAAGCTTTCTGATCAGAATGGTCAGGCATGCAATGAAAACATCTCTGCAATCTTCCTCATTCAAGGGTCAGGTGTTGCTCACTTCAGCCTTCATGTGACCATCATGGTATGTTGTTTAACAACTTTTTCCTTGGCAATGGAATCAGTTTAGTATTTCTTCACCAGGGTTTTCCCAGAGGATGCTTAGGGATTCCTTAAGCAATATGGACCTTTGAGGTCAGTTTCCATCAATGTGACATCAATATTTTTTTATTTTTGGCTATCTGTAAGGGTGATATTCTCCCCACTGGCCAGCAATGTAAGATGTATTCTTCCCACTGACCACCACACTAATGTACTGTGTGCTGTGGGTATAATAATTATAGAAGGGGTTCCCTGAAGGACCTGAAAGGTATTTGAAGAGTTCACAGATTTTAAGAAGGTCAAGAAAGTCAGAAATAGATTAACCAGTACCAACCTGCAAAGAGTGCAGTGTTCTCTCCAGCTCCTTTTATCTGGGCGGCCCACCCGGTACTTTTTTAGTAACCACCCGGCTCGGTTTCGTGGTTACTGATGAGCTGGGTCACAATACAGGGGTCACCAGCCTACAGTTTCTTCCCATCCAGTTAAAAAAAAATTCTGGGTTTAACATTGGAGTGCTTTCAGTGTGAACAATATAGTTGTAGAATGGATCTTCCAAGTACTTGCCTTGCTTCAGGAATTAATGCAGATAGGTACGGTAACTCTTGCAAAAGCTGCATGTTATCTGAACTCAGTCTGTAAATTAGTAAAGAATAAAAAAGAAAACCTCTTGAGAGCTTTATCTGCTTAAATCTTATAATAAATAAGTCAGATTTTGGTGTATTGATAGGCATGAATGACCATTTCTTTTTCTCTTATTTTCTTTAAGTTTGGGTGTACATCTGCAGCAGGTTGCTGCTATCTTCTCCTGTAAAGGATCGACCATCTTGACTTAAACGTGGTGGCAGCGTTCTTTTTTTCTTTTAGATTTTTGCTTTCACCTACTGATGTTTTTTTGTCCTGGGGCAAGGGTAGGCAAACTCCGGCCTTTAGGCCAGATACGACCTAGCCAGTAGTCTGTTCTGGCCTAGCGGCCCCCTGGTCGATCCGGTCTAATCCCGGCTGGCAGGGGTCATCAACCCACAGCACCGGAGCCGCATGCGGCTCTTGAGCATCCTTGTTATGCCTCCCTTCCCTATTTACCGTGGCCGGTGTTAACACTTCCACTGCCGGGGTAGTGGGACATTCCCTCTCCTCTGTATGCATTGCAGAGGAGAGGGATTTCCCTTCAGGGGCGTTCCTAGTGGGGGCGGAGCCATCTGCGCAGGAGACGAGAGAGAGTCCGGCCTAGTGTGCCTAAAATGGCCTAGTAGCCAAAAAAGTTTGCTGACCCCTGCCCTAGAGAAACAACTTTGTCCGAGTCTGTATCTATGAATGAGTAGGAAAGATTTGCCTCCTTAGTATGTTAGGACTACAGAAACCCCCCTCTTCTACATAACCAGGGGATGTTTGGTAACAAATGGTAATATGTCATTTTTTTCTTTTAGAAAAAAATTTGGATGCGCCTTGTTAAAGCAGCACTAAACCCGGAGGATACTCCTCTATTCTTGTTCTTTTGTGGGCGCCGTTATCTTCTCCCTTAATTTCTTCCACATCCCAAACTTCAGATATCTCTATTGGTGCATTCAGTCCTCGCACCTGCAAGGGAAGCTGGGATTGCCAGGTATTCCTGACAACAAACATTGAGCTATGCATGCACAGTTTAGTGAAGTTTGACACCTGGGCGTCAATCAGGCAGGTAAGAACAGTTATTGCAAAAGGGACATCCCTTGTCTGCATCCCCTTCTGCAGTACAGACCTGCCTGATGTCAAATGTACATTATAAATGAATAATAAGTTTGTATTATGCATATGTCACCATTATACTGTTGAGACATAAACATTCATCTAGGCTTTTTCCAGTATCCAATATCCTAATAATTATCTGTTCTCTTTTCTGCCTACTACTATATTTTCAGTATGTTTAATATTCTGACTGATTTACTAATCTTTTGACCTTTTTAGAGACGTCTACGGCACCTGCGGAGTATTGCAGCAAGGAACATCGTCAGCAAGAACGGCTACCGACTGTTGGATACGTACTTCACCCTGCACTTGTGCAATGACTCAAAAATTTACAGAGGTATATAACCCGATTATTTCTAAGACTGGTTAATTGGGAAATAACTGCAGAAGGTCACTCCTCTTTTGTATCTCATTCAGCATCTGGTTTATATATTATACTCTCAATGATAAAATGCTAGTCATGAACAGATCGTTGGGTGAAGACCATAGACTGGTCATCTTTAAGTTGTTCCTCAAAGACTTGTATGGTATGTCTCAATATCATTGCCGGGGTTTTGTAATACAGTAAAACTTCAGTGTAGGGTTTTTATATAGTTCCACATAATTTACACCTAAGGTTTATTCCAGTAAAAAAATTATTTAGTTAAAGTTTGACACGGTGCTCTTACAGAATGCATATAGAAATGCTAATTACGTCCAATAATCTATCTACCTTTTTATCTGAAATTTTCATAAGTAATTTACGTGCCTAGGTACCTCCTTGCTCTTTTTCTGCAATATGAGGTTGTTGAGAATTTTTCCTTTGACTGCTAATTTAAAATTATTTGGAATGAGATTTGGTAATGTCACTGTTTTCTTGCTGGAGAGTAAGATGTACCTGTGGTTCTTTTGACTATTGCTCTTGATTTTTGAATATTCACCTAGCAGTCATTAGAGGATTAACAATGACATACAAAAGTAAAGCCTTGTGTAGCAAGAGGAAATATATGATGCCATATTTGAGATTAAAGGGCCCGGATAGGGCTATGTATAATTGTATTATGGCAGAATTGCAGCTTTTTATTTGGGATCTAGACCCTGAGTGTCCTGGAAGAAATGGCTGGGCCAGGTACTTCTCCCTTTGTGGGAGAATTTGTGGGATTTTTTTTTTATCATGCGGTTAAGGACATTGATCCCCTGCAAGGTAAAATTCTGGATTTTGCTGTGTTTTTAATTTTTTTTTTTTTTTTTTTTGCAAATATTGGTGGAGCAAAGTGCCCTGAAATTGAATTTAAAGTCTGAAGTACCTCTCTGCAACGAGTGCATTTGATGCCAATCTCCCACACGTGATAATACCGATATAGCTGCCTCCACACAGAGACATGGTTATGTAGCTCCGGCAGGCTAATTACCACAGTACCCAGTGATAACCCACACAAACATGGGAGAACATATAAACTTCTCACAGATAATGCTCTGGCTACGATTGTGCAAAACAAGGCATGCAGGCTTCTTGCAGCTAAAAGGATCAGAATTTCCTTTTTACTCTAGTTCCATGCAGCCAGTAACCAGACTTAAGCTGCGTACACACTTCCAATTTTTATCGTTCAAAATGAACGACGAACGATCGATTGGGCAAAAATTGTTCATAAAAAAAGTAACCAACGACGCCGACGAACGAGGAAAGTCGTTGGAAATGAACGACCGGACCGGCGGATCGGATTGGACGACGATCGTTGACCATCGTTCGTGTGTACGATCGTTCATTGATCGTCCATGGTCTGAGCATGCGTGATGAACGAACGTTCCTGCGGTGCACGTAACTTCCTGTATCGTTCAAACGATCGCATCTATTGTGTGTACAATATCTACGAACGATCGTGTCGTTATCTGTATGTGCAGGATCGGTGCTATACGATCGTTCGCAGATATCGTGCAGGATCGTTCGTTTACCAACGATAATAATTGGAAGTGTGTACGTAGCTTTAACGTATATGTGGTATAAGTTTGTGGGCAGCACGTATGAAAGTATGGGATGGGGTAACATGGAAAGGATTCTAATGGCAGCAACTTTGCTTTGTCGATGGCTTTGTACTGTTTTTTTAAATACACTTTTGCATGCGCACTGCATACTTCTTCCCTTTGTAACCAAATGTTTCTGTGTCTTCCAGAATTTTACAAGAGCGAGGTTGTTAAGGACTCCTTGGTAAGATAATCATTTTACTCTTTGTTTTATAAATTATTTTAATTTTAACATCTAACCTCTAAAACAGCTTTCTCATTCTTTTTACTGGAGAAACACTTGAATTAAGTTTTTAACTCATGAGGAACACCTGTTATATATTATCATATTTACCGCTCATGGTAAATTACTCTGAACATTGTATTGTAGATAATGTTAAGACACCCGGAGCAGAACATTTATTATCCTTTAATAATCCTAATACAAAAATACTAATGTCTAATAAATGGACAATACAAATGTTGCTGTTGCCTACTGGTGGTCACTGTTCACGTGACCCCTTATGTTATGTTAGTAGAAAATTACCCCCTTTACATTTGTCGTCATTGTAGGTGTGGTACAAATTTGCCATTGCTCAAGGAATCTCTGGTAGAACCCTGTTTGAAAAAGCCTACTCCAGAATAATTGATAGTGCTAGAATTTGTAGAATGTTAATGGATATTTAAAGAGTAGATACAAATGTAACATTTTGCTATTTAGCAGACCTTAAATATTATGTCTGCTTTTTTTTTCCTATGCCCTTTTCTTTTCTTTTATAAATGTATCTAATTCTGCTAGTAATATATTTCCTAGTCTGGGGTGTCATTAAGTATTTGTCACCCTAGACCAGGAAATGTAATACCTAGAGAACTCCTCCTTCCTTGTAACATAGGGGAAAGCCTCATGTAGTCCACACAGTTAAATAGCAGCAGTGCAGTCCCATTGTTTAATCCATCAGTGATCCTCTTCCCCTCTGACTACCAATAGCAGGGAGAGCTCCTCCCTCTGAGTTGTAGACACGTTGGACTTTTGGTGTTGGAAAGGATCTTTCACGATCCTTTGCAATGACAACAGACTGCACAATGCATGAACGAGCACTGTACATACAGTGCCATTCTGCTGTATAGAGAGGGGAGGGGGAGAACAAGTGAGCAACACCCTGCTGCGCTGTCCCCCCATCACTTGCATTGCGGTTGTTTATCGTACACACGTCAGATGATTTTCAACTGATTATCGCCTCAGGGTTGATATCCGACGAAAATCTGACGTGTATACAGCGGCCGTTCATGGATCCTTCCTGGCAGATTCTCGTCCAACACTAGCCCAGAGGTGATCTTCGGACGAGAATCATCTGACGTGTGTTCGTAGCCCTACATTATGGGTCATAGGTGCATAAAAAAGAAAGCCTCAACTGAGAAAAGAAAGGGAATTCCTGTTCAGTGTTCAATTAATATAATGATAAAACTTAAGTTGTGAATTCTCTAATTTATAATAGATTTGCATTAGATTTGATGTTTATATCCAATCTAAAATTTAATCTAGTAGAAATGTACAGTGTTGTGTAATATGTTGGAGCTATATAAATCCTGTTTATTTATAATAATAATAAAGTCAACCTGCATTAGTGCGAGTCTAGGAAGATGCAACAATGTCACATTAGGACGTATACTCACCGTCCCAGATTGAGAGGACAAGCTCAAACACAATGCTTTGGTATGTTCAGCTTGATTGCTATGACCCAAACTCACTTTTCAAAGAGTCTGTTGTGTGAGGACTTTCCACATACCAGCTGACCTGTACCTTACATAAAGGTTGTACTCTGAGAATAGTCACTTGCATGTAACTAGACATTGTTTGCTTACATTTTAAATCCTTAACTTCAGGCATGAAAATTGCCTGTCCAGATCTCTGTCCTTTACTGTGTGTGGTGAGTCTCCCTCAATCAGAAATATATATGCTTGAAGAGTAACTGTATGTTCCCACTAAAGCTCTGTTATCCTTTGCCCCCTACCAGAACTTAAGAAGTGTAAATAGGAGTTTGTACACGTGCAATAATTGTCGTTGGAAAGGATCTTTCACAATCTTTTCCAATGACAAACGACTGCACGATGCATGAACGAGTGTTGTACAAACAGCCCCGACCTGCTCTATGGAGAGGGAAGGGAGGGGGGGACGACTGAGTGGCACCCCACTGTGCTCTCCCCCCTTAACTTGCATTTGTATTGTTCGTTGGCCATCTTCCATGTACAGTCGTTGGGACGATGGACGACAAGCACTGTACACACGCAAGATTCTTGTCTGATATCGGCACTGAGATGAATATCGAACGAGAACTATTGCATGTATGTATGTAGACTTTATATGGAATGTATCATTAGGTAAATATTACAGAGGACTGCTGCATCCCCAGCTCCTGTCCTCCAATGTCAGTGTTCTCCCCAGACCTTTTGAGCTGGGCCCACCACCCGGCACTTTTCAGCAACCACTCTGCTGTTTTTGGATGGTTACTTGATGAATTAAGTCACAATACAGGGCGCTTGCCACCCTCCTACAACTTCTTCCCACCCAGCTTAAAAAAATGCCTAGGTCGAGCACTGAATGTAAACACTTGGTGTGCTATATTTTTCATGCATGCTCGCTTTAAGTAGATCGATCTCTAGAGCAAAGAGAAGCTGGGTCTACTTTCAAGCAGGTGCTTTTGCAGTGGATTACTGCTCGATTATTTACATAGGACGCAGGGGGCCATAGTATTTATATTGTATATAATATATAGTGCAAAAGTGCCATTTGCATTCTACAGGTGGGGGATGAATATCTGTATGGCTCAGTGGTTAGCACTCTGGCCTTTGTATCACTAGGTCCCAGGTTCAGGTTCAGCCTGGACATATCTGCATGGAGTCTCATTGTGTTTGCGTGGGTCCCCTCCGGGTACTACGGCTTCCTCCTACATTCCAAAAAACATGCAATTAGGTAATTGTTTTTCCCCCAAATTGACCTTAGACTGTATTATTAACATATAAGACTATGGTAGAGACATTGCATTGTGAGCCCCTTTGAGGGACAGCTAGTGACATGACTATGGACTTTGTAAACCGCTGTGTAATATGTTGGCGCTATCTAAATACTGTGTAATAAATACTATACAGGTCAAGTTCCATGAGTGTCTCCATTTTCTACTTACAAACCATTCAGAGTGGTATTAGCTGTGTATTTGTAGATAGCAGGAAGGACCTGATCAAAGCCCTAAGAAGGGGAAAAGGAGACTTCTTTCCTAGGTACACACAGAAGAATTGTGAAGCATGCCAGCAGTTTAGGAAAGTAAAAGCATGAAGAGTTTCTTCTTTGTTTTAATGTTTGGGGATATAATTGGCCTGTAATATCCATAACATGTGTTCTTACATGGATATGGTTGATAATGCTTTTTTCTTTTCTTTATAGAATCCTACATGGAGAAGTCTTGACTTTGGCTTGATGCCTGATAGACTAGACACATCTGTGTCCTGTTTTGTGGTTCGGATATGGGGTGGAAAAAATGATGATTACCGGCTTCTTATTGAATGGAAAGTTAACCTTGATGGGCTGAAATATTTGGGACCACAGGTTAGTATAGTGTCTTAGCCCCTATGTAATAAAACGGAATGAGTTATTTTTACTCCTTTCACATTTGCTGTCTCATAAAAATTCATGAAGATAAGTGTCACCTTAGTGTGAATTTGTTAAAAATAACTGTTTAGGTTTGCTATTTACTTTGCAAAGGGTTTTTATTTTCTCATCTCCTGGACATCCCATTAACATTCTTAACCTAGCAATATTAAGTTAGAACTATGCTGTCGTCTTTTTGAATTGCATTTTGGCGGTAAAATAATCTTAAACATTTTTACATTAATACATGAATAAGTAAATTTCGCAGCGTCATGCTTTTCATGTTTTTTATTTTATTTTTATTTTGTGTTCAAATAAAGGAAAAAAAAAACAAATAACATAAAACACAAACTTCACTTTTGTGGGTTTTGTTCATGCTCGATTAACAGTGAATTTATCAGGAACTAGAAGAGGAAGAAACTATAAATATCTCCTCTGCATTACAATACCTTTCCTTTGTTTTATGTGTACACTAAAAGCCATGCATGTTTAACTTTCTGTACAATCCTGGCATCTTTAAGGGCAAATGTGTGTTAAGTAACTCCCAACTATGGGCCTGATTTGTTTTAAAGCTCTCCAAGACTGGAGAGGATACACTTTCATCAGTGAACCTGTGTGATCCAGCAAACGGGGAATGGATCATGTCCAAGATTTCAAATTTCCATTCGAGGTTTGCTGGATCACCCAGGTTCCATAATGAAAGTGTATCCTCTCCAGCCTTGGAGAGCTTTAATAAATCAGGTCCAAATTTGAGAGTGACGTCATTCTGGCCTGGGGAATAGAGAACATAAAAGACCCTGGGGGAAAAAGAGCATTTCTGAGATCCAGTAATGATGTTGGATGAGAAGGCCTGATTTGCCTTTGGAATTATAAATCATCTTGAAGTTGCTCAGTAGGGTTGAAGTCAAGGCTTTGGGATGGTAAAATTCGTCACACTTTGTCTTTGAAATTTTGTGCCGCGCTTACCCTGTATTCTTTGCCTGTGTACAAATCCAGCATCCTAACAACATGATGGTATATCTGCACAGAGCCCTGTCCTCAACCTAGCTAACTTTAAATTGTGTGCTGAATTGGAGTGACATAGAGTGCTGCTGGATAGTTGTAGTCACAAATCACAAGAAACAAATAAAGAATGAAGAAAAGTAGGGTATTGTAAATGCAGCAGTGTATTAAACATCAAAAAAAGACAAAAACATATACATTGTTACATCACATATGTATATATGTTTCCTAAATTCAATAGTACCCCCTTAGCAACCTGCTATGGGTTTTTTTTTGGGGGGGGAGCTAGACATAGACTCCTGATTGAATGAGGTGGGCGAAAATAAGTAAATGATGAAGTGGATGTCGTGTTCTGACGCGTTTCGCCTATATTGGCTTCTTCAGAGGACTAATAGACATCAGAATATAAAGTTGAAGGTAGGTGGGTGGGTAAAGGGACTATTTAGAGGAGAAATGGTCAAAAATGATTGGCAAGGCACATCAGTTCTAGTGCTTAGTGAAAAGGGTAGGATTTCCAAAGGGACTGAGGCTCCTGATGGTGGTGCTGGTGGTTAGAATGCAGCAATGCATCCTAAAGCCATTTCACAAATCACAGGAACCACTTCATGTTAGCAACAACCTGCTCCATATTAGTTATGGTTAGATGTTCATAATACTTTGATTATTACTTCAGATTTTTACACTGTACAGGTAGTCCCTGGGTTACATACAAGATAGGGACTGTAGGTTCGTTCTTAAGTTGAATTTGTATGTAAGTCAGAACAGGTACATATTTTAATAAATGCAGTTAGGACAGATGTTTGTCTCATATTATTATTAGGCAGTGTCAGTTATTGTATAAAATCCTCACTGTGAGTTAATCACAAACAAAGCAAAAAAAAATACTTTATGGAGCCTAGACATTCATTGACTTCTGAAGCAAGCTGTGCTTTGATATGCAAAAAGAAACAACTGCAGAGTTTGTCTTGGTCTTTAAAGTGTTACAAGCCCTGTTCCTATCTGAGTTGTCCTAGGAACTACTTTTAGCTACATTTTGCTGAATTGGTTTGTATAGTCCCGTTCCAGGCACACTCACTTTTTTTTGCCTATGGCTTCTGTGTAACCATGGATTACCACGGGGAGTGTGGCTCACTCTCTTCACAATTGGCTCTCTGTGTAGATACTAAAGTCAGGAAGTAATGGACAATAAAAGATAACACAAAGTAAGTGTGTCACGTTGTGTCTGTTCTTGTGATAGTTAATTACTGTGGGGAAAAAAGGGAAGTATCAATAAAATCTGGAATCAAACATTACATCACTGTTTTCTATTTCTTATAGTTAGAAAATAGATGTATAATGGTGTTACCCAAAGACTGCCAATTATAAGAGCTTGGTCAGAGCAGACATATGAGATCTGCCATTTCTGACTTGTTTTTGAAGATACAGAAAGGAAGAATGTATCCGGTTTCATACTTCCTGTCCGTATGCTTTTTTTTTTTGTCTATTGTGTCATGTAAGCATGTGTAGGTTTATATACATCATTGTTTACTTGTGTCCTTAGTTTGGCTTTGAAGGTAGCAATATGTTTTATCCTGCAGGAAATTTCTCATTTGAGTAAATTGGGCAAATCATTCTTCATGCCACTTGTGACATTCAGATCAGATTTGGTGTAATATTGCATTTGGTTTAGACTTTGCTATTATTAAACAGGATTTATATAACTCCAACATATTACGCAGCGCTGTAAAATAAATAGGGGTTGTAAATGACAGACAGAGGCACAGGAGAGAGAGGGACCCTGCCCCGAAGAGCTTACATTCTAGGAGATGGGGAAGTAACACACAATAGGAGGGAAGATATGTAGTGAGGGTTTGAGACAGAACACAGGTAGGTGAGGTTGAAGCGTTGGGTTTTGAGTATTCTTTTAAATGAGCAGAAAGTAGGAGCAAGCCGAATAGGACAAGGAAGACCATTCCAGAGGTTTGGGGACGCTCTAGAAGTCTTGGAGCCATGCGTTTGATGAGGTTATGAGTGAGGAAGTCATTAAAAGGTCAGTGGAGGAGCGGAGAGAGCGGCTGGGGGGTATTTTTCTAGGTAAGTGGGACAAAAACTGTGGAGAGATTTGAAGGCAAAGCACAGGAACTTTAATTTGATTCTGAGTGTTTGCCATCATCAGTGCAAAGCATTCAGTCCACTATCATAAGGGAGGATTTGGAAACTAATAAGAACATTTAACCCAAGTGATTATAGTGAGGAGGTATAAAAGGGGAAAAAAGCCCTCTTTTTAAACAGTGTGTAGAATAGTAAATCCTTCTTAGAAGATTAGAACAGCTGCTTTATGCTGTATGTTTGCAAAAAATAGATGTAATGTGAATTTTTTACTAAGTAAAATAAGATCTGATGCTTTTTATAACAGTCTACAAAGTTTTCAATGTGCTGATTTTTATTTTTTCTAGATTCGTGCATGCAACCCCAATGAAATAATTTTTGGCCTGAATGACGGTTATTATGGAGCATCATTTGAGAGCAAGGTAAGGTTTCATTCTGCAGCACAGTGATTATGCTTTACTGCTAAATTCAGTACAAACCCATAATTTAGACTGATCAAAGACTAACTGATAAGAAAAATTACTCCTTGTCAGTTCTTGACCTATTGGTATGCAAGTTTAAAGTTCAGGACTTGTATATTATGATAGCAGAATGATACTTGGAGCTACCTCTGATTCCTGGTTCCTTATAGACACACACAGACACATTCCCTGCCCACACTGTCTAACTCAAAACTTTTTATCATGTAGGAACCTTTGCAATAATTTTCAGGTCTTGAACCCCTGCCAGTGTTTGAAATGCCCATTTAATGATACATTAAACCTAGTGGTCAATGGGGTGAATGCCTCTTGTTGGCCGGCAGAAGGAATCCCACCTTTACAGACACCCACATATATCATTGGTGTCAGAATAGTAATCTTTATTTATAGTAACTTTATAGTATATAGTATAGTAAGCAGCTGATCAATTAACTGTTTAATTTGTCTGCAGAGTAGCACCGAGTCACGCAGGAACAGCCACCTTCAAGTGGAGCAGAACGCTGTGCGCAACTCCTATGGAGTGTTTTCACTGCTCAGGTATGGGCTGTAAAATGTTGTTGTACAGTATTTATATAGTTCGAACATATTACACAGCTCTATACAATAAAAAGTTATGCTTGTTTCTGACATTATTAATAAACAGGATTTATATAGCGCTGACATATTGTGCAGCTCTGTACAAATCCATAGTCATCTCACTAGCTGTCCATCAAGGAGGCTCACAATCTAATGTCCGTACCATAGTCATATGTCATTACCACAGTCTAAGGTCAATTTTTGAAGGAAGCCAATAAACCTAATTGCATGTTTTTGGAACGTGAGAGGAAACGGAGTACCCGGAGGAACCCACCCAAGCATGGGGATAACATACAAACATAGATATCTATGCTTAAGCAAGTAGAAAAAAAAGCACCTAGCAGGCTTTACATGGAGAAAGCTGTTTATTTTAGTCCTTTTCACATCCTCTTCCTCATTTTGTACTTCCTGTGAGAAGTCTTATATTTGTCATAATAAATTTACAGATCACTTTTTGTTCCTTTTTTTTTTTTTTTTTTTATAACTTTAAACAGCTTTTACTTTGTTTGCTTTTCATGGGCAGGGATAATGTCTGCTCACAAAAACTGTAGATTGTACATCTATTTTAGGCCTTGTTACAGTGACTGCATAATGCAGTTCTCTTCCACGGTTCCTTACTTACCCCGTTCTGCTGCAGTTTAATAATTTGTTTGCATTTCCTCACCACAAATCCTTCTCTTCTGTAGTGTGCAGGCCCAGGTGGCAGAGAAGGACACATGGTGGTGGAATATAAACAAATGGCAGAACCTGCAGCTTTGGCTCTGGGTAAGGCTATGTACACACATCGGATGAATATTGTTTGAGACAAAACGGTCATGTTGGTCTCAGACCTGAATCTGACATATATACAGGTGTCAAACTCTGGCCTGGGGGCCTCCAATGTCCTTTTCTTTTGGCCCCCAAATGAATCCTAAATATGAACTGCAGCTGGCCCGCCCCTGCATTGAAATAGCGCCTCTACTACAATTCCTGGCACCACTCTCACGTCTATAGACCAGCGGGCTGTCTTCCTATGTTTGGCCCCCCCATTGGACTGTTTTTTTTTAGACACAAGTAATGCCGGGAATTTTATTAGTGGCCCTATTTCAATGAAGGAGGAGTTTCAGTGGCGGGCCACTCGTAAGATTTAGCTCTGCGTTGGCTGCGTCTGGCATTTCCAGCACTCACCCTCAGCTGTACTTTTCCTTGCTGTACTGGCATGGACTTGAATGGTTGGATTTTCATAGAAGAATATTGTTAAAATTATTGTTAGCCTGTGTAAAAAGGTTACCATTGAAATTTAACTCAGAATGCTACAAAGAGGCATAAGATTTTTTTCTTAAATTAATAAAAAAAAACAAAATTATGCCTTTTTATTTCTATATGAAAAGGATTTATATCTAATTAGAAGGTAAAAAATCCTCATTTTTTTCAAAATATTAGGGGTACTTGAGTTTGACACCCCTGCCCTACATCATTTGTTCATGAATCTGTTCATGGCACATGGTGTGTAAAGATTAGATATGTGTAGGGGAGATTATAATGTCACATTGTAGATAATATATATTTTTTAACCTAGAATTACTGCCAGGAGCACCACATCCTATTAAAAAAAAAAAAAGAAAAGAAAATGTAAACGTTAGGCGTAGGTGTTCCAAATGTACTGAAAAATAGAATTTGGTTTTAAAATACTACTACAACGTGGGTGGGCCTATTTAGAAGTGTTTCTAGGCTGATTGGTAAAAAGTGAATTGCTATCAAGCAAAAAAAGAAAAAAGCCCTCTTCACCTCTGGACTCTAAATGTAAAACTTGAAGTCTATAAGAGGATTGCAAATAACCTTTATGAAGCATGGTCCAAATTGTCACCAAATTTACCTGCCCCAGAGGCATTCACTCTTTGAATCGTGAAAGCTTCTTTGATGTTGTTAATAAATATTAAGGCTCTATATGTAAATTAAAGGGAATTGACAGGGGAATAATTTATATATTGAAGCCCTTTATGTGCACGTCAAGCCAGGAAAATTTTGTTTTGGTTTTGAATATAGTCAGAAAGTATTAGAACCCTGATCTAGTTTTTACTTCCTTGTGTCTACATTAAATTAGCCCTTAATTCCATTCCTGGTGAACATGGTTTTATCAGACAGGAAATGAAGGAAAAACAGCGATACCAATATATAAATATGACTTGCTTTTTGGAATTGAAAAAATTATAGCTATATGACTTTGATATAATGATAACCTAGGCTACAAATAACATTCTCTATTAAGCCGGATGGACACCATAAAACAGCCATCAAAGGCTCGCTGATTGATCATTAATGAGTGTATACGTGAGGATCCTTGACATCGGTCATTTTGACCCCCCTGGTAGTATTTACAACTCAAACCTGTTTAGTATTGCTGCAGTCCTTCGGGGGGACTGAGACATCTGATCACAATCTCGTATTGTGTAGTAAACCAACCTGGTTAAGCCTGGGACAATGATAATCCTTCTGATCTTCTGCAAGACTTCAGTAATGATGGCCCAACAATGTAATTTGCTGTGGACTTCAAGCAGAGAAACCCCTTGCTTGTTTGCTTTGAGTGAGATTGAGAATGTCGCTGTGTTTTAGATCTAGACTCCTATGTTCTCTTTACCTTCTTCCCTTTCTTATAAATACTATTTAGCTATATCATAATATATAAATAAGCCTATTACTTATTATACAAACCAGTGGTCATTCATTGAATCCAAGGCACTGCTCAACTACACAGCCTCCAACCTTAACCTGTTCTGCTAAAAAATAAAACAAAAATTGGAAAATTTATCTTTTTCCTGCTTGTTTATAATGTTTCTTCAGCCCTAATGGCAGAAAAACGCCAATGGGTCTTAACCTTTTTCCAGGTGAACGTACACTTGAATTGCCGGTTATATTGTGCACATAGAATCTCATCCAGCCCTTTTTTGTTTAAGCCATCTACATAGTTGGCTCGTTGGGAAGAATAATCCACTTTTTATGTTTGTACTACACAAATTCCCTCCTATATGAAAGGATAAACATTTTTCCTCTGTGTTTAGTAAATGACTATATATATATATATATATATATATATATATATATATATATATATATATATATATATATATATATTATCATATGTGGTTATATTCATGTATTTTGCTCCTGTATGTTTTATCTTGTAGCAGTGTGTTTTCCTTCTCTAAAATGAAAATATTTTAACAAGTGCTCCAGAAGTTATAAGAGCAGTCTTCAAATTCCACCCCCTCCCCCCATTACAAGATTGTTCAATAATGAAGGTAATATAGTGAATATGCCAGTCATAGTGGACTTGGAGAACTCGGATTGTGTTTCCCTTTCTGTCCTGCAGCTACCATTAAATCCAAGTTAAAATTTAAAATTCCAGAACATGTCAGTAGGATGTATATTGTATTTTATTACATACCACTCATAAGAGATTGGGGGCTGACCAATGATCTGCATGTGATGTCAGTTTTAGCAGGTAAAATAAAAATATATTTTTAAATTATTAAAAAATACTGGAACTGTTAATTAATAAATAAAAATAATTACTTTGTCATATCCCTTGGGTAACCCTTAAAGTGAAACTATCAGAAGGAAAAAACGCCTTTACAGGTGGAAAGCTTTTCCTCCCTCTGCAATCCTGGTCCAGTAAGTCCAGCTCTGTCCTGTCTTCCTTTCTGTTACAACGCAGACTGGACACTGGGCGCTGCCATCTTCTTGCTTTTCTTTCTTTTTCTTCTTTGTACGTCACCCAGTCTTGCACCTTCCAGGTCTTTGCACCTTCCATAAAGTATTGCACCTTCTGATAACAAAAAAGTGCCAATCTCCCTGCACATGCGTGAGAGAGCAGAAGGAGCAGACCACAGCCTCCTGGGATATGTGAAGTATGTATCCCAAGAGGTTCTGGGTTTCCCATTCAGTCTTTATAAAGTATTATGATAGGTCCACATTATTCAGTTCTAATGAACTCCATACCTCACTATTTATCTTACAGTACAATATTACTTTGCCCCAGAGTCTTAGGAGTCTTTTAGTTGACAGCCCGTCCCAGTGCAGTTTAAAAACATCCTGAAGGATATGAAGTCTTCCAGGTATTTATGTAATAGGAGTACATATGGGTATGTCCTATTTGTATTTCCAGTCATCTGATGGAGCTTTAGGCTTTTTAATATTTATTGGACTGAACATATTTACAGAGAAAGGAGTTGAGACTTCTCATCCACCCATTGCCTGCTGTTTGGTTCAATATTGACGGTGACATAGAGACAGACTGCAAACTAATGGCTGTCATTGGTACCCCATGTGTATGTCTAAATTAAAGATTTACTATTATACCTATGAAAGTACAAACACAAAACAATGTGGGTTTCTCCATTGAAATGAAGTTGCAATTTAGGATCAATGATTCCATCACCAAAGCCAAACTGTGGATGGGACCTAGCAGAACCTCGCTGTACAGGGGAGAACACAGTAGTGACCGGTCTATGTAAGACTACATACACACGTCATATGATTCTCGTCCGATAATCCCCTTAGGGTTCATAACGGATGAGAATCTGGCGTATGTACAGTGCTCGTCATCCATCCTGGCGGATCCACAAACGAGGATGAAGGGGAGAGAGTGCAGCGGGGTGCCGCTCCGTCGTTCTCCCCCTCCCCTCTCCAATAGAGCAGAACGGTGCTGTATGTACAGTGCTCGTTCATGCATCATTCAGTCTTTTGTCATTGTAAAGGATCCTAAGAGATCATTGCGAACGACAATTGTTGCACCTGTGTACGCAGCCTTACAGGTAACTCCTGCACAGACCAGGATTTTTTTATGCTGTATTATACAAATCTAGAAGACATAAACAAGAGTGTTTCAAGTAACAATACACATAGCTCTTGTCTGTAGACAGTAGTTGTTTATCCCAGATTTGAGGTTTACCTTTCACAAGTTCTGTAGTCCATTCTGTCTGTAAACAGCACTCTGTGTTTTTTTTGTCATGCAAATGAAAAGAATGGTATAAGCCAAGCAAGTGCTTTCCGTACAGTTAATGTTTGTGCTTCAGTGTCGTTTACCAGATAATATTCCCCACGCATCTTCACACAAGCCCCCATTTGAAATAATGTGTATTAATAATATTTAATGACAGGCCTGAGCACCAACAATCTCAAATATGCATTGCCTGTTATTATAGCTAGCTGGGTGCTTCCTAGCCACCCTCAGTTTGTGGCCTGGAAAGGTGATGTAATGCCTGGTCCATCCATTCATTCTGGAACACTTTTTTTTTTTTTCCCTACCTTGGGGCATTTCTCCCCTACAAGTTACAGCAATGTGTAAGGTGGTGAAGGTTAGGTCTGGTGGGATAATCAGACCTTGGATTGAAGTGT
The DNA here is from genome assembly GCF_032062135.1 of Pyxicephalus adspersus. NCBI lineage: Eukaryota > Metazoa > Chordata > Amphibia > Anura > Pyxicephalidae > Pyxicephalus > Pyxicephalus adspersus. Next base: position 9,272,450 of record NC_092858.1, on the reverse strand, counting down.
AAGCTTTCTAATAGAAGCGATTGTATCACCAGCCCTACATGGAGTCCTTTCATTTAGTTATTTAGCTTCCAGCCCAAAATGGTTGCATACTATGCAAAGTTAAAAATAGAAGAATCAGTTTTATCCCCCCAGCAATAAGATCTTCATTGTACGGGGTGATCTGAGTCCCCTGCCAGAGGCGTCAGCGATTCCACAACAGTATAAGTGAATGTAAACATGGATCGGATGCCTTTCTTATTAGAAATGGCATCTCGGCTATAATTAGTAAATTCATCTGCGGAGCGACTAATCCAAGGAACTAATCTGTCTGCCACGGACAGCGTCATTGAAGATTTTCTTTCCCTTACCCAGAGAAAAAACTGGCAGCTGTGTCCCGGGTTAACAGTAATAAAATTAGATTAGAATAAACTTGATGGACTTTGGCCCTTTTCAACCTGTTGCTGCTGTGAAGATTGAGATCTTAAAACCTGGTTGTAATGATGGGAGTTGGGTTTTTTGCAGCTTTAAAAAACCCCAGGTTTGAATCTCGGCCAGAACATTAACTGCATGGAGTTTGCAGGTTCTCCCCATGTTTGTGTGGGTTTCCTCCCACATTCCTAGAATATGCAGTTAGGTTAATTGGCTTCCCCCCCAAAATTGACCTTAGACTGTATTGAAGATTAACATACATAAAGATATTTACAAATGACTGAAGTAGGGACATTAGATTGTGAGCCCCATTGAGGGACAGCTAGTCACATGACTATGGTATTTTGTTTTGTTCTTTTAGTCCTTGCCGACGCCTTCTGATAAATCATCCAAATTGGCAAGTCTAGCTAGGAGCAAGCTGGGTAGTATGAAGACCATTCCAAAGAGTGGGGACAGCTCTAGAAAAGGCTTGGATCTGTGCGTGTGATGAGGTTATGAGTGAGGAAGTCAATAGTGAGTCATTGGAGAAGCGAAGAGAGCGGCTATGGGAGTATTTTTCTATCTGGTCAGAAGGGTAAGTTGGATAAGAACCATAAAGGGATTTTTGAAGGTAAAGCACAGGAGCTTTAATTTGATTCTAAGGTGAAATGGAAGCCAATGAAGAGAATTGCAAATAGAGGCACTATGAGTGGTGTTTGTTTAGAATGGTCTTACTAGTTGTACCTAGCTGGATGCCACACATGGTCAACTTTTTCATATTTCACCACCGTGATCAGGCAGGTAAGACTGAAAACTGCAGAAGGTACATTACCTGTCTTTCTGCAATAACCCCCTGCCTGATCCTTAATTTTGTAAAGTTGGACTTTCATTTTTCATTTTATTATGTCTGTGGCAGTTGCTAATATGCCCACAAGGTGGCAGTGCAGTAACGTGAAAAGTCTTGTTTTACATACAAAATGTTTCTGCATTCGTTGCATCTGACTTTATAAAAATACTTTCTACATATATTGTACAGCTGTAACATTCCAGTTATTCAAGAACAAAAAAAGGTAAAAGTACACACCTCCATTAATCATCTAAGATTAAATGGGACCATCATATCATTTATCATAGTATTTAGAAAGAAGGAACAACCTTGTAAAATCTAGCTTTCCCATTGATTGACTATGGTCATTACTCCCACAATAAAAATACCAGAAATCGTTAAAAATTGCTACAATGTAGATCATATAAAAAATAGCCATGATCTGGTCACATGTTGATAAATGAACATCCAACTTTTATTTAATAAGAGACTCTTAAGAGCGCTTCATCTAGACTGTCATTCAAAAACGATCTGTATTAAATTTAAACTCCCGCTTGATACATTTGACAAGACAAATCCCCGGCCTCTCCAAACACTTAGACTTTAAGTAGGGGCGGTATTGAAAGCTTTAGTCTAGGAATGCAGTGCCAATCTTATCGGTTTTCCCGGCATTCCTTGAAAGGAATTGAGAAAGATAAATAGAGAGCACTTAATGCGCTAATTTGTAGACAGTTACCCAAAAATCTCTTGTCTTGGCTCACTTTTCCTTGACATTATTTATGTTTTTACTGTCTGAAGACGGTGGCAGATTATAGTGAACGACTGCTGTTTGAAGTGGGCCGTCTATTTCATTGTAAATATTTCATATTCGAGTCATCGCAACTCCGTGCAATGTGAAAGAAAAATAGTCGGTTTGACGTGAGTTAAAGTTTGCACTTCAGACTAAACTGTCAATTAGGGGACACAACTAGATGGAGTGGCTGTAAATTTCCTCCTGACATCCATCTTCTGCAACTCGCCACCCCACTTGCCTAATATCAATGGTTTTTGTGTGTGTGTGTGTGTGTGTGTGTATGTATGTATGTATGTGTGATATAATACATATATATATTTTTATATATATATATATATATATATATATATATTATTTTATTGAGCAGTATTTATATAGCACTAACATAGTTTGCAGGGTTGTACATTAAATACGAGATGCAAATGACAGACAGATACAGACAGTGACACAGGAGGATGAGGACCCTGCCCCCAAGAGCTTACAATCTAGGAGATATATAAATAGAGAGATAGCACTGGGATTGCATTGTAAAAAGGTAATATATATGTACAGATATATCTGTAAAGATGATCTTACAATTCTATCCCAGGAACCTTTTAAAGCAACCCCAGTACTATTGCCTAAAATGTTTATTAGGCTTTAGAAGTAGAACCTGATACTTAAGAATTATTTGGAATTCTTGAAGTATGAGGTTCCATTGGTTACTGTTTCTCATAGGCATTGAATGTTTTTCTTTTTGCAATGTGATAATTTCTCCAGTTTTTGTTAATTGTTGCAACCAATATTTGTTTCTTTTTGGAGAGCACAAAATCTGTGTATCAAAACAAAATCAATGCTGAAATATTCCAATTCTACTCACTAGCCTCTGTTCCCTCGCATGGTGCGGCCATCTCCTTCTTTCCTCCTGTAAAGGATTTGTTACCATCTTGATTGGCCCATTTAATTTAGTGGCCCATTTTAGCCGGGTGCACCACTCAGAAAAACAGTTGGGTGCTTACTGGAAAGTTGCGTCACTGTGACAACCACCGAGCTTGAAAAAAATTCTGAGGAGAATACTGTCATTTTATTATCTGAATACAATATTTTTGTGGTGAATGGAACAACAAGAATCTGTCAGATTTTTGGTACTGTGCTCTTTTGCTTTAATGATTGTCCCTCTTAATTGGGCCTGGTCACTATTGTCTCTAAGAAAAAAAAAAAAAAGAAAATGATAGGAAAGTGATATTTTACATTTATTATTTATTTTAATCCTTTACATTTAAATCTCAGTCCCCACACAGCCCAATTCCCTTTTCTTGAAATAAATCAAGTAAAGGAATAATTTAACACTGCAATATACTTCTATGATATTGTCTTCTGCAGACTCTGCAATTGTTATGTTTTAGTTCACTTTCTGGTAAATAATTGCTTAATCTAACACACATTCCATGTTGGCTAAATAGACCTGTCCCCAGGTGAAATGTAATCATCATGGCCTGGGTTCACAGCATAGCACAGTGGCTCAGTGGTCAGCACTCTGGCCTTTGCAGCGCTGGGTCCCAAGTTCAAATCTCGGCCAGGACACTATCTGCATGGAGTTTGCCGGTCCTCTCTGTGTTTGCATGGGTTTCACTCTGGTTTCCTCCAGCATTCCAAAAACATGCAGTTAGGTTTATTGGCTTCCCCCCCCCAAATTAGACCTTATTAAAAAGACATATGACTATGGTAGGGACATTAGACCTTGAGCTCCTTTGAGAGACAGCTAGTGACATGTCCATGGCCTTTGTACAGCGCTGCGTAATATGTTGGCACTATATAAATACTATGTAATAATAACCACACATAAAAAGTAAAGTTTTGCTTTAGGCTGGTCACAGGTTAATGTAGAAATACAAGTTGCATATTCTCATGAAATCCCTGTTCTGTACAAGTTGAAATGTGCCCAGCCTCTCTCCTCCATGTGGAGTTGTTTTCCCTCCTTCGCCTCATCACGAAATAAGGAGAAAGTGTTTTAGAATGTTGTTTCTGCCACACATTGCTGCATATTAATTGTTATTCTAAAGCACAAAATGTGCTGTTTTTACCGCAGCCCCTGCAATAACATCTCTCCGTCTCACACATTTAGCAGAACAGGAACCTCTACGTGTTGCGTCTGCACGAGTGAAGCGGTTTCCGCCGTCATCTAAGCATAGCTGCCGCAGGCTAGTCTCTGCGACCCGGGACTGCTGTTTTCCTGAACACAGGAAGATTTGCAGCGTTCCTTCCTGATTGAATACCTGTCACGGAGGCAATCATTATTAATACCCTGAGATCTTTTCGCTAAGCCCCTGGACCTCGGAAGAGATTCCCTCCATTCACCAAGCAGTTTCTTGATGGTTCATTGCAATCCGATATGGATGGCTGGAGTTGCTGGAACCATATGTTTAGACTTGTCATGTACGAGGATCGGTTTGGAGGTTTCCAGAGCTGAAGGTTTAATTGTTACGTTTTCTCCGCTGTTTTTACGTTGCTCTGATTGTGTCAAAAGTTTGGAGATTTTGTTAAGGGTGGCTGAACGTCTGTGACCTTTCCTCGTACTAGTTTCAGCAAGAGGTCTGCCAATTGCAGCATCTGCTGAATGTTTATTTTTATTTAATTTCTGATATAAGAAGGCTGAAAGCAATCAAAAACCTACCCCCCCAAAAAAAAAATACATGGCTGTGACAGATTTTGTCCTTCTCTGTTTAGTCTAAATGACCAGATGACCTTGGTGTCTCCTAAGAGCCCTTTCCCCAGAACCAACAAGTATGAGCAGTGAACGAGTATGGGAGTATGAGCGGCAGTATTGTGTGCACACATACGAAAGGGACAAATACAGGTGGGGAGTAGGCAGAGTTTGTAATCTACCAGGCAGGACTGACAACGTTTGTTAGAATCTTGGAGCAAAGAAAGGCATTGGGCCTTATTTATTAAAGCTGTCCAAGGCTGGGGAGGATACACTTTCATCAGTGAAGCTGGGTGATCCAGCAATCCTGGAATGGATTTCTTAAAATAATTTTCTATTTGTTAGAAGTTTTTTTTTCAATCCAGGACCAGATCTATTCCAGATTTTTTGTATCACCCAGCTTCACTGATAAAAATGTTTCCTCTGCAGCCTTAGAGAGCTTTAATAAAGCAGGCCCATTGTGTTGTCAGTCTAAACAGGAAGGACATAGGATTTCTTATTGGTTATCCCGAATTTCTCTGTGCTTGCAGGGGTTTTTCTTTTTTAATGACGGTGAGACTTCTATATGTTGAATATATTTTTATTTTTTCTTCCCCTTCCATCTCTCTGCATCGTTTTGGTTACAAATCAACACATTTTATATCAATCCACATACAAAATGCTTAGAAATTTGCCGTCTGTAATCTTTCCATAGATATAAATGTTTAATGTTTCTTCTTCCGTACTGTCAGAATCCTTTTGCGCTTTCTTTTAAGTACTGCTGAAAGCACAAGGTGTCACAGCTTGCTTTTTGTCACTTTGCTAATATGCCAGTTACTTTTACACCTGAAATTGTGATTGTTTTCTGTCTAGACAGCGTTCCTAAAAACGCTAACAAACCCAGCTCAGATAATGGGCCCCGGGCTGGGCCTACTGGTTATTAAGATCATTTTAGTGTCTGGGTGGTTTTAAAGGGAATTCCAGCTTGTTTTGTGACAGAACGGCAACTGTGTAATATTTGGTGCTGTTGAATAAATAAAGCGTGGACGAGATTTGAGATGAATGATACAGCGATCACCTGCAGACATGAAACCTGCATTAATCTGTCCCGGTGACTACCATTAAAGAGGAACATTCATTTCAATGACCTGTGAAAAGCCTCGGCTTCCCTCTTTTTCCTGGGGCTCGCCATTCTGCCCAACTCCACCACCTTCCCCATCTCGCACTGGGCACTGAGATCAAGCCTCTGATAATGCATGTGCAGAAGGGGCAGCCCACAGCCTTCTGGGAACATAAGTTTTCAGGAATGATTATTATTACACACTATTTATATAGCGCTGACATGTTACGCAGTGCTGTACAAAGTCCATAGTCCTGTCACTAGGTGTCCCTCAAAGGAGCTCATAATCTAATGTCCCTACCATAGTCATATGTCATTACCACAGTCCAAGGTCAATTTTGGGGGAAGCCAGTTAACCTAACTGCATGTTTTTCGAATGTGGGAGGAAACTGGAGTTACCCCGGAGGAAACCCACACAAACACAGGGAGAACCTGCAAACTCCATGCAGATAGTGTCCTGGCTTAGGTTGGAACCTGGGACCCGGGACCCAGCCCTACCAAGGTCAGAGTGCTAACCACTGAGGCACCGTGCATGGGTTTACCATTCAATCTTTATCGCTGCTACATATTGATGATTGGTGCACTATAAAATGAGGGGAAATCACGTATTAAAAACTCAACATCCCTGTGACCAGAGCAGGAATAGAGCAGACATCTCTAGTGGGGATGCTTTATCCAGTGACGGCTGTCTAAGAGAGTATTTCCTTCAATTATGTAAGATTTTGTCATACTTTCTGTTGTGTTCATTATAGGACGTGATGGGAAGTCTTTGAGACACTAAAACTAAATAAACTAATAACTAAATAAAACTAATTTTGTTTTTTTGCCAATACTTTAGGGGTGTTCACAGATATAATAAACCTAGAGCGAGTTCTATAGTTCCCTGGTAGAGACCGATCAGATTGCATAGTACACACAGGACTAGTTTTCTTGCATGATTTTGGGAGATTTGTTGCACCTATTGAGATATAAGATTACATTTTCCTGGTATGTTTAACTACTGTACAAAATATTGGTTTGTTGTGTGTGTGTGTGTGTTTTTTTTTTTTCATTTATAGCAGACTGGACAAATCACGGAATCCAGGTATCAAGTTCAATAATGTAGGCTTTCAAATTGTACACAGCGCACATTTCCTGGGTCTCACATCACATTTCCTGGCTCCTGTGTTCTGGGTTGTGCAACCCTGCACGGTGTGACATTTTCTTGTTGCTTGATTCAATCTTCATGTAGGGATTCTTAGTCCAAAATTTTGGCAATTGCTATTGCATGATGAACTTTTCATAAGCTTTAAACCTGAAACACTTAAAAACACAAAGTTTATGTACAGCGTGGCGTAATATGTTGGCGCTATATACATGCTTTTATTAATAATAGTAATAATAATAATAATAATATGATCTAATAATGTTAAATCAATGTAGGTTGGAGAGTGTTTACTTCCTCTTTTATATTTTATACCAATCTTCTTGCAGGCTTCATCGAGCCCAGTGTGCAATCAAGCAAACCCAAGTGACAGTTCAAAAAATTGGTAAGGAAATCGAAGAGAAGTTACGCCTTTCTTCATCTAGCAACAAGCTGGTGAGTGTTAGACAACCCTTTTATGTAAACTAAAAATTATGTTTGATTTTTTAAGTATAACACATGGACTGCGCTGCAGGATTGACAGTTTTTTGGTTTACTTGCTCTTTAAGTGCTCAGAATATGCCAATTAATAATAATACACCAATTACTAGATTAACAAACTTCCTGGGGTGAAAAAGTGTGGAATGGAAGTGGCTACAAGGAGCCCTCAGTAAAACAGCCTGCATTTTATGCATGAGCCCTAAAATTTAAGGGGCATGCCGCTGTGATATACTCTCTTATGAATGGGGAACTAAATAAACTCTCATGGTAGTGCAGTGTTCTCCTAAGTCCCTTTTAGCTGGGTGCACCCCCTGGTTTTTTTCTGTAATTACCCCAAGGTTTTTGGGTGGCTACTTAAATGTTATGTCACAATACAGGAGAAGTGGACAGCTGAACCATAATACAAAGACGATAGAAACATAGGGCACACTAAAGGAAGTAGGCATTTAAAATCTGGAATAAATTTTAGGGAGTGGTAGGAAGCTGACCGAATTATATTGGATTCCCATGGCAACAACAACTGGGAACACTAAATTTGTCATATGTTGCTGCCACTACTACTTCTTCAAACCCAGCTTAAAGAAAAAATCTGGGGGAATGCTGATACTGGATTCTAAACACCTATGCAGTCTCTTAGATTGCAAGCTCTTCTGGACAGGGCCCTATCCTCCTCCTGTGTCACTGTCTGTATCTGTCTGTCACGTACAACCCCTTTAATGTACACCGCCGGGTAATATGTTGGCTCTATATAAATACTGTATTAAAATAATAGTAGTAATTAAAAATATTGTTTAAAGCAGTTTTCAGGCATGCAAAGGAAAGGTTAAAAAAAAAAACTAATCAAAATAGGTTTGCATCTTTTTACACTAAATGTTTTATCTTCCTCAGAAGAAAGAAAGCGAGTGTCTACGCCTGAAGATTCTGGTCCTTCAGGATGAACTGGAGAGGCAGAAGAAAGCTTTGGGACGGGAAGTGGAGCTACTGCATAAAGAACGCAATGCACTGAATGTTAGATGTGAGTAGATAAGGGGTGGTTTCTGTTTTTTTGTAAAGCATATTTTTTTTTATTTTGGGATAGACTCATCATTTCTGCAATCCTATAATTGGTCAGTGAGGCCACTAAGTCACACTAAGTTAAAAGTAGGGAGGGTCATTTCAGGCAGCAAGTGAAAGCATTCACTGAGACTCCAGTAATATCCATTGATAATGACTACTGACAGGTCTCTAAACAGTTGCCAGAGGAGGGAAACAGAGGAGTGTTTGGCAGGGGGCAGACATCTGACTCAATTGGTGTTACATGCTGAGGATATTGGCAGAGGGGAGTTTGGACCAGCTAGTTATTGACGAGGTCAGTATAATGGCTCCTTTCTAAGGACTTGACAGTCCTTTAAGGACTTTAAAGAGTTGATTCACTGCAAAATTTGCACATCTTTAAACACCTGTATACAGAACCATTAGAAGGGCAGTAGGAGTGTGTTTTCCAAACTTTCCTGCTAGCATTATCTATCCCATTCTGTCCTCCAAGGCTGCTTTGGTTTTATCACTGTTTTGAGGAGTTTTTGCCTTCTCTCTTGTGGTCTTTCTTCAGCTGGTCTTTTTCTTTCTGCACTGTATTTGAGTGTGAATGCTTTCCTTTCTTATAAAACAGGTAAAGACTAAAATATCTAATAATAAGGACTAATAGAATCAGCAGCTGAGATGTAGAAAACACAAATCCACAAAATGAAGGAAGTAAGAATAGGAAGATACATGCACTGTAGCTCCTCAGGTTCAAATTTCTCTTCAGCAAGGAGAACCATAAACAGCACAGTGACCTTGTCTAGTCTGGTGAGACTAGCAGATCTGAAATCACACTGAACACCCAGTCCAGGAAGTTTACTGGTATTTCTGCAGAAGAACAAAACAATATATTTCAGGGTACTGCTTGGATGCAATATTCATTTCTAGCTGCTCCCTAGACATGGCACTTTTCTTTCAGCACCTCTTTAATACCCAAGTCCAGTCCTTCAACCTGTTTTACCACTGCAAACCTCAGCATTACCTCCCAGCTTCACGGGAATGGGATGTGCTGCCACCTTCCTTCAGCAGCTGGAGGACAAAGGGCTGCAACATGCCCTCCTTACCGTGGTGCTAAATGTATCAACCATTTCACATCCTATTTTCTTTCCTTTCTCAAATGTGACATAAGCTAAAGCTTATTACTTT
>NC_092858.1:9238955-9262427 GCF_032062135.1 Pyxicephalus adspersus | reverse complement strand
TATGTTGAGTAGGTCTTCTGTTAGGTAAATATTATAGGTGTGTAGTAATCTTGGAGCGAGTTAAGAAAAGAGTGTACAGCAAAGAGGTAATAAATTCATCACCCTATGTACTCCCTTGCATGCCTTCTCCCTGTCCAGATGTTTTTGGAAAAGCATTACCGTTTACTTTGTTACTGTTTTGCAGAGAAAGACCAACGTTCAGCTCGCCATTCGCTGTCGGCAGTTGCTGTCTGAGCACTCCTATATTTATCCCATCGAGTGGAACTTAGATCCACTTGACAAATTTGCAACCAGATTGAAAGAAAAAATGCTATCATGGGCAATGAGCATTCTTACCTGCCTGATTGCTTAGTTATTATTAATAATATTATTATTATTATTATTATTACACAGTGTTTATATAGCGCCATATTATGCGGCGCTTTATAGTCCATTGCCATGTCGCTAGCTGTCCCACAATAGGGCTCACAATCTAATGTCCCTACCATAGTCATAGGACTTTAATAGAGTCCTTTGCTAAGTTTTGGGGAAATGCCAATATACCTAACTGGATGTTTCATGTGTCAGAATTACTGAGGTGTGCATGCACATCTTGGTTTTTGCTGCCAGGATACCGGACATTCACACATAATGTGCATAAATTGTTAGCGTAACATTAGGGTAAGATTAAGTTGGATTGACAGAGGGACATATTAGTAAAATGGTGACTTTCATGGGCCCAAAAATTTGAATGGCAAGGTGTTCACTTATAGGAGCATTTGATGTTTGGACAGTAAACACCAACGTCATCTGGGTTATACTTTGTCATTGATATGACCTGGAGATTAAAGTATATTGAAGTCTAAAAATTTCCTCCCCTTTTATTATTTTGGTGGCAATTTTACTTTAGATGGAGTTCATGCAGTGTTTAGAAGTAAATAGGACTGCTCTAAGATTGCCTGCATTACAACCTGCTCTGAAACACTAACTATAACGCCTAAAGCCAGATGCCTTGGTCCATCCACAAAGATCCATAAGTTTTTATATTATATTTTGTTTTTTTGTATTTCTAGGTAATAAATTTAATGTACAGCGTGAGAAGTTGCAGAAAAAGAGCGAGTCTTTGAACGAGTTAAGAAAAGAGTGTACAGCAAAGAGGTAATTCATTTATCACCCTGTAATCCCTTGCATGTCTTGTCCCTGTCCAGATGTTTTGGGAAAAGCATCACCGTTTACTTTGCTACTGTTTTGCAGAGAAAATTTTCTAAAGACCAACGCTCAGCTCACCATTCGCTGCCGGCAGTTGCTGTCTGAGCTCTCCTATATTTATCCCATCGAGGCGGTGAGTGACATTAAAGTGCCTAAGATATCCTCTTTAATGAAAGTGTATATAAAGAAATACAGAGAGGAGGTAGATCAACAGAGATGTGGGTTGCAGTACAACCAGAAGCAAACTAATACAGCAAAGATATATCAAGATAAATTAAACAATTTAAAAAAATCCAAAGTTTTGACATAAGAATACAAAAAATAAGGGGAGGAGAAAGATAAGGAAGCTGGGACCTTCTATGAGGAGCAATATAATTAGGTTGTAGTCACGACAAAATGCAACGTTTATCAGAAAAAAGTACGAATACCAAACAATCAGCTAGCTAAGTAAGATCTCCAAGTGTGATCAAAACCCCCAAGAATGCCTTTACCTCAACAGGTAAGTCTATGGTTGACCATTATCTAGTTGGCCAAATCTTCAGAATGAGGAGGACAATTCCCCCTCTCAGTACTTCCAAGGTGTCTCCACTGGAAGATCTCTTCTGGGGAAAACCCTAAAATTTGGATTTCCTTTTTCTTTTTCATCGACAATGATAATCAGTACAAATGGAAGCAGATATTCTCCCCAGTCAGGGCAGTTCCAGCAAAAAAAAAAAAAAAACTGACAGGGAGGGCTGACTTTTCCCTTGGGACATAAAGTTTGTGAGCAAACCTGTTCACAAATTTCAGAAATTGTAGATTTTTCAAATTTACCTAAATATTTTTGTCTAGTCTGCAGAGAATTCTAAAATGTAACCATTTTTCCTGATTTACAAAGTTCCACATTTCAGGCATTTTTCTTACTCTTTAATCTTTCATTTGATTATTCATACGAACAAATCAATTCTTCTGCAGTGTGTTTCAGTTTTGTAATGGGAAGAGAAGAATTAAAGCAAATCAAAAACTCAAATGTCATATATACAGTTAAAGACATCCTTGAAAAACAAGTAAATCTGTGGTCAGGCTATGGGCTATCAAGTATTCATATATTACCAACCATAAATAGGCTTTACATCTCTCAGGGACTATAGCTGCAGACAGTAGTGCAATCTTCACTCAAACCTCACAAGCTGAGACTATTCTTTGTTTGCTTTAGAGATTAGAAGGTTATTAAGCTATCCAGCCATTTGTGGCAGAGGGGGATTAGAATGATTTTAGCTGCTGAATGACTGCTAAGAGGAGGAGAAGGTTAGCATAGCTGCTTAGTTAAATTTGTAGACCCTGCATAAACAATATAGCCACGCTTTGTTTCCTTTAGAGTTCCCAAAAGCCAAGTACCATCAGGGCCTTCTAATTGGTTATACCTGTAATGGATTATTTTGAAGATTCTAGCTTTTCATAGTGGTCAGCCAATGATAATGTTCGTGGATTATACGATTTGTCTTGTAACATTTGTGGCCAGTTACTTCCCTGTATAATGCAAGGCGCTTTCTAGTTTAGGATATTATCTGTATAGAATGTAAATTTGTTGATTAAATATCATTTTATTTCCTGAAACTCATTTTTTGTCTTCTCTTTTCTGTCTTCACAGCATGACCAAAAGGATTATTTTATATGTGGTGTAAAACTACCAAATTCTGAAGATTTCCAAGGTAACACCTTCCTTTTTCCCCCCATCATTGCCTATTCATGCTTTATCTTCATTCTTTTTTGTACAAATGTCCTTTTGAAGCAGGTGGGTCAGAGGCAAATGTGGGCCTCCAATGAGAGGAAGCTTGCCTTGCTCCTCAGACTCCCAACACATATTGCTTTTGCATGCTCCAGTTCCATGATGTGAACATGGCCTTGATGTTCACATATAAAATACATTGGGCCTGCTGGGTGATCTAAGTGGATCTGGTCCAGGATTGAATTCCATTCCAGGTTTGCTGGATCACCCAGCTTCACTGAAGAAAGTGTAGCCTCTCCAGTCTTGGAGAGCTTTATTAAATTAGACGCTACAGAACCAGAGAAGAAAAGCAGTTATTGAGGCTCCTCAGCTTGCCATGAGAGAAGCCTGTAGGAGTGCAAAATATAGTAGATTGCACTCTGTCTTACACCCCTAGACAAATCTTTCTCAATCTTTTAAACATAGGGAACCCCTTGAAATAACTTACAGGTCTTTGGGAACCTCAGCTATAACTACTATATCCACAGCTTACAGTAAATTAGTGTGGTGGTCAATTGAAGGACGCCGTTTTACATTGCTGACCATTGGGAGGAATGCCACCCTTACTGATGGCCAAAAAGATCACTGGTGTCAATGGTGACTGACCTGAGAAGCACAAATTGCTCAAGGTACCCCTAATAACCTATGGAGCAACCCTGGTTGAGAAACATTACTTTAAACTAAACAGACCTTAGGCCCTACTTATATGGAATATGAAGGGGTGGTGGGTACCCATGCTTTGTTTTTATCAGCTGCCTAGAGTTCAGCTGTAATTCCAGGAAAAAGATTACAGATGCCCCTCATTGGATAACCAGTTTCCAATCCAATGACCTGGTTGTTAAGCAAATTGGTCATTTAGAGAGGAACATAATAAGTATTCGGTCTGCAGAACTGTGCATCAGTGACCTCTTCACTGATATCCTACAGACCCAGTTTGTGGAGAATTGCTACTTGGGACGGAGGATGCAGTTAAGAAAAAATGTCAGGCTGCTGTACACTATATCTTGTATAGTGTACTTATAAGAGAGATGGTCATATGTGTGAGCAGTCATTAAGTGAGGAATACCTGTATAGCACTTTGGCCAAAAAGGATATAGGCATTGAAAAATGTGGCATTTTCAGCAGAAAGCAGTCATTAATCTTCCTAAGCTTTTAGCTGCAAAGTAATGATCAGGTGCTTGCAAGATAGTTATCCGGGTTGTTGCTGCTGGATGCCCCCTGGGCAGTACTGAGCCACACACATAAACTCCAACTTGTGTCTGCACCAGAAACAGGATGTCTGAAAGCTGTAGTTATCTTTAAAAGCTGAACTCCCATTTTGCATGTTCCTTTTCTGTAATAAAATGCTTACTCTTGATTTCATTGCACCCAAGGAGCTCCTTCTAATAAGCAGTCAAACTACTGATTTCAGTAGTTTTATTTGAGTTACAGCATCACTTGTGGGCACTTCCTAGGCTGTTACTGCAGATAGTCCTCCATTGAAGCACAGTCTACTAAGAAGGGTCCTCCTTCCCAGACTGACATCCCTTCATCTTGCCATTTGATGTTTGCAGAACTTCTCCCACCAATCATGGCCTGCTTGAATTGCATAAAGTATCAAAAAAAGGAAATGTAATAAAAATGGAAAAGGTTCAATTGAAAAAGTTATTTCCAATTTTAGGGGATCTGGGCAGGATCAGGCAAGGAAAAATACAGGTGGCCTAAAGTTTAATTTTTATACCACCTACCCCATTCTATAGAAGCAGCAAACTTTTTAACTGCAAAAAGGAAAATTACAGGCTTGTTTTAATCAAGTGTTTTTGCCCCGGGAGTGTATAAATGGAGCTTATAGTTGCACTTTTTAAATAGTATGAGGTTTACAAAGATGGATGGAGAGAGCCCTATGTGGCCTAAAGAACACCATTGTGAAATACCTGGTTTTAAATAACCATTCATCATTCTGTGTATTATAGACAGCTCCTGGTTGCAGGCTAGATTTTGCTTATTTGACTAATAGAATGTATTTTCCTTCCATCATATTTGAGTGGAGCCTTGGTGAGATTTATCACTGCGTTACATGTTATTGTACGGCGTGTTCCAGAACAGCTTGCTTAGCTACATTATTAATGACAGCTTGAGATCACTTGACTATTTCTTTACGAAGTGGCTCAATGTCCTGCAGAGTGGTGTGTAACTTGTGAAATGAAGCCCAGAGTATGTTTTCGTTTTTGCTTTTTCTCCGACCCCCCCCACAAAGTTGGGTTTCTGCAGTCTGTAATCCTACAGGTTTTATGTATTTAACACTTTCACGAGCAAATGCCATTGATGCTTGCATTCCCAGAACAAATCTAGAAACCATAAGAACCCACACAGAGGACTTCTTCCAACAATGTACTTTCTTCTTTATTCCAACGTAAATAAAGACTGGAGAAAGTCCAGTGTGCCAATCCTAATTGTTTCTAAGTATCCATTCCTTGGGTTTGCCGAGAGAGGTTTCAAGTGTTTCACTCATTTACTCACAGATTTGTATTAGATGGACACCATGTAAGGCAATGGTCGCCAACCGGTTCGAGAAAATTTTGGCGGTCCACGGCTCTGGCTGGTGTGCCACTGACCAGAGCCGCAGGCCATGTCCCCCGTATGGATCGCAGGCTCAGGGCGGTGGTCGGGTTGTGTATCATACCTACCATGGGAGAGTGGGTGGATTCTGGCATCATGACATCACTCTGGGTGTAGTGACTTCCCCTTTGAGTGACATACGGCTTTCTGCGCACGTGCGGTCCGGAATCCGTAATTTTAGTGGTCCACTGATGTAAGTTGATCCCTAGCTAAACAGAAAATCAACTGTTCCACAGTGAAAAGTAAGAGTTGAATATTTCAAGATAATTATTATGACCTCTTCGTAGAGCGTTATAAGACCGTAATCTGTCTGACGCGTTTCGCCAATAAAGCTGAATTCAAAAGATTAATTGCAGGTAATGATAATACCCTGGCAAAATTAACCCTCCTTACATCGTATGAACCATGTGCTTATTGACAAACTTCCTAGGATTTTCCCAACTACTTGCCAAACTAGGATTTTTTTAGACTACTCTGAACCCTGTAAACCCCAACATCATTGGAGGTTCATTGAGAAACCTTGGATCCTATCTAGAAACCTTGGATCCAAATATGGTATTGGCTTTTCTGGATTTGCTCTAGTTTTTGAAAAAATGACCTCAGTAATAACCTTATAGAAAACTAAAGAAACATGAAAACTAAGCAAAATTAAACAAGATATGCCTACATATACAAAATTAAAATTTTGAAATACTTAATTCTATATATATATATATATATATATATATATATATATATATATATATATATTCTATTTTCAGTAAATTTACAGAACTAATCACAAAGAAATCATTGACAAACCCCATTTTTTGATTCCCTTTATGCTGTTGATCAGGACAATCACATTGAAGGCTCCAGCAGTAGTCTGCCATCTGCCCTGATCCCATGCCATCATCCCATCTGCCCTGATCCCATGCCATCATCCCATCTGCCCTGATACCTTTCTTCCATCACCTTTATATCTTGATGGAACCTCTCCCCTTGTTCCTTACTGAAATCGCAAATGGCTATGGAGATAGTGTACCTTGCTCATAGTAGCACCCACATTTTTAAAGTTTAAGAGCAAGTTTTGTACCAGTTCTTCATAATTTTGTGCTTTGTCGTTACTCAAGAAGTTCCTAACAACCATGACATAGCTGTGCCAGGCAGAAGCTTCAGTATCAGTCATGTAACTTGTGAAATTTGAATCATTTTCCGAATCTGGGGTCCAGCAAAGATTCCTGCTTTTAATTTTTCAGTACTCAATCCAGGGACCACCGTCCTTGTTCAGAGCTCTAACAAATTGCTTCATTAATCCCAACTTTGTGTAGTGGAGGGAGAATGATTTTTTCTTTGTCAACCATTGGCTTGTTAATGATGTTCGCTGCATGCATCTTTTTTCATGTTTTCCCTTGGAGGCCATGTCACTTTTCCCAGTGATCCTGCTTTGCTCTACTATCCCACAAGCAGATGAAACATGGGTACTTTGTGTATCCACTTTGCTGTCCAAGTAGGAAGGTCACCTTTTTTAAATCAACACATACGGACCATTGGTGTTCATAATAGCAAAGGTTTTGTGGGACCATTTGGATATTTTCATATTCTTCTTTAAGTTTTGTTGAGTGACCAATTGGAATTGATGCATAGCAGTTGCCATTATGCAGTAAAACAGATTTCAAACTTCGAGTAGAACTGTCTCTAAAAACCTGCAAGTCGGTATTCTGGTACTCCCATATGGACTAGTAGTGCAGGGTAGTTATAACAGTACACCAAATCTCCATCTTGTTTTCAGCTCCACTGAAATATGGTAGGAGTGTCACCTCTCTTGTCCTATAAACCATTATTTTAATTTATAGGCTCAGACAGTTCTTTTTTTTTTTTTTTATTCTGTATACTAAAAGTTCAGATGCTTGTTTTGACAGACGTAGGTCACATATTAAATCATTGAACTCTTTTTGGGTGAACTGCTGGTTTGATGAAACACTTCCTTGATATTCACTTCCATTGCTAACCTCCGGATTACACTCCAAACCCTGTATATCCTCCATGTCGGATACTGAACGCTGGTATGGGAACATCAGCACTATGCGCCACAGGTCGTCTTGCTGATTCCAAATCAGGCCACTACCACTTGTTTTTCTTGTAACGGTTGAAACCTTTTACATTCACAGCACAAAAATAACCATTATCATGATTTGCAGTTTTCCATTTTTCCACGGATGTAGACACTCTACAAAGGTTTTGCATACCATATGGGGGAGCCCAATACTTATCTTGGTCCTCCAGTTTAATACCAAAATATACAAGATATGCTTGTATCACAAATTCTGAACTGTTTCTTCTCTGTTTTTGCTGAGAATATTCACTAAAAATGTAGCAAAAATACATTAGGGTCATTTAAACAACTTCCTAATAAACTCATATTTCTGTAAAAAAAAAAAAACACTTTCCTTCAATACTACAGGGCAGTCCGAGCCATCCAGGGGTATCTTCCCCCTTGATTCTGTGTCGTCCCGGTGCTCCGGGCACTTCCATTTTCTCCTTTTCTTCCTGTTTCTTCTTCCTACGTCACCCGATCTTGCGCCTGGGACGGGTGACGTAGGAAGAAGTTGGGGAACAAAAAGCTTGCCAATCTCGCTGCTCATGCGCAGAAGAGCATCCTGGGAGGCTTTGCGCTCCATTCATTCTCGATTGCCTAGGCTAGAGGTCAGCAAACTCCAGCCTTTAGCCCAGATACGTCCTAGCCGGTAGTTTGTTCCGGCCTAACGCCCCCTGGCTGATCCGGACTAATGCCAGCTGGCAACACGAGGCTCCGGAGCTAAGCAGATAGCATAGTTTTGGGAAAAGGTTAAATAGAAATATATGAAAAGCTGCTTATGAACATAGCCATATATAGTGCAATATCTTTATTGTAAGTGTAAGAGACAAATACCGTATTGAAAGAAACACAAAGAAAAAAACTTGCACATATATCTGCCTATAAAATGATGGCAGGGTTTTTGTAAAACTGAGTGGAGCAACAAGCTTTCAGATAGAAAGGAAGAAATTATGTTAGTCACCAGGACTGCAGAAGGAAACCCATGCAGCCAATACATGTAAAAGAGTTGATTTTTGTTATTGGATTTTAATACACTTTGCCATTGGACATATTTAATGCATGCTTTATTGTCTTGCAGCAAAGGATGACGGCAGTGTGGCTGTTGCTTTAGGCTACACAGCTCACCTAGTTTCCATGATCTCCTTCTTCCTACAAGTACCGCTGAGATATCCTATACTACACAAAGGTTCAAGATCTGCAATCAAAGACAACATCAATGATAAGCTCACAGAGAAGGAGAGAGAGTAAGTAAATACTGAAACTTACCTTATGCTATTTGTGGGAAGTAGTCTGCTTTCCGTGGTCTTTATGTTGCTTGTGTTATAATTGTATTTTTTTTTTGGTGGTTAATATGAAACTTGCCTCTGCTGAGGGAACAAAAAAAGCTTTGTTAAGAAAAAAGAAATACTATGGTATTGTGTACAGGAGGCGAATTTGGATGGGGTAAATGTGATTAATGCCTTGACATACTCTTTTTAATTATACCCGAAAAAAACCTGATTTGTTTCTCGCTTCAGTTGCCCTATGTAAACAGGCATGAACCGTGGGGGAAAAATATTTCCCTTTCTGACTCACTTACTTTTAATAGTTACTTGTGTGATATTCTGTTCTTCTGCATCCAGAACCTCGTCCATGGACCTGCACCAAACTCGCGGAAGAAAGGTTCTGACGTATCTTTGAATGTTTGTTCCTGATCATTAAGTCGAAGTATTTAAGCCAAAGAAGGCCAGACGGCTTGCATTTTTGGAAAATAGCAGTGAGGGCCTACAACTTCAACATTATTTCCTCTCCTCACAGATTTCATAAAATCTGAATTGCATAGAACAGTACAGGTTTCCTTTCAACCGTCCTCATACAAATCCATGACCATGATCTTTTTATCAACCGGCTTCCTAACTTTTCCTTGCCTGGTAACTTCCCAACCACTTATGTCCATCTGCTTGTAAACATTCCCCCATTTGTTATTCTCTCCTAGCAAGTTCTGAACCCTTTCAAATTGCAGAAAGAGAAGCGCGGTCTGCCAAGCTTTGAAAATTGCTTCATTTTTCAATGATTTGATAATCGCTTTAATATGTTGAGACTTCAGCGATGTTTTCATAGACCAACACTTTGTCAAATAAGGAGGCAAGCAGCTGGAAATATGAAAACTTTTTGTATTTATAGGCCTCCAGCCTTTGTGCTTAATGTTCTTGAATCACCTTGTGCAGTTGTTAAACCCGGCTGGATTGTGAGAACTTTGCAGAAATAGTGTTAATGTGGCAATTTGTGGCATGTTGGTCATTTATTGCCTAGTATATGTGTAAGTCTAGATGAAGTTTGAGTAATTCTTTTCAGCACACATCAGAATCGTAATTAGTAGGTTAACATGTGAATTCCAGATGTCAAGTAGCAAATATGTTACAAGTGCCAATAAAAACTAAAGCCCAACTCTGGCCAAAGCTGTTTTTTCTGTTCCTGGTATCGTTGGAAAGGGCAGGAGCAATGTTTCTCAACCAGGGTTTCTCTACAGATTTCTGGGGGTTCTTTGCGCAATGAGCAATTTTGTACTTCTTCATTCACTTTAGTGACACCAATGATCTTTTTTTGGTTATCTGTAGGGATGAAATTCTTCCTATTGGCCAGCAATGTAAGAGACATTCTTCTTACTGACCTCTTATGCCGGTATGCTGTGATCTGTGGATATAACAATTATAGAAGAGGTTCCCTCAGGACCTGAAAGTTATTTCAAGTGTTCCCACATGTTAAAAAGGTAGAACATTTTGGGTTAGAACATTAGTTAGGATTTTATTGCACCCCTTATTGTACCTATTGATTTCCCTCTTGTTACCAAGACAGGAAGTGAGCTGAAATCACTACAGGGATGCAGATGGTAAGTAAAAACTTGACAATGGCTTCCTCTGATTGTTCCAATGGCATTAGGGAGACAATGAGGAAAGGGAAGAACTCCAGATGAAGTAGTTGAATTCTACATCCTATTGGAAAGATTTCCTATCCTTTCCCTGTGACACCCCGTCACTGGGACAGGAAGTACTTGGAAATTGGGGTAGGGTGGGGGTGATCTGACAAGAAATAGAGAAGCCAGAAACTAACATGGATATGTGCAGGACCCTGCAGGTCCCTCTCTGATCAGCCATGATATCCCTGCATTTCATGGAGAGGCCAAATGCGAACGTGGATATCTGCAGCACCCTGCAGGTCCCTCTTTGACCAGCCATGATATTCCTGCATTGTATAGAGAAGCCAGAGACTAATGTGGATATGTGCAGCACACTCTCTTTGACTCCGCCTTGATTTTCCTGCATTGCATGAATGTGGATGCAAGGGACTAATGTGGATATGTGCAGCACCCTGCAAGTCCCTCTCTGATCAGCCATGATATCTTTGCATTGCATAGAGAAGTCAGAGACTAATGTGGATTAGCTAGAGCTGTAATGAGGCTTGGAGGGGTCGACCAGAAATGTGTTTAAGCTAAAATACATTCTTGATGGTAAGACTTAACATTTGTGTAGAAGCTTCCCTTCATCTACAGAACATTTTATTTATTGGAGAACCTCCAGTAAAATATCTGAAAATTCTTCAGTGTTTGATGGTTTGCAATATGTGCAGATTTAGTTCTTTCCCTTTGTTAGCTGAGCTTAAATCAAGCATGTGCATTTCATCAAAAGAGAAAAATCTTTCCCAATAATGATTAATTATTTTGAAAATGGCTTTATGTGTATAGACTGTCTTCAAAGCTCCATGTTTTTATTAAAGCTATCGTATTATGCTTGGCTCTTGCTCCAACTCTTTACAAATATCTGCGCGAGCCAATGTGACTTACGTTTGACATTTCTCCAAAATGTTGGAATTGGCATTAACGGGCAATTACAAAATGTAATTGAAATTCTGAATTTCTTTACATTTTTTAAGACTTAGGTCTGTGGCAGAAGGGGTAGACAGAGATTGGAATATATTTTCATATATCTATTGAAGGATCAGGCCACACGTCTTAAGTTTATTCCTAGATTGTAAGCTCTTCGGGGCAGCAAGCCAAAGCTCACAGTATATTATTATGGTGGTCAGTACAATTAATATTATTATTATTATTATTATTATTAAACAGGATTTATATAGCACCAACATATTATGCAGAGCTGTACATTCTCTACATTGCTGGTTATTGGAAATATGTCACCCTTACAGATAGCCAAAAAGATCATAGATGTCACTTAAACTGACCTGAGAGGTACAAAACTGTTCGTTATTATTATTAGGACTTATAGCGCCAACATATTAAACAGCGCTGTACATTAAATAGGGGTTGCAAATGACTGACAGATACAGACAGTGACACTAGAGGAGGAGAGGACCCTGAGCCCTGAGAGCTTACAATCTAGGTTGCTCAATAAACCACTAGCACTCTCTGGAGGAACCCTCATTGAGAAACTCTGTGCTAGGTTATTGAAAATATTGCATGGTATAATGTTCTGTATGTCATTCATCAGTCTGTATGGAGTGACCGAGTGGGGATGACCGCTGTCCTTTCCTATGGAGGAGAGAGAGCTCAGTGGCGTTTGCTCGTCTCCCCATCCCTCTCCATAGAACAGAGCAGCCCTGTGTGTACAGCGCTGGTTCCTTCTCCTGTCACCGGAAATGGATCAAAATAGTTTCCAGGGACATCAAAACAAAGTCTGTACAATCAATTAATTCTGTGTGCATATAAACTTCCAGTCCATCATCTATATTTAATTCTCAAGTGTCTTTTAGGTTGCGCACTACCTGTATCTACCCTACCCCTTGTACAAATGTAAATGCATCGTTATTCCACCTCTGTGTACAATTTTTAAACCACTTGTATTATGTTTCTATAAGTCATCATCCTTTGCCATGCACGGGAATTATCTCATATTAGGCATTTCTTGGTATTGTTATTATATTACAATTTTCATCAATTTTGATTTTCCATCAAAAATAATTAATACATTTTTTGAACTTTAATATCATTGTGAGCATCTCTGTACTGTAGTATAGAGGCAGTGACGGTATACTTTATGGAGGCAACTAATGTTTGTTTCCCTCCAGCCAGAGCAGAAATCTGGGACACCGGGATTCTGACGTAAAAGTGCTGAGCACTAACTGGCTAATTCAGCGTGGATGAGATTGGTAAATGCCCCTCCTAAGGTCCCAGCGAAGCCGTGTGAGCTCCAGGGACCCTAAGGACGTAGCAGGCTTTGCAGCAGCAGAGTTTCTCTAAGCCCCTTTTATTCTGGATATAAACAAACATGGCTGTACTAGCACTGTGCTTTGTTTGCATGTTGTAGAGATGGCTTTGGCTGGCTGTAAAGCCCATCAATTACTTATATCATTTCTAAATATATCCCAAATATCACAGGAAATATTACATTGGAGGTAAGTGCTCCGGCCTTTGCAGCACTAGGTCCGAAGTTCGAATCCCGGCCAGGGCTCAATCTGCATAGAGTTTGTAGGTTCTCCCCGTGTTTGCGTGGGTTTCCTCCAGGTACTTCGCTTTCCTCCCACATTCCAAAAACATGCAGTTAGGTTAATTGGCTTCCCCCAAATTGACCTTAGACTGTATTAAAGACTTTGGTAGGACATTAGATTGTGAGCTCCTTTGAGGGACAGCTAGTGACGTGACTATGGACTTTGTACAGCGCTGCGATGAAGGCGCTATATAAATACTGTGTAATAATAATTGGGGGCTTGTCAGCCATCTATGTAAAAAGTGTTAAAAGCTAATTCTAAGCCAATGTAACCCATAACATTGTATCAGAGGGTAAAAATAAAAGCCAGAGATATTATAAAAATGCTTTAGGCAGTCTGGCTGTGCCCATTAACTTAGCTCTGCTAACAATAAGATGCATTTATCATCTTTTTGATATTCCAGTCTGTTAGCATTTATGTTTTCTATATGGCTGTGTCTTGCCTTGAATGAATTTTAAAAAAAGATATAATTTGCCGGCGTTCGGGTAAACTACTGATTAGCAGAATTGTAGGATTTCGACAACATGTTTCATGCACAATTAAATCCAGCTGAGAGTTGTTAAAAAGTCTTCTTGCAAGCATTTATTTGGTTTCCAAGCCCACTATGAATGGCAGGTGGTTGAATGCTCAGTTTTTTCTTTGTTAGTGTATAAGAGAGGGGCCACAGTATAGGTTCCTTTTTATAAATCACTTGGCATCACTATAGAGCTACTCCTTTCCCTATAACCCCGCCGAAGTATGAACGGCAGTTTATGAAGCGTAGATCCTTTGCAGTTTAACTTGACAGTAAAAGTCTAACTAGCTTACAAGGCCTGCAGCAATTTTCTTTTTTTTTTTTTTAATTTTAGCAGTGCTGTGATATTGTGCAGGTGAGAGAAGTCTAAAAAAACTGATATGGGACAATAAATGAAAGGAGATTTCAGTTCCGTCTATTGGCTCTGGGTGATAAACAGAAGGTGAATGGTCAGTGCTAAGCTGTCTTACATTGAATGCCCCTTCAGGTTCTCCTACATAGTTTGCAGAGCTCCGGGGGTGTGTGAGCACCAGTACCTATCTGTTCAGTGTTCCCCTTAATTATGTTTTTAAGCTTGGTGGGAAAAAGCTTTAGGCGAGTGGCAGACCCTGCATTGTAACCCAACTTTTCAGTAACCACCCAAAAACAGCCAGGTGGTTACTAAAAAGTGCCGGGTGGTGCGCCCAGCTAAAAGAACCTGGGGAGAACAATGCTGTTATATAGAGTATGTGCCCTCTGCTGTCTCCCATGCATCCATATTGATCCATAAGGCCACACATTCTTCTATCATATAACGGGGTGATGGAACGGAACAGGTCCACAAAATATTCTTCCAGGATTCTTTACAAGATGCATAATTGGGTGTGCAGGTGTCTCCAACTGCTTGCTTTCATTATCTGATGTCCAGTTGACTGTAAAGTGACAGCTGGGTTACTTTAAAGATCTCCCAAGTACTTTTTATATCTACAAAATATCTACTTTTATATAGTGGAAAATCTTTGTGCTTTCCAACTTTTTTTTTTTTTTCTGAAGTTGCTAGCTGTGAAACACATGGCCATGGTTTGGTGCAATGGAACTTGAGTGTCCTGTACATAGCCCTGACACCTCAGAGAATTGGAAAGCTGTTTTTTAGGTCTTCTCATTCAGCATCAATACACACCATCACAATAATTGTTAATGGGTGAAAATATGAACAGAGAGACACTGCAATATCTGGTGGACATCTTTCTTGTGAAAGTAAAGATTGTTAGGGACTCAGGGCAAACCAGTGGAGGGGCCAGTCCATATTAATGCTCTTTTTTGGGGTTATGATATCATCAACTCAGAGTTGTAATGGTCCAATGTCCATGAACATTTGCCTGTATTTTAAAGTGATCAGTTTGCTAGTTATAACTTCTTATCCAAATGAAATGTTTAATATATTTGAATTGTTAATGTCTGATTCAGGTTGTTTTTACCTTTTCTGTTTTGACTTTTCCAGGTTTCCTTTGTATCCAAAAGGAGGTGAAAAGCTGCAGTTTGACTACGGAGTCTACCTACTCAACAAAAACATAGCTCAGGTATTTCACACTCCATCAAGGTGGCATTTTTTAATTGCTGTTTTTCCATGTAAATATTAATCTCTAACTTCCACAATTGCAAATAAAAACTCTACTAAAATAGAGTAATAGTGCCTATTTTGGTATGTGAATGTAGCACTTGTACAGTCATCACTCCTACCCCCTCAAATCATATATGTAGTTAGCACCCAACTGGACTGGTAATCTTCTAGGTGTAGAAACAGCTTGAAATGCCTGCCACCAATTTTTAACTTTCCAGCAATTTAAAAAAAAAACAGATTTATGCTTAGGAGCAGTTTTAATGCTTAGGTAGATTAGAGGGTCAGTAGAAAGATTGTACTGCTACAGTGCAAGTCGGTGGGAAAGGATAAACTGCTACATTGAAAGTTAGTGCTCAGCTACGTTTTAGGAGACATTTGGCCACATTGGAGGTCAATAGATAGAATCACTGGTGATCAGTGGGAAGAATGCTTCCCTTTATTATTAATAAACTGTATTTATATAGCACCAACAAATTACACAGCGCTGTACAATAACTAGGGGTTGCAAGTGACAGATAGATACAAACAATGACACAGGAAGAGGAGGGAAGAATAGTGGTCATCATGAAAAATATGCACCCATACTTTGGGACTCGCTGGCAGGAATGCCTCTGTGAATTAAGAAGTAGTTAACAGAATGTACTGCTACAATAGTGGACATTTTAACATATGCTGCGTTGGGGGCCAAAGGGATGAATTTCACCCACTAGATTGGGAAGCTGTGAAAAGAAAGCCCTCTTACAGATCACTAAGAAGGTCATTGGTGTATCACTAAGAAGGTCATAGGCTGTATCAGTTCTGTCCCTGTCTCTGCTAATTGACATTTGTTGCAGATGATTACAGAACTGTTAGGTGGTAGACCAATCTGTGGTTTCTTAAGGAAGCCCATAGAAATTTATGGATGAGAATAGCTCCGTATCTCAGGTGGTCAGCTCTGTCTGGAATATTGCAGTCAGGATGGTCAAGGTCTTCTGGATCAGGCCTGTTTCCCATTGACCTTTTTGTGCAAATGGGCTGGTGAGCTATAGCTGGCATTGGATCTTACCATAGTGAAGGTTAAACGATCTAAAAGCTATATATTCCTACTTTATTGCTATGAAAAATTGCACCTCCCTAAATACTTGCAATGTAAACATGGCACAGGTATTATAGTACTAGTTCTAGATAACAATACTGACTTCCTCTCTGAATGGTTGGTATCGCCAGTAGCTTTGTTTTGTAAGTGAGCCAAAAAACGCCCTGCCTGTGGACATTTTTTATGCGAGTCACTGCACTATATTCTTTGCCATGGAGTCTGGTCCCTTTAGTGAGCTATCTTTCCATTCTTGTAAAATATCGGCAGTAACCATTACCACGTCACCTCATCCTGTGCATCTGGAATCACATAATGACCTTCTAGGCTCTGTGGTTTAATCATCCAGTGAGGTCATTTGTTCCCAGAACTGTCGGCTTTAAACGGAGGTGCCTGCAGCTCCCCCATACCATCACCCTGAAGACTTTGACAAATTGTATTTATATTGGACTGTTTCTCTTTCTCAGCACAATCTGATACTTTGACAATGAGAAGCGAAAGAAAAAAAAAGTTATTCTCAGGTGGTTGGCTGTGTCAGGTTCCTGTTCATTGGAGCGTAATGGGATCCCTACACCTGTACTGCAGGCCCACCAGACGCTTGGAGTAACCTTTTCTCGAACCCCGGTGCAGGAATGTTGTGTTGTAGCTTCCAAGGTTATAAAAATTGAGCTCTGACATCAACTCACCAGAGCTGCATCAATGAGATTAAGTTGTGCAGTCATTCAAATGAAGGCTGTTATATTATTACTATATGAAAAACAAAGCACGTCACATATTTAATTTCTATCCCTTCATATAGGGCCAACACCACACTTTATTACGTATGTAGACTACTAACACCATCCTTTGCCCCAGAAGAATTCTTGATGGTTGTTGGTTGAAAGCTAATAAAAACAATTTATTAAAATTCACACTTACAAATATAAAGATAGTATTAGCAAATCACAGTGACCAGGATAGTATTGGCAAAATGCAATAGACTGACTGTCTAGTAGACCTAATTGGTTTAAAAAGATCAGGTTGCAGAATCTACATATGTGAGGAGCCAAAATGGTTTTGCCATTTACATCGGACAAAATTTTCAGCACATACAACATACATAAAACACATGAATAGTAATATAAGAAGTAAACCAAACTATCACATATGCTGGGTATCTAAAATCTGATTCCTAAAGTGGAATTAGACTGAAAAAAAAAAAAACACACTTGCCTTTAATCCCTTAGCTCCCTCCATGGCGCTGGACTTTTCCGTGATCTTATCCCACTTCATTCTAGAATTCCTCTACGTCCTGGCACAAAGGAAGCTCCGGGCGTCCCCATCTAGTCTTCTCTTCCGTCTTCTTCTTGTCTTCTTGCTACATCATCTAATTTCGCACATTGCAGGTGTCAGATCGGGGAACATAGCCGCTGTAAAAAGGGGGGGGGGGGAGCTGATCTCGCTGCACATGCGTGAGATTGGCATCTCTTTCCCCTCAGAGCCAGAGCTTCCCGGGATGCATGACGTAGGTATCATGGGAGGCTCTGCGCTAGATCAAGCCACATCGATCAAGACTGAAAGAGGCTGTTGCACTTAAAGAATAGAAATAAAAAAAATATAATTTTATATAAGGGTTTTCTACCCTTTTGTGTACAGTGAAAATGTTGAGTCTGCTTTAAGTGCATGGTAAAACCATCCAGTGGACTCTACAGACTCTTAATCCTAGCTGACACCAATAGCCAAAGCCCCACTGACAATTGGAAGTTTAGCAGAGAGTTGCCTGATCATTTCCAGAATAGAAGACTGTACACCTTTTTTTCCCAATTTGTCAGTCTATATAAAAGTGACCTGGTATGTTTTATTAAAACATTGTAGCATTTGAAATCCTTTTTTTTGGGTAAGATGCTCCAGATGTTTCTATGGGTTCATTGAGCCATTTTTGCTTCCTAGCCCTAAAACAATAATTGTCATCAGTTAAAAATGATCTGTAAGTGTGACCATCCCACTGCCCAGCAATGTAAGAGGCATTCTTCCCGAAGACTGATGTGCACCGTGTTACATATGCAAATATACCTGCCATCCTCTGGATCAACTACGTCTATAGGGTTTTATCTGGGATATGTTTTTTTCCCTAGTGGTTGAACTTGATGGACTTCTGTCTTTTTTCAACCTAACTATGTAAAAATAATTGAAGTTATTGTTATGTAACCCGACACATGCTGACACAACTAAATTTGTTCTGTAAGTCTGGGCATCACTGACCCCTAGAGTTTGAGGTGTTTAAAAATACTTCTGATTTGTGTTCATTAATAAATTGAAGGATTAAAGGGATAGCATTTCATGGAGTCCAATTTCAAACCTTGTTGTAAGGATGCTCTCATGCCAAGAACTGAAATACATGAGAAAATTTTGTAGTTTTGTTTTGTTTCAGCATCCAACAATGGCTCCTCTGCATCTTTAAAGCAGAAATAAAGTAAAAATAAAAAAAGCACACTTAACCTTTGAACCCACAGATTCGTCAATGCATCAGGAGGATTCTTCGATCATGTCCCGTGTCATCCCAGTATCCTTATTCAGCCATCTTCACTCTTTCGGGTTCTCCCTCGCAGTCACCCGATCTTGCACTGCGCAGGCATGATATCGGGTGACATAGATAGGGAAATAGTGCTAATCTCACTGCGTTTGTGTGATCGATATTTTTTTCCTCCTCCCATTAAAGAAAAGCCTCCTTTCAGCATGCGCAGAAGGAGCAGCCAGAGCCTCCTGGGATGCATGACATGACATAGGTGTCCCGGGATGCACCCATTGCACTTACAAAAAAAAAACATTTTTACTTTATATGTAAAGGTGTTGTTAAGGTCTGCTTTAAGTTTTGTCTGAGCTGGGGGTCCTGAGACTTAGTACTCTAACTATGCAATAGAAGCTTGCCCTTGTTTGCTTCCCTGGTCGTGCAGTTAATCAACGTTTTGTAATTGAAAGGAGTGGTTTAAAGGTCATCGTTTAAGGATGGTGTCGGGTACAGGATTTATTTGTAATGGTGGTAATCACTTATGTTGTTCCTGAATGATTGGCCGTCCTCCTACAACTCAGAAGAAATGTAATGGATGATGACTTCTGACCACAATTGATCTTGGAGTGAATGTGTGTGGTTGTAACCTGTGTGGAGTTCAAGGGTTTTTGGGAGATTTTATACATTCAGCACATTTCACATAATACAGCATTACTATAATATGTGGGATATATATCAGTGATAATTGAAACCGTTCACCCTCTGTACAGCTCAGATTGCCAGCCTGAGCACCTTACCTGGCAGCTCTCAATTAACAAGGATATGCTTGCATTATTGGCAGATACTTCCTTTAGTTTTTTTTTTTTTTTTTTTTTTTTTATTTGAATTCCCCGATACAACTCAGCTTTGTTGGTCTGACCTCTTCTCCATTACGAGGAGTATTTTCTTTACGTTTCTCCCCAAAGAAAAATGAAAGACAGAATATAGACGAGAATTGCGACATTCTTGGGAGAGTCGGTGGGCTGTAAAATGTCTTGATTTAACATATGTAGATAATAAAGATTTCTATCTGGCTTATATACTTTAAATATTTAGCTTTCCCTTCTTGTCAAACCCCCAGCCTATCCAGTTAACCTTTTCCTCATTCCATTTGTTATATTTTTCTTCCCAACTTTCTCCTAGTCTTTCGCTGGCGCCGTGAATCCGTGTTGATTGTCAGGTCAAGAAAATCCACATGTGGGGTATATGCAAGCACCTGGCGCACTGTATTTTATTTAGAGAAAGAACCTGGAAATGTACTGTTGGTTAAGTCATTTAAAGGCCAAATGAGGCCCTAGAAAAGGAAAGGTCTGAGAAAGCAACTGGAAAGCACAGGCGACACTTCTTCCCTGCTTGATAGGAGTAGTGCCACCGTTAACCGTGGCAAAACTGGTGGAAAATAAAGAATCCGAGTAATAAAATGAGTCAGAATCTGCTGGGTAAAGGCAGGAAGTTTCCAGCTATTCTGATAAATTATCAACAAGCCCTTCAGGTTATGTTTAGACCTGATCCCGTGCATTTCTTGGCAGCTAGCACCTTGCAAGTCACTTGCACCACAATGCTGGTTAAGAATCCTTATCTGCAGATGTATCCACAAGTACTCACTGGCACCCCCATTCATTCTCTATGGGGCTGCTGTGCATAGAAGCTAGTTGTAGTGTCAGTGGTTCACTGGCATGAGGAAACCGTAACTATACCATAACTTTGTTGCCAGTCCTAATATAGCCTTATACTTCAGGAACATAGTTTACGGCTGAAACCTTTGGACACTGCCATAAGCCCTTGCCTATATCGCCTTGTAGATGATCCGGCTTTACCTGTTGCTGGTACTTGAGACTGTCCTCTGTAAATAATGTTGCTTGTACCTAGGACCTTTCTGAATTTGTAACTTCTGTTACAGAACCTGAAAACCCAGACACTTTGCACATCTGGAGTTGTCTTTTATGGTCTGTAATGTGGAGGTCTTTTATGTAGTGAGTGCCCAGGTCGCTTTAACACAGGGTACATAAGACGTCCCGACATGTACCTGAATTACATATGAGACAGGTTTTACAAGCTTACCATTCTCCCTTCTTGTATTCTGAAGCGGTCACAGGATGTAATTTCCAGTGGGTTTAATATTTAAAAATAGGCAAACACATGGTAGGTACACAAGGGTTGTGATTTTTTTTCTCTCCCTAGAATGGGGGTTTGAAGTGAAATTCTAACCACAGGTTTTTGTTTTTTTTTTTTTTACATTTTTAAATACATTTGGGAAGCATTCATGCATTCATTGCTGTGTCCCCAATAGAGTGATCTTTTTTTAGCTTCATGTCCACAACTGAAAGAACAGAAGTCTCCCTTGGCCCTGTTTTGTTGTTGTGTTTTTGTAACCCAACGTTTTTTTTTTTTCAGCCATATAAGTCATTACCTTCCTTATTATTATGTCCTGTATTCAGATTTCACATTCTGCCTGTCTGCTGATGGAGCAGTCCGTGTCTTCGCTTTTTGATCTGACATATCGCACTTGATATGATGTGAAAGCTCTAAATTCAATGAGACAGCCTAATGCACTTTTCATCCTCATATAATCTGTAACTTTTTTTATGGGCTCCAAGAATAGGGATTATTTGTTGTTAAAAGAGAGTCGTAAAAACGAACCATCTTCACAAACTATTGGCACCGCTTAGCTTGTCATCGTCTAGATGTCTCATAAATGCAAGCCTTGGCTGGATGAAGGCAGCCTTAATGCGCTGTATAAATTCTACAGTCTGCTCTTTTCATTCATTCGAGGAGCTGAAGGACACATGTTCCTGGCAGCCATACTCAACGGCCGTAATACTGTCTGGAAACGTTTCTGTATATTGTAATATTATCACTCGAAGTGGATCTGTAGCCCCTTCAGTTTATCCTTCCACGACTTTGCGGTTACTTTGTTTGGGAAAGTGCTTTTCACTTCAAAAAAAAGAAAAAATATATAAATGTTTTGTATATCGTTGTGAACATCGTAAACGTTTGAAGAAAAGCCGTTAGTAAAAGGCAGCTCCAGCAAAACAATTTTATTTTATCTGGAGCGGATTTACCTGTACAAATACTAGTATTTCTCTTATAATTCTCCAACGCATGACTTGCTCCATATTGCTCAAAAAGTACAATTTTGCCATCATCTGCCATAACTCCTGCCTGTTCTGTTGGAGTATTGGTGAACATCCTTATATTGGGCAATTACCCTAGAAACCTGAAAGGACTTCACAGAACTGCATCTGTCCTGACCCAGGGACCCCTTGACCTGGATTTCTCAACCAGGTTTCCTTGAGGGTTTGCTAGGGGTTCCTTGAGCAGTTTGTTAGTTTGTGACAACATTGATGTTTTTGGGTGATATTCTTTGCAATGTAAGAAGCATTCTTCCCAGTGCCCCCGCCATGCTAAAAATATTGTGAGCTGTGGATATATTTGTGGAAGGGGTTCACTGGTCACCTGAAAGTTTGTTGTTTTTTTTTTTTTTCTCTTTCCAATGTTTCCCTACTGTTAAAAGGCAGTGTTGAACTCAGAATTTTTTCCGGTGAGATGAAATTGTATGTGGGTGGCAGTTTTATGCCCCAAGTCATCAGTAGCTACCCAAAACTGCCAGGTGGTTACTAAAAAGTTCCGGGTGGTGCGCCCAGCTAAAAGGGGCTGCAGAGAACACTGAAAAGGACAAGAAAGGCTGCCCCTTGACCTTTGTATATGATAACAAAAAACAAATACTGTACAGTTACTGACAATATTACACATTTGTCATATGGACCATCAAGTGATTCTTGTTTTTGGTTTTCAACTCTCCCGTCTTTGAATGGAAGTAAACTCAAAAACAAAATGTTTGCCGACGTGCCTCCCTGTATACAGTATTCTTAAAGTGGAACTAAACCCCTCTATACTCGCCCTGTTCTGTCGCACAATGTCGCCATCTTCTTCTATCTTTTCTTCTTTTCAGCCGTCTCAAAAGCCAGTTTGGGATGGTGTAACTTGCGCGTAACTTGCGCGCAAAGGGTATCAGCTCTGCAGTTCTCATAGAAGCATCTAGCAGGTAAGAAGGATTATTGCAGAAGGGACATCGCCTATCCTTTTACTACAATAACGAGCGGCCTTATTCGGACCTTTAGTTGTTTACCGCTACATTTCTTATCTGTATATTCTGCAATAACAACTCTTCCTGTTTCAGGCTGAAGACACTAAGCTATTGCTTCACTGTTGGCAGCTGCATTGTCAGCATTTTGTGTATATGCTATTGAACTGCGGTCTGTAAGATAGGCAGCCCAATGGCCAAGTTAAAGAACTCATGGCATGCTGATGCTAGTTTATCGTTGTCAGCCTGAAACAGGAAATGCTTTTACTGTCAAGATGTCTAAGTAATGAATTTCTTTCCAACAGCAGACATAATTACATTTTACTCACACCTTGCACTTTAAAATCCTTATTTAGCATTTACACAAGATAAATGTATTTGTAAAAATATGAGGTCAAAGTCTTTTAATTCTCAAAATTCTCCAACCTTGAAAAATACGGCATCCAAAGCAATTTCTGTCTCCATCAGCCTTGTACAGATTGAGAGGTTGTGCAGGATCTCTTTATCTGAGGCCGTTTTGATATCATCCAATTCGCTCGACTTCTCTTCTGCCAAGGAAAATAGATGTCTGTTCCTTCTGGTTT
>NC_092858.1:9236604-9237876 GCF_032062135.1 Pyxicephalus adspersus | reverse complement strand
GTTACAGTAGTCCAGACGAGAGATAAGAGCGTGTACAAGGGGTTTGGTGGTCTCAGGGGACAGGTAGGGGTGGATTTTGGAGATTTTTAGGTGAAAGTGACAGGACCTGGAAATGTTCTGAAAATGGGGGGTAAATGAGAGCGCAGAATCAAAGGTTGTGTGTTTTTTATTTTTTATTTTTTATATTTCAGTAAGTTTAGCTGTTCCTCCTCTCAGTGGTTTGAGCTGCTTCTGGAATCATTCAGAACTTGATTCTACGGACCTCCTTCTCACCTGCATTTAACGTGCTTCAAGCTGGTTTTGTATTCTCATGGACTCTTGTGGGAATTCAAAGCATATTTGAACTTAAACCAAAGTTGGTTAACACAGACCCTAAAGCAAAGCTAGGGGGTAAAGAAAATGTTATGAATGTGTACATAATTTGAATAGTAGATATGTCCAGGTGCCTATAAAATGCCTTTGCTTCCCTGTAGAGCAGCCTTTCTTGACCTTTTTAAAGTGGAGGAACCCTTAACATAACTTTCGCATCTTCAGGTACCCCTTTTATAATTAATATATCCACAGCTCACAGTATGTTAGTATGGTAGTCAGTGGGGGAAAAATGTCTGTTACATTGCTGGCGTTGGGAAGAAAGTCATCCTTACAGATAGCCAAAAAAGTTCATTGGTGTCCTTTAAATTTGAAAGAGCCAGAAATTGCTCAAAGAACCCCCAGCAACATCTGGAGGAACCCTGGTTGAGAAACGCTGATGTAGCTTATCCTTTAAACAAATTATATGTTTATGTAGTGTTTTTTTTGTGGAAAACCAAAAATAAAGCAAAGCAAGACTTTATTTCAAGCACTACACCTATAATCCACAGATACAAGCAAAATCTTAGACAGACGTACCCTGCATCCTTACTAATGGAATGCCTTCAAATAGAATCACTTTGGCACTTTTATGCATCTAAAGCTGTGCGAAATATGCATTTATTTAAAATTCTTGGTGATTATTCTTGCAGAGTAATTGGTTTCAGGTCTTTCTTAATATGCTGTTTTTGGAGTTAACATCGCAAGCTTTCATATATCTTTCATTGGTGGCTGACTCCATAGCACATGGGCGTTCATGAATGTCTTTTTTATAACTTCTTAATCTGCCTTCTAACACCCCTAATAAATGTTTCAGAACATTTTATCAGTTCCATATGGGTGCCATCAGCCTGGAAATGCTTTGGTAAAATTGTATTCCTAAACTGGAAAGAGAATAACTCAATTGTGGCTAAAACTGTTTCG
>NC_092858.1:9213916-9236131 GCF_032062135.1 Pyxicephalus adspersus | reverse complement strand
GCATTATATTAGGACAATACAAAACAACAAGAACCTCTGCATTTGCTGGACTACCCAACCTGAAGTGCAGCTTAACTTTTTCATAAAGATACCAGAAATTTCCCTCCTCATAAAAAATCGTTTAGGGAAGGAACAAAAGAGCAATAGCATTACTTAAATACCAAAACTTTCCAAATGTCGTTTTTAAATACACCATTTTCTTTTGCAGTTACGATATCAGCATTCACTTGGGACCCCGGACTTGAGACAAACTCTTCCAAACCTCAAATCATTTTTGGAGTATGGCTTATTGGTCAAATGGTAAGTTCACGGTGATTAGCAAGGACCATTCTAGGTCATATAACACACACAAATATCTATATATATATATATATATATATATATATATATATATATATATATATATATATACACACACACACACACACAACCATAAATGTCCCTGCCATTACCTTGTAGGTGTCTAATTTTCCATGTGTGTGCCTGCTACTTATACCACGGTACCCTGGCCAGCTTGTGTGTCCTGTAGTGATTGGAGAAGCAGAACCCCAACATTTTTGTAGCAGAGTGAATTTGTCTAATTAGTTTTGCGTTCTTTCAGGCACATTGTTTTGTCATGGTGTAAAAATCCAAAATAAAAAAATGTTGACACAATTGGAACTAGCCAATAAAAGCTTTGCTGATGGGTAAGACAAGCAGACTGTATAGACTTTAATGTAGGACAGCCCATGAGTCATTGTATGTCAACGCCGTGGCGTGTTGTCAGGCCTGCAATGCTGTCATTCTTCAGCAAGCACTTAGTCACTCTTCTCAGAATCTTGTTGTGTTTAAAGGCAGCCAACCCAAAGGCAAGAAGCGTCTATCATTTTCTTGAACTAAATTTGCATGGCTTATTTTAGTAGACATCACTTAAGAGTTTTATGATGGCTGCAGCCCAACCAAAACACAGCCATTAATAGATTGTGCAATGATGTCATAGCTTAGCCAAAAAAGGGAAGATTGAGACAATATAAAACGAAGCGGAGGTTTGGCAGGAATGTATTCTCATGCCACATTGTTTAGTTGTGGGTTTGGCAATCCTCCAGACAATTAAGATTGACTACACTTGACCAGCTGCATTGCAGTCCACTGTGTGGAACATTTGTTAAATGCTAGATGCATAGCTGAGGAGGTTCATTTGCACCCAGCTTTCTCTGGCTTCAGTCCTTTCAAAGTCACAGATCTTTGGCCAACATACTGCTGATGAAGTCTGTAATTTGTGATAAATTCATAAGCTGTTCATATAAATGGTAATCGTCAGTCAGTTTACACTGCTTTCCATTCTGTGGGGATAGAAAATTTGTCCTAAGCAATCCATCTTCCATGAGAATTTGTGGTGAGGTTAAAAGTGGACATTACATTAAAGCTGAACTAAACGTAAAAAAAAAAAAAAAAAACACACCTGCGGATCCTCAGATCCATCGGGAGGTTTCTTCATTTGGGTCCGGCGTCGTACCATTTATCCTTATTCAGCCCGTCAGTGAGGAAGCGCCAGGCGTTGCTATCTTGATCACTCTTCTTCCGTGTTCTCCTTCGTACACCACCCGATCCCGCACTTCACAGGCGTGGGATCGGGTGATGTAAATGGGGGGGGAAATATTGACGATCTCACTGCACAAGCACAGGCATGAGCAGAAGGAGCGGCCAAGATGCATGAAAAAACAGCCTTTGTTATTCCCTGTTCTTGTAAAGGCAAGTGCTAGGACCTCAGTCTTTTTAATAGGAATGCGTTCCCCTAAACTACATCTCCCAAATTCCCTTTTTTTCCACACACAGAAATCCATGTGGAGTTGAACAGGGAGAAGTTGGGAGAAGGGAGAGTTCTGTAGCTGAAAGGTAAACTGAACTCCCAAGGATTTCAGGGGTAAAAAAAAGAGTTACCAAGGTATGATTTCTGACAATTCACGGATATTTTCTTGTACTTGTCATGTGTGGAACATGTGCATGTATTGCAGAAACCAGCACTAGTAGTCAAGGGATTAAACCCATATACATCACTACTATTTGTAAGTACTATGGTTCATCTTCCTGGCTATTTGTGTGGCTCAGGTTCATGCAAACATAAAGTCATGGTCACAAGCTAATTGAAATGTGCTTAACAATATTCATGTTTTGAAGTTCTGGGGCAAAAGTATAAGGCATTGTTTCCCAACCAGGGGTTGCTAGGGGTTCCTTGAGCAATTTGAACCTCTCCAGTCAGTTTGGGTAATACTAATGATCTTTTTGGACATCTGTAAGGGCAACTTTCTTTACTCTGACCACCACACTAATGTACTATGAGTTTTGGATATAGTCATTTGAGCAAGGGGTCCCCTGAAGACCTAAAATGTATTTCCCTATATGGGTATGTGATTGTCCATGCATCGCCTCTAGGTGTCTTTGTACCAGTTTGGTGATGGATTATCATGTTTTTCGGTAAATCTAGTCTAAAGAAGGAAACTCCAATGTCTGTCTAATTACAGGATTCCGTATTTCCTATTTTCAGCTGCTGCAAAGGATTGGTTCTCTTTAATGGCCATTATCCAAAATGAAGTAATTGTATGTTACCTGTATCATGTATTAAAAAAGATTCACTTCACATTCCTCTTGTAATTTTTTTAGGACAGGTTAGAACACTTTCTGCTCCTTCCGTAGTCTCTATATTAGTGTTTCAGGGTTCCTCCAGAGGTTGTTACAAGTTTCTTCAGCAATGAGAAATTTGTACCGTTCTGGTCAGCTTAACTGACAGCAATCATCTTTATGATTATTCCCAATGGCCAGCAATGTAAGAGGAATTCTTCCCACTAACCACCATACTAATGTACTGTGAGCTTTGGATATAGCAATTATAACAGGGGTTCCCTGAAGACCTGAACATTATTACAAGGTTATAATGGTATAATAAAGAACATTATTTTTTATTTCTTTTCTTAAGGATGCTTTTTTTGGGGTAGGGGGGACCACCCTAAAAAAGCTTTATGGGGCTCAGTTCATGTCTATATATGAGATCAGCATCTGATGTCTGTAGCCACCTTTAATCTTAAAAAATAAAGCAATACTCCACTTTTGATCATTTACAATAATTTCTATTATACACATACAACACATAATAAAGTTGGCTTCAACATCTTTATTTGGCTCGAACCAAAATTTCCACTTTATTAAAAAAAAAAAGTACACAAAACTTTCGCTTTCCAATGCAGCAAACTACCTGGAAAGTTAACCTTTTTTTCAAAATCAAAGAAAAACAATTTGACTTATAGATTCCCTTTCATATATTGAAGTGTAATTCTGTTTTTTCCCCTATACTTTTTTGATAAATCTAATAGGACAGGGCAGTAAGACAAAAAATGTGTTAATTGGATGTAATATTTGATGTCAAATGGGCATTTACACTGATCTACCAGAACATTAAACAGGTGAATAACCTTCATTACAATGGCATCAAAATGAACCCTTCTTGAAGACAATATGTTGAAAGCAGGAAACATGGGCAAGTGTATAGATCTGAGCGACTTTCAGAATGGCCTGTTTGTAATACAGGTTGACAGTCAAAAATCCGGCAAACTCCAGACCTGAGGAGTGCCAAATTTGCGAAAATTCCGGATTTTTTTTTTATACTTGCCTCCACACACAGAGCAGCCTTCCTGTCTCAGCACCGCGGATATCTGGCACAGTTCCAGGGAGCAGGGGGCAGGATATCCCAACATGTATTTAGTTTAGCAAGCAAGACCTAACAGCTGTTTCTGCAGAACAATGCCATGAAAACATTAGGGGCCAAAGAGTGTACTGCAGCCTGTATTAAAATGCGATCCGAAATTTATGCCGGGAAAATGAGGGATCTGGTTTATCGATGGCCGGATTTTCTATTGTCAAACCTGTAGTAGATGGCTCCAAAAATGAGCATCTCCAAAACTGTTTCCGGTGTGCAGTGCTTGGTACCTAACAAAAGTTGTTCAAGTTAGGAGATCTGGTTTAACAGTGATAAGGTCACTGACTCCCAAAGCTCACTGATGTGTAAGGTTCAGCGGAGGAATTGGAGAATTCGGCTCTCCTACCGAAAGCATCTTCAGTGACTTCAATAGAAACGTCACAACCCCTTTTCAAATAATATGAACACCTTTTGTGCAGAGGTAGTGCCTTCAATATGAGATACAAGCTAATGTTTTGTGACTGCGCGGGGTCCCATTTATAAAGGCAGAAGACAACAATAATATTAGAATGGTGGAAATGGAAGAGCGTGTCTGAGCAATTGCATTCTCTTAGATCTAGTGGATGGCCGTATGGCATAAATGTTCTGCTAACATTCTGGCACTAGATTACACAGGCCACTTTCAGAGGTCTTGTGTAGTCCATGCCTCAGCAGGTCAGTGCTGGATTGGTGCACAAAGAAACCTACACAATATTAGGCAGATTGTTTAATGTTTTGGCTGATCAGTGCATGTACAGACCTAATCTTACCTGTTTGAAGGTTACTGTCCCATGGTAAGATTTTGGGTTTATATGATGCCAGGAGAAAGGGGAAAGCATAAAGACATCTCCAGCATCAGTTTGCATGGGAAGAAGCTTAGCCACCATTCTACATACCATGTTGTCTTTATTTCTACCTGTGACCATCTTTGGTGGCTCAGAGGTTAGCACTCTGGCCTTTGCAAGGTCCCAGGTTTGAATTCCAGCCAGTGCTCTATCTGCATGTGGTTTGCAGGTTCTTCCTGTGTTTGCGTGGGTTTCCTTTGGGTACTTCGATTTGTATTAGGCACAATTGCCAGTGGATGACACCTCTTTATTATCTGTAGTTTAAGGCTATGTCCTTCCCAGGCCAAGCAAAGAAGTTTCCCAAGATAAGCAGTGCTGGTTCAGCCTGAATGCATCATGCTAAAGCCCTTTGCCTAATACGTTTCTGCACTGAGCTGTTTGGCCCAAATACATTGGGGTTGATTTACTAAAATAATTCAGATTGTTCACATACCAAGAGAAATGTACAAAGTCCAATAGCCATGTCACTTGCTGTCCCTCACCGGGGATCACAATCTAATGTCCCTACCATAGTCATATGTCTTTAATACAGTCTAAGGTCAATTTTTGGGGAATGCCAATTAACCTAACTGCATGTTTTTCGAATATGGGAGAAAACCGGAGCACCCAGAGGAAACCCACTCAAACATGGGGGGAACATGCAAACTCCAGAGTGCGCTGATATTCAAGCCTGGAACCTAGTGCTGCAAAGACCAGAGTGCTAACCTCTGAGCCACCGTGCTGCCCACCTTGCAAAGGAATAATTCAATTAGTTTAGTAAATTGTTATGGAAATTCGCTGTGCAAAGAATACCCGATCACATGCAAGGAAATTTAAAAACAAAAACTAGATATTTCCTTGCACATATGGATAGTTAATGTCAGAAGAGCTTCATCTTTTCCCTAATCAAGGAGAGATAATTCTTCTTCCTTGCAGCCTGTCTGGGAGAGTACAACAGAAGCCAGTAACCCATTGACTTAAAAACGTGAGGCTTCCCTGCAGTATTACATTCTGCCGCCTTACTCTAAAAATCCCTGGATGCCTAAATTGTGGAAACCCTAGCAAGAAATTCCTCCTAATGGCTTCCAATAATGTTATTAAACATACAAATAAAGCAGTTTGTTATATATGTTCAAAAAGTGCAATAAAATACCTATTACCCTGCCTGAAATTCAGTCCTGTGCAGTTTGCAGTTATCAGGAAAACTTATCAGAAAGCTTGTTAGGAATACAAAACACTTCCTCCAAGTTTGTAGCATTTTATGGTCCTAAAGTGACAACACTGCTCTTTATAGATACAATACAGTAGGCCAGTGTTGTCACCCTAAAATGGGAAGTGTTTTACAGGCAATATTCCCATGTAAAAATAAAGCAGCCACCACAGAACTGGTAACATGCAATATATTACGTTTTACTTTAATTCAATGTTTTTATGAATTTTATACTTTGGCTTTACACACGTCAGATGATTCTCGTCCGATAATTGCTGCAGGGCTAATGTCGGAGGAGAATCTGGTGTGTGTACAGAGCTCGTCGTTCATGTATCTATCCTGATCCATGAATGATGAACGATCCTAATGAATGAAAGCGAGAGCACATCGGGGTCCCGCTCCGTCATTCTCCCCCTCCCCTATCCATAGAGCAGAATAGTGCTGTATGTACAGCGCTCATTCATGCATCTTTCAGTCTTTTGTCGTTGGAAAGGATCTTTCACGATCACAATTATGGAACGTGTGTACACAGCATACTAACATCTATAGAATACAAAGGTTGCAAATATTTCTGGCTCCTATTTAGCATGTAGCTAGTAATCCATGTGTTATGTATTACCAGAATGAGAAATATTGTATGTTTTGTTTTCTTTTCTAATAAAATGTATCAGTCTAATAATCTTTCTTATTTCAGGAAGAGCGAGGTGACACTTCATTCCATAATCCAATGTTCATTATTTTGGTACATTGAATTACCAACGTCTGTTTTCATTTCATTATTTGGATGCACAGTATTCATCTGTATATGAAAAACGTGTTTATGGTAAAGGACAGTATATGCTGTAAGTAGGATTTATTTTCCTATGAAGATACAGTAAAGGTTCTGTATACAGATTTTCTTTTCCCTGTATATTTGCAGTCTGAAATGCTGTACAGTTTGTTTTGGTTATAAAATTGCAACTCCAGCTGTAAATTCTGGTGTATATGATATGATATATAAGAAAAGGTAAAATACATGCTTGTATTTATGAGAAGCTCACTTTTCCAGATTCCTTTTTTTTATATGCATGCCTGGTTTGGAATGTAGAAATTACTGGGAATCAATCAGCATTTTAGCAATCATTCTTTTCATTTTGGTTGTAGGTTCTAGGTTTCCAATGGGTCATTGACGCTTTCTTTGCAGTGAAATCTTCTCACGACTTAATTGCCTCTTTTTAAGACTATTCAAGTTTCTACAAAACGTCCAGTTATTTCCCTTTGTCTGACTTTGTGTTTACCTTTTGGAAAACAAATCTCATCAATCATGCAGCCATACATGCATATCGTCATGTCACCTCCAACAGAATTTGCCCTGTGCTGGCTTTTAGAGGTGTTTTCTGGGTCAGCCCAACCGCTAAACCTTTTCCAAAGGCCGCGTCTGGAAGAGCGTGATTCATTGTAAAGAAATGTGCAAAGTAACTCCGCTGAGCAGCAACAACAACAAGCCTTGTGGTTTTCATCTTTTATTATTTATTGTGCTATGAGTTCAAAATGCACAAATCAGTATTATCTGAAAAATCCAGCACACTAGTAATTCTGAATCAAGAAACTATCCAAAATTTGTGATACCATTCCAGGGAATGGAGAGACACTGGATAGTTGTTTGCATGCTTTGTGTCAAATTGCTGATTATGTTGAGGTCAATTTGTAAATGTTTTACCCCAAAATTTACACCTTTTTCACATTGGATTCAATTAAATATAGGAACCATGAGTAAATGTTGCATATTTTTTTAATAAAGCCAATGTAAAAATGAGCAAAGTTTGGCTAACATAATTTGTAAACGGACCTCTAAGTGTCTCCTGTCATAAATAATTAACAGAGAAGACTTCAAAAGATTTCTGAATATTTTAATGCGGAGAATGAGTATTAAAATGAGTTGGGATTAGACTTTTCCTACACGTAGCAACTTGATAGCCTCATGTCTT
Organism: Pyxicephalus adspersus; assembly: GCF_032062135.1. Classification (NCBI taxonomy): domain Eukaryota; kingdom Metazoa; phylum Chordata; class Amphibia; order Anura; family Pyxicephalidae; genus Pyxicephalus; species Pyxicephalus adspersus. The sequence continues at coordinate 9,228,421 of NC_092858.1, read as the reverse complement.
TAATAAAGTGCAGAATTAAAAATTAATGCAACAAAGGAACCAGCATCTCTGTATTCTCCCTTTTGTCATCTTCTCTACCCTGGCTTTGTCATAAAATGGAGCCTTGTCAGTGCCTTCATTTGCCAGAAGTAACCAAGTTCATGGCTCTGCTCAACATATTTTAAAAATGTAATCCTATAGATATACATGTATTCGTTATAAAAATCCTTTATTGTGGCTGAGTTAACGTTAAACGCCCTAGGCCCCTACCCACCCATTTAGCAGTCCCTCTTAGGTTTTTCATCCAGGACTCACAACCAGTAATCCAGAGCTGCAGTTTGTACCCATGCAGACCAATTGATTTGACTTGCCATTGCACCACTGGAATCTTCAGAGTTCTGAAGGATGAAAGTGCTGACAACCCACCACCAAAAAAATTGTGCATGACCCTTTTTTTTTTTTTAAATGCAGTGTGTAGGCTCTACTGTAAAATGCATTAGGTTGATTTTATTCGCAATTCTATTCAGAATAAATGGCAGGAACACCTGCACATAGATCCATGCCATGTACTAACACTCATTGACATGTACAGTTTATTGCACATTGCTACTCATTGGGCCCTTTAAAGTCCATAAATGTCTAGTTCTTTCGCAATGGGTTGGCCTGTACAGAAAGCAACCGTTAACAGTAATTGTTCCTTTTTTGTGTGCATTCCATCAGCAGTGGTAAATGGAAAAATCGATTATGCTCTCTTTATTCCGGAAAACGGCGTTGGAATGACACTTTAAACTACATCAGCGGGGTCAAACGGGGTCTAGAGCCGTCTCCTGTAAAGCTTTACCCATGCTGACATTTTCATAGCCGTGAAGAATTTTTTTTCTTTTTGCAATGTATAATGACAGAATTAATGTTGCAATAAAGATTAATTTACTTCACCTCCAAGACCCCGGTGCTGGTAACTCCAGGACAAGCTTGATTACCCTTCTTGTCAGACCCTATTTGGGAAAATAAAGTGCAGTGTTGGTGTTAGAAGATTTTTGCGATGAAAAGACTTCCCTTGTCTTAAGTCGGCGTGGAATACTCCGCTGCTAGTTCTGTGTGAGATCAGCAGAAACCTCGCTGCTATCCCTCCAACTCGTGTTTTCACTGGCAGCCAGAGACGGGGAAGGCTTCAGAAAATCTTACCTCAGTTCCTACTGCAGCGACGGATGTTGCTAAAGACCAAAGGGGTCTGGCGGAGGCCTTGTTCAGTTCACGAAAAGCAGACGCCGTCCGCCCTCTATAGACAGAAAGGCTTTAGCGGTGCGATATACCATGTGCCTAGGATCAAGACCTAAAGCCCTTGTAGTTATAGGCTTAGGAATGTAGCGTTATAAATGAATTCGGGGGAGAAAGGCAAATTATTTAGAAAAATATTTGTAGAGGAATCGAACACCATGTACAAAGGATCAGAAAGAGAGGTGTGCGTGACAAAACATTTACGCCAATTGAATTATATTTTAGTGTTCAAGTGAAGTAAAGCAGATTCTAACCAAGAATTCCTTACATGAATCTTGTGTGTATTTGTGTTAGTTTATGTCTACAGTTCTTCCTCTTAAAGAACAACTTCACTTTCTATCTCTTTTAAATTAAAATCTAAATTTTAAAATCTAATTTAATTTAAATCTGTTAAATACATTTCAGGTGGATCCATACACAAAGCATGTGTATGAAAAAGTCGCCATTACTGGCAGGTGAATATTCCGAGTGCATATGTCCAATGGCATGGACTGATTTACCATTCGCAAATGTTTGGTGAAAATCAGATCAAAAGGCATCCAAGATTCTTTAGGTGTATTTAGGAAACGAGCAACAACCTGGGGAAGAAAAAGCTTTTCCCTGGCAGTGAGGCACCCGGAATGTTTTGTAGAAACGGGGTTCTCTCTGAAGAGACTTCTCTCTGAAGAGACCAACACTTCTCATGAGTCTAGAGCTCTCCAATCAGCAAATTTCATGTTCCTTGCTAAACTTTTTATTGAAATAAATCCAAATGAAGCTGTGCTTTTTAGCTTGACAACATGAAGGTCTTGAAGCCCCTAACACATATTGCAATCCCCCATATTGCTACTGACCCTTGCAGTCCATCTCCCCAGAAGCCCTCTCTTGTTCTGGCCACCCTGGAATCCAAGTCAGTCATTGGCTATTAATGAGTCTGTATCTGAAGCGGTTTAATGGCCACCTTCACATTGAGTATGTGACACAGGTCTTCAGGAAACCTTGCCTATAATTACTATATCCACAGCTCACGGTATATTAGTATGCTGGTCATTGGGAAGAATAGCTAACAAATACCTTACAGATAGCCAAAAAGATCATTGGAGGTCAATTGCTCAATGAACAACCTCTGGAGGAACCCTGGAAACACTGCCATAGGTCATTAATATCAAGTAATGGGGAATCCAAAATATTAGAGTTTCTTCAACAAGAAAATCTGTTCTATGGCCATTTTCTTTTTTTTTTTTTTTTTTTTTTTTTTTTTAAAATATAATTTTTACAAAAATCGGTGTGGCTCTCGGTACTGCTGACTTCTTGCTCATTGCCCTTGACTAGCTTCCTAAAGTGACAATGCAAGCCGTACATACCTGTGCAATGCATGTGGGCACGGCCCTTTGAAACCCTTAACAGGGAAGTGAAATCAGGAGATCGCTTAGGACGCAGTTGTCACCCTCTACCTAAAAGTGCCCAAACAAGGCAGGATTACCTGGTATTATTTTAATAAAAGCTGCAGAGTGATTGGATTTAGATCAGTTGGAAGCCAAAAAAAAAACGTTTTTGGCTTCCAACTGATCTCTTTCACATGCATGTTTAAAAAACAAGTTTACTACCAAAAAAGTGCTGACTACACTAATCAGTTATAAAAATGGAACAGCCTCATTCCTTGACATGACTGGTAGCTGTATCACGAGCACGTGCACGTTCTCCCTGTCCTTGTATAGAATGCTTTGTCTGCACAGTGTCAAGTTGGAAATTCACGCAATGTTCAACAATGTTTTACATCAAATAGAGAAAAAAATCATTCTTTCCTCAAGAGACCATGTCACTATTCATTTCAACATTACCCTTCCCATAGGACTAGATGTGTATTTATTACAAGACATTTCCTGTTGAAGCCTCCCCTGCGTGGATACCTAAAAGCCCTGAGATGTTTGGGTTCCACCATTTGGATGTGATCTTGCCAAGCAAACTCATAGCTGTCAATCAAGTGATATCTTTCCATAGCAGGGCTGTCCAACTCCAGTTTTCAATGGCCAGGAGCCATTCATTAAGGTATGGTTCTTTGGCCTGTATGTGACCCCCAAGGACAAGACATGTACATTTCTACCCTACGAGATCTGTCTGTGAAATAACAAGGTTGTGTTTCTATCTATATTACAAAGCAGTGAGATGTTTCTGATATCTTGTCATGAACGTGTAAACTTCTCCAAATATGCACCACAAATGCCGGCATGCTCTGCATTTAGTTTGTTGTCCGTCACCGTTTAATGCCGTTGTGTTTCCCCCCATGTGTTGTAATCAAGTATAAAAGTTGTGCAAAGCATCAATTTGAAATTATTAGTACAATTTCAAACCAGAGCAAAAAGAGTGTCACAAGGAAATTTGCTCTGACATTCTGCAGCAACTTGAGGTGGAGCCGAACCTTTTTCATAAAGTCATCACTTGTGAGGAAACCCGGATCTTCCAGTATGGTCCTGAAACAAAACCACAGTCACTGGAAACACCTTCATCACCAAGAATCAGAAAATTCCAAATTCACAGCCATGTCATCATGTTTTGTGACATGAAGGGGTCATTTTGGCAGAATGGGTTCCGGAAGGCACAACAGTGACTCAACATTATTATAAGGAAGACAAAGAAGAAAGAGAAAGTCGGGAAAAGACGGCAGAAATGTGGGAAAATGGTTTCATTCTTCATCAGGACAATGCTCCTTCTCACACAGCACTTTCTGTGACCGACAAACACATTACTAGGCTGGAACGTCCTCCATATTCACCAGATTTGGTACCTTGGGACTTTTTTATTTTTCCTAAATTGAAATCGGTGATTATTGGAACACGCTTTGAGCCAAAGAAAAAACATCAGATATCAGAAACTGATCTGCTCCACACCTTCCACCAATAAAAAATAAGACAACAGTGTTCCCCTAATTTTGAATAGAGAGAAAATTGACAGGCAATATATCACTCATTATTCTATAGACCTTGTATAATATTCCCTTTTTCTACACCCCTGGAGAGGGTTGGAGGGGCTTGGCCAACACAGCTAGTAATTAGAAGAGGCGAGATCTATGATATGTAAGAAGTGGAGGAGGCCACACCAGGTATTGACTTTGCATAGAGTAGCAACTTCAAACTCAAATTGCAAGTGAAAAAAAAATAATTAATGGAAAGTAAAATAGCAAGCATTTTCAAAACTTAATGTATAATTTCTTTTTTTTTACTGATGACAGGGTCTCTTTAAGGTTCCTAGAATAACATGACTGACTAAGCAGCTTTCAGAATGTTCAGGGATTTCTCACCCCATGCTGATTCTTCAGGTAAAGTGCTGTTTGATGGTCGATACAACAAGGCCATTTATCCCACAACAGCAAGCACTGACTTGCACACATCAACTGCGTCAACATCTCAACAGGTTAACGGCTACGTTTTCTGATTGCTATCTAACGTCTGATCCGATTACGGAATGTTATGATAGCCCAAATGGCCGTGCTCTCAAAGTGATCACTTACTGGCCTGGTACTTGCATCAATCAAACTGATCTGTATGGCAGGATGGTATTTGAAAGTTCGAGTAAATGAATAACATTTAGTTTGCATTGCATTGTGCATTAGAAACATTTTTTTTTACCAAAATACGTATTTTCATTTTTTTTTTATCCCTTTGCTGCCCCCTCTCCCTTTTCATGCATTTCAGCAAGGGCTCAATACCATTTCTCATGGAGTTTTCTAATGGTGACACCTCCGTGAATGTGCATTGAAAGAGCTGCTTTAAAGTTTACAGTGGATTACGACAAAGGAGTACAACTGGGAGACCAGGACAGAGCGTTGTCACCCCACAACTGAGTGTCTGAATGAGGGTCTTCATGGTCAGGTTCAACAGGTATTCATTTTAATAAGCCTGGGCCCCTTTTCTTTCCACATCTATTTTGCAGTAAGTCAGAGCTCCTCTCATTTGTTGGTTGTGGGACATCTGGCTTAATCTATCCCTTTCCGTCCCAGCCTGTCCTGTCCAATAAATTCCAGTCCTTGAAGTTTGACAACTTCAGTTTAAAAGCCTGTGCACCCCCAACCCAGGTTTACATCCTCTTGCATTGCGGTTGAAGCACACCTCAACACCTGAGTACATAGCTACTGCTCATGGGATGCTTTGCGGAGTGTGTTGCAATAAATTACATTGCAACATACCAGCACATGTAGGGCTGCACATTGCAACAACTAATACGATTTACTGTGGCCTGGTGTGAACGGACCCTGAATGTTTATATTGATCTCTGAAATCCCCATCATTCTCCCCGTCTTTGCAAAATGATGATTTTCATTATGGCAGACAAAAGCCGAAAGCTTTTCATTGCACAGAAATTATTTAAAATGTTCTATATAAATTACAATCCCAGCATTCTGGCCTGCACATGTCTATGACCTCAGAAAATACCCCTCTCCTCCCCACCTCCGTTTTCTTAGACACATGTTTAGGATATTTGCTTGAAAAATTATTATTTTGCAAAAATCTGCTTTAAATATGGGACTTGGAACTCTGCTGTTTCGTCTTATGTGCGAGGCGATTGTTGTGCGCCGTTTAAAACCTATTTGTCATATTAGCTAATGACTTTGAATGCTAACGATCGTGTAAACAGTGTAACAAGCCGTGAGCCCATTCCCACCAAAGTCACATAATTATTCAGATGTTAATGTAAACTGCCATTGACCGGGGCCTCAAAAAATATGGAACAAACTGTGCACTGCCTCCTTTCCAAATAATACCGGCTAATCATTGACAAATAAACACATCTCCGAGGAAAGGAAATCATTAAATCCATTGATGTGCGAGAACAGTCAAAATTCGCATATGTCACCGTCTTATAAAGGCGGAATATGTAACGCGATCTGTGACCATATGTGCAGGCCGCAGAAATATGATGGATTAGAAATTCAACACACGTGTTTTTGTGTTCCAAAAAAACTGAATTTATCACAGCCGTGTTAAAATCTGCATCTACTCATTTGATCTAAAAAGCATTGCAAGAAGCCTGCTGAATCGGTGCTTCCTAGGGGAGCTGCGGCCACTTTATAAGGGGCTTTAGAAATCAGTCCTCGACCAGGAAGCACTTAGCTTATTTTTCCACAAATGCAGATATAAGTCTAACTGAACTTGTGTTTTAAATTAAAAAAAAAAAATACATGTCTTACAGTTTTGTAGAACCAACCCATGTTGTCTGTGAGGAAGTGATGATATCTCTGCGCAGGTCCAACATAGATCAGATCAGTGGGCAGCATGATCTTTACAGAATGCAAAGCTATTGTTCGACCTCTGCAGAAGGACCATTGCTTTCAGAAAGGTAGGCTACGTACACATGCTAAATATATGTTGTTGCATAGGATTGTGAAAGATCCTTTACAAGGACAAAAGACTAAATGAGCACTGTACATACAGTGCCATTCTGAGGGGAGGGGGAATTACAATGGAGCGGCACCCTGCTGTGTTCTCTCCTCTTCACTTCCATTACGATCGTTCGCGGATTTTCCAGGACGGATCCATGAACAACGTCAGATGAAAGTTGTACACACCCCAGATTTTCATCCAATATGAGAAATATCTGACGTGTGTAGGTAGCCCAAGGGCCTGTCTCTGCTGTATACAGACAAGAGCAAACTTTTCTGCCCAGGCTATGGTTGCCTTTCAAAGACATTAAGGGTACGATTCTTCACAACTTTTTCTTTTGAAGTATTTGGATTGTAGTTAGCTAACTGAAGCTGAAAATGTAATCAAAAGCCCTATAATCTCCTACTTCCCTGTCCTTATTCATCCCTTATGTATCTTTTCTCCGATGTCTTCAGGCTTGTCAAATGGCACACAGGGTTGTTTTTTTATTTGCCCTATCTCTGATCAGCCTGGGAAGTGATGGTATCTCCACCATTTTCTTCATTATTGTATATGAGTGAATGGTGTTGTGCTGATGCACACCTGGAGAATGGGTACGGAAATTGGGTTGAATGACCAAACGCGTAAATAATACCAGTGGGTAAGTCTTTGAAAGGAAGTATTGCAGCAAACTTGCATTGTTCTTTCAAAGAGAGATGAGCCTAAAACCATGCTGTGTATTCGTTACTGTTCAAATAGAGGCTAGAGAAGGGTCCAGGTTGACAGCTCAGAGAAATTGGGTTGATGATAATGCTGGCCGCCACTCAACAGGGTTGGCTAAAGACACAACTGGAGTGGGAAAGGACTTTGGCGCAGCTCCAGATTGAAGGTAACCACAAGCTTCATTCTTATTAGGAATATCTTATTATTGAAATTCTGCTTTAATCTGCTCACTTTTACATCCCTGCCCATAATGCTGCACCTAAATGACACCAGAATTATGGTTACAACCCTTTCCGCACCCCGAAGCTCAAATTCTGGATGTTCATTTCTCAATGTGTTTTGATTTAACTGACAAATGAACTGGTCAAGAAAAATCTGTGAAACTCACGGCAGTCATTGGAACATGAGCAGAAAAATGATAAACTGCTATCATTACAGGATCTATGTACAGTTTAACGACTTTTTAACCCAACACAGTCTAATTGGTTTCTATTTTTATGAAAAGGAAAATACACTATAAGGTTAAAGGTACATTAACCTTACAAATGTTCTTGGCTTAATTGAGTCTATCACATTGGAATGTGTGTGTTGGATACAGATATGTATTATTGCTTGTACAGTGCATGTGTAAATTCTGGGGCTGTGAAGATTTACATGGAGACAAGAAGACTGTGGCTGTGGATTACCTTCTGATCGTATTTTGGCCTTTATGGTGTCCAATACTGCTGTAAACATGAACATTTGGATATCCTAAGCAATAGTCTGTGGGAATTTGCACCCAAACAGCCAAAATACCATTTGTCATGCTGGATGAGATGACCTGGTTCTTGAATACTATTCGGATTTGTCATCAGTAGTGTTTGTCAGGTACTGATTTTGGATGAGAAGACCTGACTCTGGGCATTCCAATTAATCTCAATGGTGTTCAGTAGGGTTGGGGGATACTCGAGTTCCTCCATACCAAGCTGGTGATGCCATGACTTTATGGAGCTGGCTTGGTATACAGGGCACATTCTGTTTTTGAACAGAATAGGGCTTTCACCAAACTGTACACATAAGGTTGGGGAAGTACAATTATCTAAATCAGTGGTTCCAAACATTTCCAGTTTCTGGCACCTTTAATGTCTTGGAAGTTTTTTCAAGGCTCCCCTGGGGCCAAAACTTATACTCGTCCAATATTAGGACCTAAGGGCATGCTGTTCTTGTCCAGGCTGCAGATGGTGCCTTGAAAACAAAATACATACATACATTTTCATTATCCGTTAATAGATAAACCAAGTTAATTACCCATCCCAGATATATGGGCTTCCTGGGCCCTGCACAACCTCTCAAACCTTGGAGTCAAACTGGCCTCTAACGTGAAGGTTTTATGGTCAAGAGACATCTACAAGTATCACTGGGAAACAAAAGTAGTGGGGACAAGTTTACTAACCAACAGTCCAAAAAAGCAATTGGTCAGGCCATGGGTACCTATCTGACACTATAGACCACCCTTTCTCAATCGTTTTAACATGGAGTAACTTCAGAAATAGGTTTAGGATTTTAGGTAACCCTTACCAATATTTTTATTATGACCAATCTATGGTATATTAGCTTGATGGTTAATGGTTGTAATAACTCTTCTATTGTTGGCTATTATGAGGAATGCCACCCATACAGATGCCGAAATAGATGATTAGTTACAAATTGCACATTGCTCAAGGAACCCTAGCAATCTCTGGAGGATTAATCATGTCCATAACTTTCTCATGTCCTGCTATACTAGATATATCCTGCTATACTAGATAGACAGAATAGAACACAGGGGGTGAATCACTGATAATGGATTTTTAGCATAGCAGGGGTAATTGCATAGCACTGATTTTGAAGGAATTCTGCAAGCACCCTGTGAAGGCCTTTATCTTTATAAATCATTACAGTGAAGTCTATTATATAAGGTTTGATAGCATTTGTTAAATCAAATTGGAGTTTTTCTTTATAGAACCGGGAACACTGTAGTCAGTTATTCACATAAAGTTTCATCACATCTCACATCTCCGTACAATTTATGGCGCTTGTTTCATAAAATGCTTAGGAGAGTTCACATTTGGCGTGCGGTCCCAGGAGAACATAGTGTTTAGTCTATAAAGGTCTGTGCCACATATGAGTGAATTCCACGCTGCGTGCCAGAATTCATTAGAATGTAGAACTATGCCCCTAATTGTAATGTAAAATACATCGGGATTGCCTCCAGCCCTGTACTTATCATAAAGTGTTTCAAGCACTGAGAAAAGGGCCAATTATCATAAAACTGTAATTATGAGGCTTAAATGAGTTTAACGTTATAATGAGCTCGCTGATGGACAAATGGCTTTAAGATGTAGCTGGGCAACACCTCAAACCTCAGGTGAGGTGAACCGTAGTAAACCTCCGAGACATAAAAGACAAACTCCAGGCATAAAACTGGTCAGGAATATAAGAATACCTTTTTGTTCTGAGTTTTATTTAATCCATTGTGGCCAGATTGAGAAGAATTGATGAAGAATTGGGGAAGGTGTGCTTCCTTGTGTCATAGGATTCTGTGCTGTGCAGAATTCCTCTCCATGTATATAGACAAGGACAAATGGAACCTGGAAAAAGGAAACATGATGGGCAGTGTTGTCAGGGACTCAGCATTAGGTGATCTGACCCCTAATCCTAAGCAAATCACTTTATCCTGAGTTTCAGACTCAGGATCAACTGATTTGAACCCTAGTCTGTTGATGGTGGGTTTCTGATCCCTACACTGGCCATCTAATGGTGGGGTTCCCATGTAAACCTCATTGTCCACTCACACTATGGCAAGCAGTTCCATTGTGGCTATCCATGTGCCATAACCCCAGCTAGACTAGACCTAGCTGCAAGTGCTTTACTCATGGCTAGGTTATTCTCTGCAGCTAGGGTTGTGGATCGCCACATACCTCAAAGCGAGTAAATGTATAACCTCACTCCAAGTAGATACACTTACCAGTCCCCTATCCTGACCCCCCTTGGGATAAGCACCCCCTGGGGGAACAGGGGCACGGGGGTGGGCACAGCCTGCAGTATAGTATTTGCTTAAATGCTCTGGAGAACACTCAACAATGCCTCATCCTTATGTTCTATAGCAGCTTTTCTTGACCTTCTTAACATGGGGGAGCAGTGTGGTGGTCAGTGGGAAGAGTGCTTTTTACATTCCTATCCAGTGGGAACAAGCTAACCCTTACAGATAGCCAAAAAGATCATTGTTATCAATGGTAATTGACCTAAGAGGTTCAAATTACTCATTGTTCAGTGAACCCCTAACAATCTTTGGAGGAACCCTGGTTAAGCAACACTGCTCAATAGGGAAATATGTTGACATGCTTTACTATCTCCTGCAGCTGTACAGTGATTTCACTCAACCTTCTCATATTAAAATATGTATCTCCTCCATCTTGGCTGACCACCCATGGGCTCCATCAGCACACATAATAAATGTATTTTCTTTGCCCAAAGCTCTTCACCCTTGGATAACAACTGCCAATCACACCCAGATTGATTCCCAAGCCATTGGAAAGCTCTCCCATGCTCATTCACTGCACCAATACTAAAGCAGCCCATTACTCTTTAAATGAGCTCCTGAAATAAACACCTTTTTGTGGCAATTTTAATGCATACAAGCAGGTGACAATGTAAAACTATCTCCAAATTGATGGCAAAGTAACCAAATGATGGGAGTTGGCTGTTGAAGTACATAGTAGGTAGCATTCTCATCCTGTATTGTCAAGGAGATGAAGCATGTGGATTCTGTAGGTATAGCCAATGGAAATGCTGCCGGCTGTGTCTCTAATCTTCATCCCCACCACAAGATACCAGCATTACTGATTATCCATCACTCCCAGGTATGCTGAATAGCATCCCTTTGGTTTCTCCCATCAGTCACTACATTACCGTTGCGTTCTATAGTGATGTATTGCCTGATGGTTGAGGCCTCAACACACAAGTGAAGACATGTTATCTGATGCACCTGGAAGTTCTAGATAGCAACATCCCTGGTATTCCTTACAAAAATGAAGGTTGGACTCTCCACCTGTTGGGCATGTAAGGATTACCTTCTATTTATAGTAACAGCATCACTTTAAGGCTGGATACCGGCCAAAACAGGCGCTTTCCTGTGTCACGCAAAACGATGCCTGAATCTGTGGGTCTGGTTTTCCTCCAAAGCATTTTTTCCTGTGCTTGACAGAACACTGCAACTTCACCTTTCATTTCCTCTGCTCCATGCTAAGAAAAACCACACGAGACCATTGCAGGCTTCTCCAGCCCCAAGTGCAATAAGAGAGAAATAAGGATCTTCTCTGTGATTCTTTTACTAAAACCTTTGTATTCTAATCAGATCGACCATTGTACCATGCTAGTTGTATGTTTGTATTACCCATTCATGGTCAGAGATCATTAAAAGCCTACATGTGTAGAGCAATTTGGTAGTGTCAATATGCAATGGTAAATGGTAAAGTAGAAGTATAGGAAATAAATATATGAATATAAAATAATAAATATATACCGTATATATATATAAATGGTCTTTCCTTGAAATAATGAGACTGATATATTAATATAATAACTGACTTTTAGTTATGTATTTATATGACAATTCATATGTTTGTCCCATTCAATATTCTCTCCATTCACAATTAAGCACTGATGTTGTCTTGTTTTCCACTGGTGGAAGGCGTGAAGCAGATCAGTTGCCGATATTTGATGTATTTTTTTTATTGCATCCATTGACTTCAAAGTGTGTTCTTTAATCACTGATTTCAATTTAGGAAAAAGAAAAAAGTGTCAAGGTGCCACATCTGGTGAATATGGAGGATGTTCCAGCATAGTTTTGTGTTTGTCAGCAGAGTTTGGAACTTGAGTTGCGCGACTTGGACTTGAGTCTGACTCAAGTCACCTAAAAAAAGACTTGCGATTCGACTTGGGGGTTTTGTCCAGCGACTTGTGACTTGACTTGGGGGTTTTGTCCAGCGATATGCAACTTGACTTGCAGTGAGTCTTCTGTAACACTGCCTTCTTCCCCACCTTCCTTGCATTCTAAGTCCACGGCTTTCTCCTCTGACATGTGAAGGGGGCAGGGAGGAAGGTGGTGTTACAGAATCCTCACTGCCTTCCTTCCCGTCCCCTTCAGCTGCGGAGAAAGCCGAACTTAGCGCACTTAGAATGCAAGGAATGTGGGGAGGAAGGCATTATAACGGACTAAGTACAACTTACAAACGACTTGAAGTGACTTGACTTGGGACTCGACTTTGAAGAATTTTTGGTGACTTGACTTGGTGTCAATGACTTGGGACTGGACATGGGCTTGAAGGGTGACAACTTAGTCAAACCTCTGTGCTGTGTGAGAAGGAGCATTGTCCTGATGAAGAATGAAACCATTTCCCACATTTCTGCCGTCTTTTCCTGATTCTTTCTCTCAGCTTTATCTCCCTTATAATATTGTTGGGTCACTGTTGTGCCTTTTGGAACCAATTGTGCTAAAATTACCCCCTTCATGTCACAAAACACGATGAGCGTGGCTGTGAAGTTGGAGTTTTCTGATTCTTGGTGATGAAGGTGTTTCCAGTGACTGTGGTTCCGTTTCAGTATCATACTGGAAGATCCGGGTTTCCTCACAAGTGTTGACTTTATGAAAAAGGTTCGGCTCCACCTCAAGTTGCTTCGGAAAGTCAGTGCAAATTTCCTTGTGACACTCTTTTTGCTCTGGTGTGAAATTTTACTAATAATTTCAAATTGATGCGTTGCTCCACTTTTAAACTTCTTATGATTTCAGGATACACAACGGCATTAACCAGTGACTGACAACAAACTAAACGACAGAGAGTGCTATTTGTCTTGCATGTTTAGAGAAGTTTACATTCATGGCAAAAGATCAGAATCATCTCACTGCTTTGTTTAGGAGATAGAAACACAGTCTTGGTATTTAATAGACATACCTTGTAAATATAATACAAAAGTATTATGCTTTGCACATATACCTTTATTGATAGGTCGAGGAACAGACGTGATTCCTCTTCTATGCAGACACCCAGTCAGGTAAGTTCTCATTCTTTTACCACACTTCCAGTATAACTGCTCTTTGCCTGGGAGGAGGAAGTATAGAAGGGCTATACAATCCACTCCACTGCCTTCCACACATGCAGTGGATACATGGTGCCAAAAGGAATCAAATAGATGTGGTCTTCCATGAGATGATGCATCCTGACCACCGCTTTGCAACCTCTACTCGCTATCGCATGCAGAAGCCCTGTCTCTAGGGTTGTCTGACATTTTTGAAAACATGTGTACTTACCTTTTCTTATCATCAAGAGTGATGAGTAAAGTAGTGTAAAGCTTTTGGGTGCAATCTGTTTGATTCACAAACCTATTTGGAGACCAGATTCAACCTAGGAGTAGCAACACAATGCTCATCAGCAGCACCTTAGCCCCCTGAAAAATACAATTAACCCAAAAATGCGTGTGTGTGTGACCCTCTAATTTAGGTGTTTCATGAATTTAATAAAACACAAAGAGAAGATTAAATACAAGTAGTGCTTAAAAGCTAATACATCAGTTTCTGAAAACAGAATAGAAAATGTCCTAAAATATGTCTGCAAAATGTGTGAAATGCTTTGGTTTACAACTTATTGATGAAAGAATTTTTATAATTTAAATGTTGCCTTTGAAGATTCTCTCTGCTAAATGGTAATATTTTAAAAAATATTTTACGTACATTTCATATACATCTCCCCCATAGCATTGCCCTTCTCCCTGTTAGTTTCAATACCTTTACATTATCATGCATGTATACCATTTGAATTTCTGCTTAATAATGAAAAAATGTTTATTTCCCCCAAGTGGAATTCAGCATTTCCACTCACCCCTAATTTTGGTGGGCTCCAGTAGGACCCCAGTGGCTAATATTTTCCAAGTGCCTGTCTAGTAGAACTTCAGACAGCATATATATCCTCCTGGGCCTGAGCCCAGAAGAGAAAGGCCATGTGGTAGGAATTGTGCCAGATATTTAACACTTCCCCATCTTATATCACCGGGTCCAGACTTCGGGCGATTGGTCTGGTTGTTCAATATTCATTATTAAAAGTTTTAAGCCTCAAGTACAACCTACTGGAGCATGTTCAACAGTATCCAAAATATATATATATATATATATATA
>NC_092858.1:9061597-9213805 GCF_032062135.1 Pyxicephalus adspersus | reverse complement strand
TTACAAAGTCCATGTCTTGTCCTTCAGAGAGGTTCACAATCTAATGTCCCTACCATTGTCATATGCCACCAACACAGTCCAAGGCCAATTTTGGGTTAAAGCCAATGAACCCACCAATATGTTTCTGGTATATTCAAGGAAACCTAATGCCTGGAGGAAATCCTTGCAAATATAAAGAGAACATACAAATTCCATGCAAACAGTGTCCTGGCTGAGATTCTCTACATCTGTAAAATACATTTATTATTTTAAATAAATACACAACCCATAAATGTTATTTTTTTGCTAAATCTGCCTAAAGTGGTGTATGCCAAGCTTAAATGTTCTTTTTTGTTATTAGAATAAAAAAGAATTAGAACTCCTCGTCAGCAGTCAGCAAGTAAGGAAAAATTTGCAACAGAGACACAGACAGACATGAAAAAGTCAACAGAGGTTCTAGTCTCCCCCTAGATTATTAAAGAAGAACATTTTTGTTTCTATGTATATTGTGGAGATTCACATTGCTTCCCTTCTATTGCAACCATTGTCACCAGGACAGGAATTTAATTGAAATTGGAGCCTCATAAAGTGGTAAAAACCTTGCCCCGGCCAAAGTACGTCTTTTAGTCGCACCCAAGATTTAAAGGTGTCCCTGCCTTTCCTTGCTCTCTTCATACACAAAGCCAGTCCTCCATGCTTGTCCCACACAAGTTTCCCATTTAGACAGATAATTGTACTTTGTGTTGGGATCATTTGTTTGTGAACGTCAAATGAATAATGAGACCCGACAAGAGCCAATATTAAGATTATCACGAATGTGCCTTCAGACATCTGCTCCCCATAAGACTTTCTAGTTGACAAATTGAAGTTTTATTGTATTTATTTGTTTGGGAAGAATGTACCCAGGCAGATGTCTTCCTGGATATTGTCCTGAAGATGAAATTCAGATGTCAGCACAAGAATGAAGTCCGGACGTAAAGGCTGGAACCTCATTTGTCTTGCAGGTCTGACTATAGGGATATTGCTAAATTCCTGAAAGCTTGCTTCAAAAGATAAATTTTTCCCATTAACATCTTTGATCCGTATTATTTTTAAAAAAAATTGTGGCTTCCCCCTGATATAACAACTAGATTGCATGGAAAGACAAAATGCGGAAGCAAGGTTGCTCCCCCTCCACTTCCACCTACGTCTGGCTCATCAGAAAGAAAACATAAAGCAAACCCCCCTCTGGGTGGACTTACCACCAACAGTGGGGTGGGGTGCCATAGTTGAGGGACAGGATCTCATCCCCACAACCTGTGCTTCAAATATTTGTGGGGGAAAGAGCGTACTTGGAAAGCTCCCTTTAATACTACATAGTACCCCTTACCCATTCCCAGAAAGAGCTTTAAAAAGTCCTTAACATATATTGACACATATTAGGATGTAATGGTGATGGGGAGATGATGGGACCCGTAGACAAGCTGAGCCTGTTGGTGTTCAAAGCTACAGATTGTGGATTGTTTTGTCACTGCAAAAGTCAGAAAATTGCAGTAAACGCAGAAAATCCATATTTATAAAATACTAATTCCAACCAAAAGTTTAAGTTTTGGATTAAGTATGGAAGGGGTTGAATTTGTCGGATTTGCTTTCCCATTCTTTTCCCTTTGATACCACAAAAAGCAATAGGATATGCGGGTATCACCACGAGCATGTAGGCAGAAATAAAACAGACAGTAGGCACAAGTTGTAGGCAGAAATAAAACTTTTTCAGCAGTCCCCACACTTTATTACTATGCTAAGTATGTAATTTTATTTGTAAACTCCTTTACACATATACACCCCTGGTGAGGACCACATACAAGCCAATATGCAGGTATGGTTCACCATTGTCACTTTCAGAGCGATAATCTGCAGTGACTCTGGAATGAATATATTTAGACAAGAATCAATGAGGTTGTAAGAAATCGGCAGCAATGAGATGGGAAAGCGAAAAAAGTTAATTTCATAAAAAACAATTGTTTATAATATAACTAAACACCATGCTATTCAATAATAGTTTCCACCCTTAAGGTCCTTCATATATGGCAGTTTTCAAAATTTCACATATTAGCCACTGGAATCATTAAGGGTGGAGCTGTTTTGGCAAGCGCACCAAGTTCAGGCAAGGTTCAGGCACGTGTCAGGGGCTGGGATTGTAGCACAAGGGGAAAGGACGTAGTCTTTAGGCTAAAGCAGCTGCAGCGCATGGCATGAGAACAAGAACAGAAGCAAGGATTTGCGTCATAGAAATAGAAAATTTTGTACCATCAGGATCAATGAAATTGCATTTGATTTTTCTTACAGTTTCTCAATCAATGCAGTAAGGCCATTGGTATAGAAATGTTTTCCCTGCGTATTATGTTGCATACACACAATACGGGGGACAAATCCTTTTCAGTCTGCAGATTTTGTGCCTCCGCCCTGACTCCTGTCAAATTCTTTGTTCTTTACTTGATGACAATTCTCAGGATAGCTTCACCTATTTCTTTAAATGTAATTATTGTAGAACTAAGGTGAACATGGCTGGCATTGTCCCTTCTGCAATAAAATAAACTTACCTGTCTGGTCACATTTTTTTTAAAATAAACTCACCTGTCCTCCCTCCATTGCAGGTGCTGCCATTATCACTTCGGGTTCAGATATTTGCCCATCTTGAATGGCCAGACCAGAATGACGAAACGCTTGTGCATGAGCAGATAATTCATTCATCCAGGAGGGATGCTGGGGTGGCCGGCACTGTACTTTTACCTGAGCATGTGCAGCTCAATGTACTTTATGAAGAAAATTGCAAACAGGCAGGTGAGTATGTTGTAACGCATGGCCCTTTTGCAATAAAAACCCTGCCTGCATGCAACCTTTTTTTTTTGCACTTTATTACTTTCAGCTCTTCGTATTTATATAAATGAACTCATGTGCACATAACATGGGAGTTATGTAATTCTGGCCTTGCCAAGCAAGATGGCCAAAGCTCCAGAACCTGGAAAAAGTCCAGGTTAAGCTGTCAGCACCACCGGTGAAGCGAGAAGAGATAAGGATATTTAAATTTTTTTAAAGGACATTTACATTTTTAATATTTATTATTTTTAATAGTGGTCAGTGGTTAATGCCCCCTTATTACTGGCCGCCAGTAATAAAGTGCCCCTTACATTGGAGGTCTGTGATGTCTCCTTATATTGGTGGTCATTGTAGCAGGGCTTCCAACAAGGGGTACTTCTGTACTGGACCGCCATCAGAAAAGCTTGGCATTTGCAATGCTAGAACTTTTGGGAGAGACCCCCAGGAAGCTTTCCTAGTATTGGGCCCAAACATTTCTGATTGAAATCCTGCATCGTAGTGGCCTCTTATGTTGGTGGTGACCACAGTGCTCTCCACATTATTGGTCAATAGAAATTACCCCTTAAAAGTGTGGTCTGTGCTAAAGTATTCCAGAGGTCAAAGGAGAAATCTCTTCTGTTGGAGTTGTGCTTCCTTACATTAGTGGGGGAGGTAATGCCCTTTGATATTGGTGGTCAGTGTTGAAGTTTCTTCTTGGAGGTGACTGTAGTGCCCCCTTACATTAGGTATGACTTCAATGCCCCCTCATACTGGTGGTAATCAATATAATGACTCCTTATTTAAGGGGATGGGTAAAACCCCTTGGTGTTGGTGGTCAGTGTTAAAGTTTCTCTATGTTGTTAGTCAGCATGGTGCCCCCAGGTATGGTTATTGGGAAAGTAATCCTCTACATTGGTGACCAGTGGGAGATAAACATTTGGTTGACACCAGTGGTAGAACATCTTTCATCCTTCTTAATGAGAACATTCTCCTTTCCTTTGGTGGTGAATGTAGTGCCCCCTTACATTGGGTATGACTTCAATGCCCCCTCATATTGGCAGGTAACATTATAATGCATCCTTACATTAGTGGACAGGGAAAAGCTCCTTGATGTTAGTGGTCAGTGTTGACGTTTCTCCTTTATGTTGGTAGTGAGTGTAGTGCCCCCGTACTTTGGGTATTAATTTACTACCCTCTCATATTGGTGGTCAACAAGGAAATTCATCCTTACGTTAGTTGATGGGGTAAAGCTCCTTGATGTTAGGGGTCAGTGTTGACGTTTCTCTTTTATGTACGCAGGTAGTGAGTGTAGTGTCCCCTTTGGGTATGACTTCAATGCCCTCTAATATTGGTGGTCAACAATATAATGCATCCTTACGTTAGTGGAAGGGGTAAAGCTCCTTCATGTTAGTGGTCAGTGTTGATCAGTTTGGTGCCCCCAGGTATGGTCATTGGTGAAGTTATCCTTTACATTGGGAGATAAACAGTTGATTGACACCAGTGGTCGTGTATGGAGAGAACACCTATGCCATTTACTCTACTAGGCAGCTGCAGAATTATACAATCATTACTGGACAGCATATGACTCCTCTTGGGCAATGTCTGGCATGATATTGCTAGATTGGGTGCATATGCCCCAGGTGCCAAACTCTAGCAATGCATTATCGCCCACCTAATTTATAAGCCTTAAAAGACTGCAAATGGGGAGAGCATGTGTTATAAAAAGAATACAAGATCCCATATTTCACAGCAGGTTCTCTTTACTCTAGAGAAGATCTTCTAAACCATGCTGGAGCTCCACTTTAAGCAAATCAGGAACTGTTCCTTGGATCCTGTGATCCTCTGGCCATCTTGGCATGTGGAAATTCCTATATCAGCAGTCACGTCTAAAAGTATTAAGCAAAAATGTATGATGTCTGCTGCAGGCCGTCACATTGATGGGTCCTTTTCAACACCTGATAACGGCTAATTCACTCGACATTGCTCTGCTGATATTCATATCAAGTTTTTCCAACTGTTGGAGGCCCCACCTGTGACATCACAGGGGAATGGCGGAGGAACCTTTCTGCTGCAGACTGTCTAATCCCCCTCTCTTGTCTCCCACTTCTCTTCCCCGGCCAATCTAAGCACTCCTAACACGACCGCAGCTATTTCACGCTCTCCTTTCCACAAGCACTTGGCTTTTGCTGGAATTCCATGCTGCAATGTGCACATTTTCCTGCTCCTCCAGCTTGCAGGGATTTTATCCAGATTGCCATTTTTTGTAGAAAAGCAATGTCTGTGTCACATGATGCTGATTTTAGAGAAAAAGTCTGGCTGGGTGGTGCGGAACAGCTCAGCAATTGTAAAGGTGTCAGACTGATTATTGATTAGCAGAAAGCCGACATTCCATAAACTTTGCAAGTTTGCATGAATTCATTTGTTGATATGACAATATACAGCCAGATAAGATACTTTTCACGAGTTCCATTTTGTATAGATAAAACACCATCAAATGCTTCAGTATAGAGACTTTGTGTAGGCCGTAATGATGTCATCAGTCTGCTGCAGGCAGGTGGAATCATGTCCTCAGTCTTAAGCTGCGTACACACGTGCAATTCTTGTCGTTGGAAAGGATCTTTCACGTTCCTTTCCAACAACAAAGGACTACACGATGCATGAACAAGTGCTGTACATACAGCACCATTCTGCTATATGGAGAGGGGAGGGGGAGAGTGACGGAGCGGCACCCTGCTGCGCGCTCTCCCCCTTCCCTTGCATTAGGATCGCTCATCGTTCATCTTCCGTGGATCCGCCAGGACGGATCCACAGACGATGAACGGCCTGGGCTGTACACACGCCAGATTCTCGCCCGATATCTGGCCGATGCCGATTATCGGGTGAGAAAAATTTGACGTGTGTATGTAGCTTTACCCGGTGATCAAACTGCAACAATGTAACATTGTAACAAATCACAAAGGGGTGCAGAGACAGGAACCTGCACAGGCACCAAGTTTTCACATGAACGCTTTAGTCCTAAACTGTGCAGGAAGTATATGGTGACCCGCCAGAATAAAGATGGCTGCCTAAATTAAAGCCTTATCCGGGAAAGTACTGAGATTTCTAATAATTACATAACATGCTGCATTTAGAAAATATGCTGTTCAATTTCCTTACAACTTGCACAAGTGTTCATAAATTCAATCTAAATTAATTGGCCCTGAGTTTTTAAAGTTCTTCAAGACTGGAGAGAATACACCTCTTTGAAGCTGGGTGATCCAGCAAACCTGGATTGGATTTGGTCCAGAATTGAAAACATTTGCTAACATAGCTAATAGCTAATGACTTTTAGGAAATCCATTCCAGGTTTTCTGTATCACCCAGCTTCACTGATGAAAGTGTATCCTCTCCAGATTAGGAGAGCTTTAAAAAATCAGGGCCATTATATCTATATTGACCTATTTGCTCCCTTTTTTTTTTTAGCTCCACTTTGTTTCTTAGGATCACTTTAATACCAAGAACGAGAGTTGGGGGGCATCCTAAATCTGACTATTGCTGGCTTGTTAACTGATGCTGTCTCCAAGCTCCTTGCTATGCACAGCTGTAAAAAAAAACTCAATGTAGTTCCCTTTCAATGCAACTTTTAAGTTTTATAACTGTTATGTACATTTAGGAGGTGGAAGACAAAATCTGCATTGCAAGTCAGTCTTCCATGGACCTTTGCAGTGCCTCTCTGACATTTAGGTTTAGAGTCATTTTTAGTAAGACAGAATAAAGGAAGGAATGTGAATTTTCTCATTGGTTACCAATGCCATTTTGCTGCAGAAGCCTGGCATTTACTGACAACCTGTTATTATTATTATTATTATTTTTAATAAGAAAAAACAGGATTTATATAGCGCCAACATATTACGCAGCGCTGTACATTAAATAGGGGTTGCAAACGACAGACTAATACAGACAGTGATACAGGAGGAGAGGACCCTGCCCTGAAGAGCTTACAATCTAGTAGGTGGGGGAATTTACACACAATAGGAGGGGGATGCCTGTTGCAAAAAAGGTCACATTTACACAATGATGTACTGTGCTGCAACATATGCGCTTGGTTCATTGAGGTGCATTGCCTTAGCCAGCTCATTTAAAATGAATAGACTATAATGTATCTCAATGCAGCAGCATTTGTATGCAGTGCACATATTGCTGTCATAAAGTTACTCCTGGCATATGGCTTCATGAGGAGTGATCATCTTTTTCTGAACTTAGAATTTCTTCTTGCACTAAGCCACGTTTCCACCCTCCTACAGCAGATGTTCTCTGCTTTCTGGCTATTGGGGGTCACCACTAATATTTTGTGACTAATAGAGGACAACAGTGCTCAGGGGAACCATTATTACTACACAGTATTTAAATAGCATCAAATTACGCAGCACTGTACAAAGTCCATAGTCATGTCACTAGCTGTCCCTCAAAGGGGCTCACAATCTAATGTCCCTACCATAGTCATATGTCATTAATACAGTGTAGGGTCAATTTGGGGGGTAGTTAATTAACCTAACTGCAGTTTTTGGAATGTGGGAGGAAACCAGAGTACCCACACAAACACAGGGAGAATCTGCAAACTCCATGCAGATAGTGTCCTTGGTGAGATTCGAACCTTGGACTCAGCGCTGCAAAGGCCAGAGTGCTAGACACTGAGTCACTGTGATGCCCTGACCATCCAATCCTGCACATAAGTAGCCCCCTGGGTTTGGGGTTCCTGCAGTGCTGTAAACAGAAAATACATGCAACAACCTGGAAATGCCTGCTCTTTGGGCCTGATTTGTTAAAGCTCTCCAAGGCTGGAGAGGAAACACTTTCTTCAGTTAAGCTGGAATCCTGGAATGGATTTCTTCAAAGTTATTTCCTTTTTGCAAGCAAATGTTTTAAATCCTTGACCAGATCTATTCTAGGTTTGCTGCATCACCCAGCTTCACTGATGAAAGTGTATCCTCTCCAGCCTCGGAGACCTTTAATAAATCAGGCCCTATATCTCAGGTGGCCTTTGGTCCTGATGCCACAGGTTTGCATTACAGAGCATATTCCATATGGGCCATGATCCAAGTTATCCTGGATTTAACCTTCTGGAAAAAAAATCAGCTCCAAATGTCGCATAATTTGATTATTTTTTATTCTAACAGAAATGCTCAAGTTATGAAAATTCCCAGCTCTTCACCTCCGAGGAGTGAACAGAGGTCAGCAACCGGAAGGTCTGTGAATCTTTCTTTAAAGGACGGCTTGCTGGCATCCAGCCTGCTATTAATGCTGAAGAATAGAAAGAAAACTTGTAGCCACCCGGCCTGTAGGAGTCCTGAATCTCCCGTTATGTTTAGGATGGGGTGCTGCATGATCTATGCAAGTCTGCATTACAAGAATGCATTATTCTATGCCAAGGCTTTTCAAATCTTAATCTAATAGTCCAATAACATCACATATCAAAGCTTACTATCTTGAGATTTGGTGGCGGCATTTGTTTTCTTTTTTCAGTTTTTCCCTTTTTTTGCAGCAGGTGATCCCACCAGTGACACATTTTTTGTCCCTGTGTTACACTCACCTTTTCTCGTTCCAGGTCCCTTTTTCAGGGCAGGTCACCACCCACACCTGTGGTTACCACCTGTAGTGCGGCCACCACATCAGGTGAAGTGTCTCTCCTGATTGGTCTGATCTGTGGTCAGTGCAGAGCCCTCTACTGGTGTGTCACTCCTGACCCCAGTGCCTTGATGATCTTCTGCCTCTGCTGTAACCTCCATGGCCCTAAATACCTCCTGTGACCCCAACAGCTTCTAAAACAGGCATGGGCAAACTACAGCCCACAAGTCATATACATCCTGTTGGGCTGGCTCACTTTTATACATAATTTATATCAGTTCATACAAACACTCCCAATCCATCTGATTCTGGCCCAGCCCATCTCTCAAGATATAAAACTTGTGGTCCAAAGCCAAAAATTTTGCCCCTGCTCCAAAATTTGTACCTCCTGAGACCTCCGATGGGCTTCATTTGTCATCTTGGTACCTTGCTTTTCCTCTGCTCCCTCCAGTATATCTGAGGTCTGCAAACTGGGAGTCATCTGCTGCAAAGCCCATCATTGACATGGTGTGCACGGGGTGCTCTGATAAAAACCAGCGGCTCCTTTGTCTCTGCACCTCTTTGTCTCTTGCCACAACGTACTTAATTTCAGTCTAGTGGACCCACAACCTAGTCAAGCCCACCTACCACAAAACAATGCCAGGTGCCTGATACCTAGGGTAACTTTGCCTGATGTAATAGAGTCTTGGGCAGGGCTATACTGCATGAGATTTCAGCACAGCATGGACTACATGGGAAGTTGAAGGCTCTCTGGATTATTCTCAGGGGGCTACAACCCCCTCCATATGGAAAGGAAGAGGGGTTTGGTATTGTTAGTACGAGTGGTCCTGAGAAGTTCCTGGCTTTGTCCAGAAAGAAGAGAGCCAGAGTTATGAAATAACACATTTATCAACATATTCCCCGCTGAGACTGATGCACTTGGTACAGTGTAGTTGCAGCTTTTCTAGACCGTTCAAAAAAAAGTCCTTTGGTTGGGCTGCAAACCAGCTCTCAGCTGCATCTTTGATGTCAGAAATGTCCTCAAAACGTTGCCCCTTCAGGTGTTTCCTCCAATTCAGGAACAGATAAAAGTATGAAGGGCCTGGGTCAGGTCAGTAGGGGGGATGGTGGAACAATTGTAAACCCAGGGTGTTCAGTTTGGCAGCCACAGCGTTGGATGTGTGTGCAGGTGCATTGTCCTGCAAAAAAAAGGATCCCTTTGGTCAACTTTCCACAGCGTTTCGTCCTAATTGCCTCCCTCAGCTGGTCCGGTGATACTAGAGCCCTGAGGTGTCCCAGAAAACGGACGCCATGACCTTTTTGGGCGATTTCTGGGTTTGAAACTTCTTCGGCCGTGAGGACCCATTGTGGCGCCATTCCTTTGACTGTTCCTTGGTTTCAGGATCATGGATGTGGAGCCAAAAAGTCCTGTGCAGCTTCAAAATGGGCCAAAACGACTTTGGATGCCTCAACTCGTTCCTTCTTCTGATCACTGTTCAAACATTTCAGCACCCACTGAAAGCTTGCGCATGTCTAGGATAGTGGTGATAACAAACCCAACATGCTCCTGTGAGATGTCAAGTATCTGGGCTATCTTTTTGCGGATATTCGCTGGTCCTAAATAATCATCTCATGGACAGCATCGCAGGTTGCCGGGTCAGTTGAGGTTGGGGAGCGCCCACTGCGGGGCTCATCTTCAACTGTGAAATGCCCAGTCTGAAACAAGATATCCAGGTTTAGACAGTGCTGTAGAAAGGACACTTTTCCCCCAGTGTTTGTGACATCTCAGTGTGAATGTCCTTTGCTGACTTTCCCTGGGAGGGCAAATAAATTTTTAGAAATAATGAATTGAAATCCATAATAAACTATTTTACGCCAAGGAATAAAGCCTATCCTTTTTTCACGCATAGGATATTCAGATATGTCAAATGTAAATTGGGTGTTGCATAAATTGAAGAACATATATTATAACAACTATAGCTGATTGCTTTCTATACCTTTTATCTGTATTTTATTTTTAGCTTTTTTATGCATTTTTTGTATATTGTCTATTTATAACCTGTAGATGTCGCTGTTGCTTCTGCTTCAGATAGAGCAGTGTTGCTTGTGCTTTTTAGGAAGGACTTCATATATCAGTAAGCCTATTTATTATTTGTCCATTTATTTTTAATATCAATCCAAGATTATTATAATAGCAATCCGCCACCTTCATTACCAATCTGGTAGAACAAGAACCCAGGGAGGAATATGTGAATACTGACTAGCAGGTTGGAACTCTGCTTATTATTCTTCCACTGCACCCCACCATTAGGGACGAGCGAGACAAATTTTAAAATTCGATCACGCGGTGAATAGGGCCGTTCCCGCTGAACATGTAAGCGAGAAGGGCCTGTGTAAATTTGTCATTCATGAATGCAGCCATGGTACTCCTCCTGTAATGATTTCCTCGAACTTCTGATGGGTCCGCGAAATTGGTTCGCTGAAATTTCACGGACCCATCGGAAGTTCTAGGAAATTTTGGCGAGAATGTCAGAGGCATTCTTGCTCATCCCTACCTACCATATACTCTTTTCTATAGGTTGGAGAACCATAGACCATTACATTGAGATATGTTGGGAGGGCATGGAAAGGCTTTAAGGCTGAACTCAAACCTGCCATTGAATATTCTGGTAAGTATCTTGAACTTGGTGGTGAGGAAGCCAAATTCTAGAGCTTCAGATGTGTGAGTTAAGAAAATCTTGTGTTGTGGGGTCCTCGACTACCTGAATCCCAGACAAAAGAAACTCCATTAATTGCTGCCTTCCAAGGAGAGAAGAATTCAAACTGACGTCATTGGTCATCCTGGTGCCAATGTTTTTGGGGTCTTCATCCCCCAAGTCCTCTTTTTTTCTTCTCTTTAAAGTTGTGTATTCAATGTCTGCACTTTAATATATTTCTGTACTTGGGATTATATACAATTAATGTGTCTTTAAAGTGGAACTAACTCCAAAAATGTAATTGCTACTAGGCAGGTCCTTTATTGCAGCAGGGGCAGGTACTCACATATCCCCATTCTGTTGCAGGAGCTGCCATCTTCTTGCTTCTTTTTTTTCCTGCTTGTGCTTTTTAGTTGTCTTGATTGGTCAGGCTCAGGCAGCTGCAGAGGAACCTGGGATGTGCCAGGTATTGAAGTTACCTATGCTGAGCTGCACATGTGCATTGATAGGTTAGGACGATCAAGCAGATAAGAATTATTATTGCACATGGGAGATCCTCTGTCCCTTTCTGCAATAAACCCAAGTTATGAAAGCAGAACTTTAGTTCAGACTGGCAGTGAAGTTGCGGTGAAATTACGTTTTCTCCAACCTCAGAACCATGACCATAGGTGAGACAATTCACATAGCATCTCAATCACGGTCGTCCATAGAGAATGAATAGGATGGCAGTGGGTGGTTCAGTACTGACCATTGTAATATGTTCACAAGTTGGTTCTTTAGGAACCACCAGGCTAAACAAAGCCCTAAGTAACTTTTTCTCACATTACGCAAAACTAGAAGAAATGTTATATTAATTGGGAACCTGTTCATTCCTTCTTCAACTTAATTTGACCTTCATGTCTAAGTCACCTTGCCCATCTTCTTGCCTAAATCATTAGAACACAATGATGGGAGCAGGCACAGAATTAATAAACCTCCAAATGATCTGACTGCAGGGCGGATAAAGTCAAAAATACACCTGGTTGTCATCCGGACCATCCATAAGAAATAAATCGGGGCGGTAGTGTAGTAGCTGTACCAGTAAAGAAGCAGCATCGTGGTTGGGGCCACTGTTCCCACCACCCTTTAGAACTTTGCTTTCTTAGTTATTTGCATTTTACCAGCGCTCTTAAACCTTGGTCTAAACCAGTGATTCTAAACCTTTTTAACATGGGGGAACCCTTGAAATAACTTTCAGGTCTTTTGAAAACCCCTTCTATATATACTATATCCACGGTTCACAGTTCATTGAAGAATTACTCATACATTGCTGGCCATTAGGAAAAATGTCACCCTTACAGCCAAAAACATCATTGGTGTCATTTAAACTGACCCGAAAGGTCCAAATTTCTCATTGCTCAAGGAACCTATAGAATAAGAATCCCTCTGGAGGAACCCTGGTTGAGAAACACCGATCTAAACTATTATTAGGATATTGGAAGACTGAGCAGACCCGCTGAAATAAAGTACAATCTTTGCTTGGGTTGGAATTCTGTTCTTAATGTTTTTTTCCCAATGCAATTCCAAAAGTATTTTGGACTGTCACTAACTTGTGATTGATAGGTGCGTAACCAGGTCCATACCTTCCACCCCAGTTTGTGTTTTTAGAAGTCGTACATTTACATTTTTCTGTCTGTTACCAATTGGCCTTCTGCTTTAAATTATAGACCAGTTTCCAGCTACAAACCCCTACAAACACTGCAGAGGGATTAAAGAGAACATCATCGAACATCTATTCAGTGGGCTGCAAACAAGTAACATTACCTGTGAGTCAAATCTGAGTGCACATGTGTAATCTCCAAGGACTAGAGAAAATATAGACCTTCCATCCAAACCAATTCATGTAAAGAGCTCTCCTTGGGGTGATCCTATGTCTTTCTGAGGGAGGGCAGTCTAGGAATCCATGAGGCTGAATTTATGGGCAATTCCCTTCTCTTATCTGGAGATGTTAACACAAATGTGTAATAAATCTAAAATTCAACCCAATGATTTCATGGCGTATTTAGTGTCAGGGAGATGAAAGGTTGTCTTGCCTGTTCCTCGACACGATGATAGGATATGGAAATCCTCCCTTCCTAAAAGGAAGGATTTGTGTTATATATTGGCGGCGACCATTATAGTTCTGCCTTTTCCTGTGTTTATTAAAGCTGATGTTTGATCTGCTTATATTTTGGCTTCCTGAGTTCTAACCTCACTGATTATTAACATGCTAAATAATATTTAACATAACTTTATTCTAAGGATCTCTATACTTGTCCATACAATGCATGTGGACCAACTTTATCACCAAACCCTAGGAAATGCAGGAGCCAAAATAGTTCATTGCTACATAGCCAAAGATTGAAACTTGTTTGTTATGTCTTACATGTTACATATATTATATTAATTATTACATTTTTTCAAATAGACATATCTTATATGTTGAATATATTTGTCAACTTCTGCTGCATTGTAACCAATAAATATTGTGGGGTTTTTTTATTTCATTATGATAGGTGATATATAGTGCAATTATCTTTGGTTGTATTCTCTTCCATAGTTGTTGGGTAGCTGGTTAGGGTTTTATATACTGCCTAGTTAAAAGTCACACATTTCAATTTTTGTTAGACCACCATTGGCTTTAATTATGGCACACGTTCAATGTGGTATCATTTTGATAAGCTTGATAAGTCAACACATTGTTTTTTGACCAGAGTTGCATTGATTTTCCCCCAAGATCTTGTATTTATGATTGGAGAGTTGGGCGACTGTGTAAAGTCTTCTCCAGCACATCCCAAAGATTCTCAATAGGGTGAAGGTCTGAACTCTGTTGAGGTCAATCCATGGGTGACAATGATGTCTCATGTTCTCTCATCCACTCTCCCTTAATTTGAGCCCAATGAATCCTGGCAATGTCATCTTGGAATATGCCCGTGCCATCAAAGAGAAAAAAACAATTGGTGGAAAAACCCTGGTCCTTTAACATATTTAAGAAGTCAGATGACCTCATTTTTGAGCAATTAATGTTGCTGAACCTAGCCCTGACCAACTGGAGCAACGCCAGATCATAACACTGCCCCCAGAGGCACCCCAGATCATAATACTACCCTAGAAGCACACCAGATCATAACACTGCCCCCAGAGGCACCCAGATAATAACACTGCCCCCACAGGCACCCCAGATTAAAACACTGCCCCAAGAGGCACCCCAGATCATAACACTGCCCCCACAGGCATCCCAGATCATAACACTACCCCAGAGGCACCCCGGATAATAACACTGAATGTACAAGCACCCCAGATCATAACACTGTCCCCCAAGCACCCTAAGTCAAAACACTGCCCCCACAGGCACCCTAGATAATAACATAGGCACACCAGATCATAACCCTGCCCAGAGGCACCCCAGATCATAACACTACCCTCACAGACATGGTTTCCTATTTTGTTTCTCTGTTCTGGTCATCTCTGGACATCTGCAAGCAAATTCAGTATGACAACTGTAGGGTGAAGGAGGTGCAGGTGAATGCTGAGAGGAGCATTCAGGACTTTTACAAA
This sequence comes from Pyxicephalus adspersus, assembly GCF_032062135.1. Classification (NCBI taxonomy): domain Eukaryota; kingdom Metazoa; phylum Chordata; class Amphibia; order Anura; family Pyxicephalidae; genus Pyxicephalus; species Pyxicephalus adspersus. The sequence continues at coordinate 9,199,136 of NC_092858.1, read as the reverse complement.
ACACTCTGATCCAGGCATGCCTATGGAAACTGAGATCCTATTTGGACTTTGATTATACCATCATTATAAATGACAAGCAATTACTTTATAACTGGATTCATAAATCATTCAACATACTGAAATTTTTTTTGCTAAATTCGAACTTTCAAAAAAAAAAATAAATGTAAATTTTTATATTTTTTTACAACTCCAAAATATGGTTAAAAGTTGCTTTGCATCCACATAGCAACCACACCTCAGCGTAACAGCCGAGCTGAGAAAACGGATGTTCATTGTACAGGTCACATTAGATTTATAAAACACCCGTCATGTTCTGCCTGACAGAATTTATTACCTGCGTTGGACAACATCCAGGACATTGCAGATTTCAGCGCCGTGAAGTGTGAGTGGCATGTGATTTCCATTACATTTTAGTAACCCTCCACTAATTTTTTTTACTTTTCTAATCTTGAGGAAGGCCCTTTACATCCAGCAGACATTGATCACTTTGTGCAGTCCCTACGTGTAAGTGTTGGTTCACTGCCAAGGTCTTCATTGGGCCCGCTGTGTTCACATACCTGGGAGTGAGAAGACTTACTCTAGTGATCCCTAAAGTAACCCTGGTGCCAGTCAAGAATGCCAAAAAACCTGTTACCTGAAAAGAAAACTAAATGCCACTCGGCATCAGAAAATGATACTTCTTGAGGCAGACTTTTTTACCCTTAAGATTCCCTTAAAATAATTTTTCAGCTTTCGGGGAACCCTTATAATAGTAATAAATTTATTGGGGTGAATAGGGGAAAATGCCTCCTAAATTGGTGCCCAAAATGCCTCCAAAAATGGAAGCTAGTATACCCTCTTTATAGCCAACTAAAAATATCATCACACAGCTGGCTTTACCAAGTGGTGTTGGCTCCATAACTATGCCAGAATCATCAAATGGGAGATCAGTCAGCCACATTTTATGGAACCCCTAGCAATCTCTAAAGGAGCGTTTGAGAAATGGTGACTTAGAATGTTCCTCTCATCTGTCTCCTGAAGCACTTTTCCATCTCACCTCCACATCCCTATTGTGCCACATTGGCGCTAAAAACCTCTACACTTTTTCAAAGACATAGGCGATCAACACTCCCATTAGTGCCGATTTCCCAGTAGACATTGAAGAAATGATTCCTCAATAATTTTTGGCTTTTATAGCCTTCCTTTCAGATACCAGGTTTATAGGACATTTTATATTCGTTGCAAAGTTCCAAAAAAAATGTCTTTCCCCAGTATTCATTTTAGATCGATACTAAAGTCACTTTAAAGTGACAATGCAATAAAGTCGATGCAATGCAGAACCCTATAAGCACATGCACTTGATTTCCTTTTTTTATCCATCACTGCTACATGCAGCTCCAGGAAATCTCTGTGTAAGCTACACTATATGGAATAATTGCATTCTGATCTAGAAGAGCGGACAGCAGTGGTGAAATGGTGGAGTATCGCTATTTACCAATTTCCATTATTTTCTCTGCGCAATAAAGAGTATTTGTTTGGCTGCTTTAGCAGTGTTGATTTATTGCCCTCGTTTCTGTAAATATTGAGAAATTATTCTTGCTTTCCTAATACAATGAGTGTCTTCTCATCTTCCAGCTCTCCCGTTACTTGTCCTTGATTTGGGCATATTTTAAGGTGTCACTACATAGAACCACCAATGGAACAACCTGGGCTGTGTTGAAAGGAGAATAATTTGGGCACATAGTTATATGAAACAAAACACCCTCAAGGCCATCTGCCCAAAAGTTCAACTTCAAGTGGATCTTTCAACATGATAATATTCTGAACCGCACTAACAAATCCAAGGAAAAAGAAGAAATGTAGAACTATGGAGCTGGCTTGTGATAGGTCAGATATAATCCCAATAAAATGTTGGGAATGGAAAAGAGCAGTTTATAGAGGGTAACCAACCAACATCTGAAGGATTTTTTTTATTTTGCACCAAGATAATGCCAGAGACTGGTGACAATTAAAATTCTTACAATAATTTATGGTTAATAAATATTTAAAAAGGCCCATTTTCCAAATGTGTTTATTCCAGTATAACACATTTACCTGTGCTGTTTTTATGTCGATCTAATTTTTGCTTTTTAGATATGTTGAAGTCAACAATTTTTGTGGAGTGTACTATAATAGTAAGGGGTTTTATTACCGTCTATGCAGCTCTTACTTGTTATATGGGTCACAGGTACAGAACAGTACGTGACCCTATTGAGGTTACAAACAGAATTTTATATAAAAAAAATTTCTACTCATCCCTACTCTAAAAAGCCCAGGATTTGACTTTAGGCAGCATTTATTTTCTTTGCTTACCCAACGCAAACTGAAAAATAATTGAATATAGATATCGTAAATAACAACTTGAAGGTTGTTAAAGTGTTTTCTCAAAAGCTGAAGACGTGCATATTAAGTTTCTCGACTTATTCAGTTACGTGCCGCGGCTGTCGGGTTTATCTGTTTGATGTCCAGCATGGGCCGGGGAAAAAACGCTAAATGACTTTCCACCTAAGCTGGTTTAAAAATACCATCCTCGTGCCTACAGCCCATTGGTGGTGAATGGAGTCTGGAAAGAATGTCATCAAATCCCCAACTAATCCTTCTACCAATTTAACAAGAGAACATCAAAGAGATTGCGTGGCCGGTATCGGCCCTCTCACAGCTGCTCCTCCATTGATGGGCAATTAACAGTTCAGGCTGGGACCCCTGCCAGTGATATTCCGGGACCGAAGGAGGTCACGTTCCTTCAAATACAGGGTGACACATATTTGGGAAGGTAACTCTTTGATTGTTTTGTAACACTGTGTCTGTAACCAATGTTCTATTACATTCTGTTTTGCTGTGGTGGGAAAAAAATGACTGTCATCTGTTTAATAAAGATGTTCTTACTCTAGCTGAGGCTTGTCAAACTTGCAGCCCACAGGCAGGTTGCAAGGGCATGGAGGTGGGTATCTTTAATAAAAATATTGGTGGGTGGACAGGATATATGACACTGGCAAAAAGTCATGGTAGGTGGGCAGGCACAACAGTAAATGTAGCCATGGTTTTAGAATGACCCTGGCTATGGCACCCTTTTGCAAGGCTTGTCCCTTGGTGTAGGTGAAGGGCAGGCAGGAGTTATGTAAAGGTTCTGAGCGGATAATGTATTGTGTGAAGAAGGTGGACAGGCTTGGAATAGTGTGATGGTGGGGAGCAGGTATGGGGTAGTGTAAAGATTGTGGACAGGCAGGGAGTGGTGCAAAGGATCTAGATATTAGTTATAAAAAGTCGGGCATCATCAGCAAAAGCATTACATCTTAAGCTCATGTGGTCCAAATTTGAGGCCAGCTAATTGGGGGTTGGCGCTAGTAAGGAATGGAGGCTAAGAAAGAAAAGTAATGGTCAGAAATGGAAACCTTGTCTGGTGCCTCCAGATATACAGAATCAATTTGGGATTTTAGGCAGTTCTAGATTTGTTGAAAGAAATCTATGTATTAATATATTATTGACATTAAGAAAGTGAAGTTTCAGTAGGTAAGCTAAATTCTGGTTAAGAGTAGCCTATATTTCTATGGGTCTAATCTAAGGTTTTGTTTTACATTCAGGGACATGATAATCTGCTTAGATTTACAGTTTTGGTAGAAATATATTGAAATTGTCAATGCTTCCACTTAATTTTCGGGGAATTTATACATTATTTTTTAATTTAAAATTTACCAGTGAAAATTTTTTCCAAAAAAATACAATATGAGACCACCTCTGTTCAAATCAGTGGTCTACAGAAGTTTTTCTCTCAACCCTATTTACATGGGGAAACCTCTTAAGATATCGTTCAGGTCTTGCTCTGCTATACCACAGCTTACAGTAAATTATCATCGTGGTCATTGGGAACAATTCCTCTTACATTGCTGGCCATTGGGAATAATGTCATACTTACAGATAGCCAAAAAGATCGTTGGTGTCACTTAAACTGACCTGAAAGTCACAAAGTGCTCATTGCTCAACAACCCCTAACAACCTCCGGAGGAAGCCTAGTGTTCCATAAAACCCTGGCTAAGAAACACGGGTCAGATTTGACATGCTACTGCCTTTCCGAAAGTGCTTACTGTCTGGGAAAGATTAGACTCTATCTTTCTCTTTCTTTTGCTGAAATATAGATTTTTACCTGCTCAAAAATAATGGAAAGTAATATAAAAATATAATGTATTAAAATATATGCTTGGTTAAGGGGAGATTTGTCATTAAAGCCCAAGCCAGGAAAATTAGGACTCTCTTGAAGGTGGTTACAAGGGTCAAAGTGGATTGTCCACAATTTGGTATAAGGGCCTCTTGGGACTAAGATACTAAATGCTAAAAATATATCACCACTCTTTATTTTTTTTTTTAGGTCTCTGGGTTTGCAAAGGTCACTATAATTGGTTGCATTTTTATATTTTTTCTTCCTACATGTTGGGTCCAGTTAAGATGTTCCAATTCATTTTGAGATCCTCAGCAGTTTTTTGGACATCTGCATTGTTTACTATATCCTGCAGCTCCTATTATTTGCAATGTAGTTCCAGTGAACAAAATGTTCCTTTTTAATGCATTAGGCCCAATATGACCATGCATATTTTAATCCATTGCTTTAATGGTAGAGTCACACAAGTGTCAACCATCTTGTCCCGTCACGGCCGAATTAATAACCGTTAGAGGATTTGACGAAGGGCACAGAACGGGAGGCTCAGAGGCTATCTAAACAGAATCTGTCTTACTCTGCTAACTTACTGCTTGCTTTAGACGACCCCCGGGAGCCAAAATCCTAACTTCTCAGCCAATATCCAAAGCTCCAGTGAGGCATTTACTTCACAACTGCGGTAAAAGAAGTGAAAAATTGTTGTAATTTCCTCCGTGGGCTGCAAAAAAACAAAAAACCTCCCTTCAGAATGTAATATTGGGTGGAATTTTACGAGGTTCCAGGCCTCTCTGCCAATGGACTGGAGGCAAAAGTACTCAACGGATATGTGTTTTACTTTACAGCGTAGAGTAGAGAAAAGTTTAGGTAGTTTTCACCGAGGGAAAGTGCTAATGTGGACGTGTTATAAGCTGACCAATTTAATGCTTTTGTTGGGGGGAAGAGAAGCAAATGTAATCCTTAACTGGTAGAATATTTAGCAAGGCCGTAAAGTAAATACGTTTCTCACAGACTAGTAGATCGTTACGTGACTCGTGTGGTTTCTCGGGTGAATTATGGGGTGCCTTGAACAAGGAAAACACAGCTCTGAACAAGCTTGCTGACTTAAAAAAAACCATTGACTGTGATTACAGGAAACCCCAGGAATCTTATAAAGAATGTTGTTCTCCCCGGTTCTGTTCTTTCACTGAAAGGCCTTCCTTCCTTGTTCTCTTAATATCGGTTTCAACTTATATGAAGTGTTGTAATGGCTAAAGCGTATAATTACATTGTTAGATTTATGGGTGCCTGTGTTCAAAAACACGCAGCTTTATTAGTCCGATAGTACTAACACAGGATGTGGCTCATTTAAGCGTATATTCAGCCAAAATATTTTTTTTCTAGTTTTTGATGAACTGGAGAAAGGTCGAGACCTTGGGTAATTTTTATGTAATTAATTCTGCTTCGTCCCATTGGGAAGTTTTGTTAAAGTAAAAGGCAAAAATAAGAAAAAGATAAATTAGGAAGACTTAGAACTCTCTTTCTCAATTTTTGATTGCTATCCTGGTCCCCACTAGAAAGTGTCTAAATTCTGGTCTTGCGACAGAGGGTCGGATATAACATAGCTCTGCAAGACTAGAGAAAATAGACAATTATGGGAGAACCTGGGGGTTTCAATAAACCAATTGTTTGCTAATAAATCCTGGACCAGATCCATTCCAGGTTTGTTGGTTCACCCAAGTTCCTCCATGATAGTCTATCCCCACCAGTCTTGGAGAGCTTTAATAAATCAGGCCCTATGTTGTCAGTGGGCCCAGAAACTCCTAAAGGAGACCTCAGACAGCCTCTTCCTTTCTATGCCAACAAACTAAAAAGAAAACAAAAGGTACACATTGGTCAAAACGTATGACTTTTTTAATTCAATGAATGAAAATGACCAGATGATGGTTTATTGTCCAGGCCTATGTATGAGGCACCAGGCCATGCTTGTCCATGTAATAACTTGTTCTGAATATAGAGAATTGAAAGAAGAATGGATACCTTTATATTTTTAGGCACTGGCAGAAGACTGTAAAAGGGCATCCTTGGTTGTCTAGCACACAAATCAATATCCAGAAACCCATGGATGTTGTAATGTTCTATTGTTAATAAGGAAAGTACCAATCTTTCTAAAAAAAACCTAATGCAGGCATTGGGGATTGGCGTGAATTTATTTTAACAATGGTATGTAGGCAATTACTTATTAGTATTAAGGGGTTTTAGAAGGTTTTTTTGGATTCTGTTTCTCTATTAGGGAGAGAGGGCTCCACTTGCAGTGTGGAAGAGTTCCGCAGAGGTTGTCACAATGTCCTTTCTATGGGTTGAGCTGCAAGGAGACCAACCTGTGTGTGATAGGCAAAACTTTCTTTTCTTGAGTTAACAAAGATCAAGGCTCTTCATAGACTTGTCTTTATTGAAACTGGTTAGTGGAATATTATGGTTTCATCAACAATAGTCCCCAATGTCTTAGCAAAAGCCTAGCTGATTTAGGAGAACATGGTTTAGTTCAGTAAAAGTTCAGCAGCAAAAAGTACATTTTGTTCTGTTCCAATATTAAAGCACTTGTGCAGGTGGAAGTCGATGTGTCCATTCATAGGGAGGATGGTGATCTAGATGAGGGTGTCCAGAGATAAGAAACCTCTTCATCTATGCTAAGCCTATTGGTTAAGGGTTGCATGATGTCTTCTATGGCCTAATCATTGATGTCCTGCTTAAAGAGTCAAATAAACAATGCATAAGGATTGAAACTGTTGGATGGACACCGTTCTGACAAGTCTAAACACTGGAAAATTGTGTACCCTAAGTTATCTGAGTGGTCTACAGATTGCAGACTGAAGGAATGTCAGAAGGGAACAGCGACACAGGAGGAGAGGACCCTGCCCCAAAGACCTTACAATCTAGGAAGTGGGGGAATTAACACACAATAGGAGGGGGATATGGAGTGGTGGGAATTAATGACGGTTCCAAAAGACAGAAGAAGATGGATAGGCAGGTTTCAAAAATGGGTTTTGAGTGCTCTTTTTAATGAGCAGAAAGTAGGAGCAAGCCGAATAGGACGAGGAAGACCATTCCAGAGTCAGGGCCGCTCTAGAAAAGTCTTGTATCCGTGCGTTTGATGAGGTTATGAGTGAGGAAGTCATTAGTAGGTCATCGGAGGAGCCGAGAGAACGGCTGGGGGGGTATTTTTATATCAGGTCAGAAAGGTAAGTGGGACAAGAGCTGTAGAGGGATTTGAAGGCAAAGCACAAATGAATTTGATTCTAAGATGAAATGGAAGCCAATGAAGAGAACTACAAACAGATGCAGTAGCAGAGGAGCGGTGGGAAGGATGGATGAGTCTGGCTGCAGCTTTCATAATAGATTGTAGAGGAGAGAGTCGGGTTAGTGGAATACCAGAGAGGAGGAGGTTACAGTAGTCCGGACGAGAGATGATAAGAGTGTGTACAAGGAGTTTGGTGGTCTCTGGGGACAGGTAGGGGCAGATTCAATGACCAGCCTCTGGGAAGGACCATGATAGGTTTCTTGCCGTTTCAATTTATGCCTACTGGTAAATTCAATCTTTGCAGGGACTGCAGTTAAATATATTGAGCTTCTAGGTATATGATCTTGGGCCCATAAATAATAACCCTGTGCTAGTCTTTTCCATTTTACTGGTCCTGTAGTCCCTAGTTAGATTTCATACTTGCCTAGGAATACTCCAGACTTCAATTATAGGAAAGTTGGGAACTAGTGTTCTGTGTGATTATGCTCAAAATTATAGGCCACCAGACAATATGAGAATAATTGTATATATCTTATACACTACAAGCAGGGTTCTCCTATTCACATGAAGCCCCCACCTAATCTCTAGTTGTTGCACAAAAACATGATAGTCGGTGAATAAATTGAATAAAGCTAAACTGTAACCTTGCAGTTGTGCAGGACCCAATTGCTTACTCTGATATCACTACACACTTTAGGTTCTCAGTGTCCTTCAGCAAGTCAGATACTGTTCACCTCGTTACCTAATGGACATCTATCTAGCCCCTCTCCAGGCCTAACTATCTAGGGTTCACCCCTTTTATTCATTGGATTTAGGTTATTTCAGTGGTGCAGCCTCAGCATGTACCTAGCACTGCAAGAAGCTTCATTATCTTTCAAACTGACTGGTTAAAGCATTTTGATTCTTCCCAAGAAGTTTCATCAGGGAGGTGAGTATTTCCTGCTTTATTTCTTTTTTTACTCCTACCAAGGAGCTATTTTCTTTTATGCCCAAGCTGGATGTGGGCTTTAAACAGTCTTTGAATTTGAACTACTTTTGCATATGCTGGATGGCATTAAGTGTTGATGTTTAGTTTACTGATGACTTCCCAAATCTTTCAACAGCTTTATTTTAGGTATGGGGAGTAATACAACTACAGCTTAATGTGTATGTCAAAGCAAAATAAAAACCTTCAGTACACATATAAAATTCTCAATAGTTTGTCTCTTTAATATTAAAAAAAAATACTTGTTGGTCTGTTAGAAATTCATCAAAGCGTACCGAAACAATCCTTTATGTTAGGTAAAAATTCTGTGTGCTTTTTTTTTTTTTAAGTGCAGCACTGCCCCCTAACACTCAATCGCCTAGGCAGTTGAAAATGAATTGGGCGCTCCTTCTGTGCAGGAGAAGGAGCCTTTTTGCGCAAAGAGAAAAAATTGCAAATTTTTTATTTCATCCTACGTCACCTGATCTCGTGCCTGAGCCAAGTGATGTAGGATGAAGAACAGGAAGGAGAAGATGGAGGTGCACGGAGCACCGGCTCCAGGATGAATGCCAGGATGATGCGGGACATGATGCAGGACACCCCCATGAGTGATTGGACTTCCCTGCGGAATTGAAGGTAAGTGTAATTTATTTTTTTTTGCACTTTTGAGTTTAGTTCCTCTTTAACTCCTAAGTTCCTGTAGTGAGCTGATAACACTGCCCCTATGGTAAGGAAATCCCAAGTGGTATTTTCAGCCTTACTCCATTTTTTCTTCTGCAGAACATCCCCCTTTTCCTTATCTTTGTAATATAAGCAAGGAGGTAGATGTTCTGTTTCCAGCTTAATGTAGAAAGTTAGGAGCTCATTGTTATATTTGTCGTTTTAAATCTATTTATCTGAATTTGCCACAGTTTTATAATGCTAAAAATATATATTTTTTTTTAAATCTTAAAGCGGAGCTATAGTTCTATTTTCAAAATTTGGGAACAGGCAAGGCTTTATTAGGAAAGGGAGAGGAAATGTCAGTTCTGCAGAAAGCATTCTTACCTGCCTGATCACCTTCCAAAAAAATTGCTGCAGCTGCTGGAAGAACTCCTGCACCCCTGTGTGAGAGTAATGTCATCCTGGCCCGGCCAATTAAGATGGCCAAAGATCAAAGAAAGAGAAGAAGGAGGAAGATGGCTACAGAATGGGGACAGGTGAGTCAGGTAGAAAATTGTGATCAGGCAGTTAAGACTATTTTATTGCAGAAGGGACATCGCCTGAAGGAGGTGGCACCCCCGCAATGGAACAAGGTGAGTGTACATCGCCTGTCCCTTCGAGGACCTGCCTGGTCATATTATTTTTATTTTTGGGTTTAGTTCCACTAAATAGACTCTAACCACATCACTTTCCCTTTATCCCTTTTGAACTTTACCTTCCATGCTAAAATAAATTCACCAGTTGTTCAGTAAATTTGCCCTGCATGTGTACTTTTTTATAGCTGCCCAGGTTCTACCTATCTAGATGAACATTCAGTTACATGTAACTGGAGAAGAATGAACATAAATTCCCCAATAATTAATATATAAACTTTATATTGGGTCTTTGGGGTCTGGCTCTAAATTAAATCTCATTAAACCCAGTGCTAGCTTTGCTGGCCTTGTAACTTTGCCTTTGTAAACACGGTTTTTAACCTAATAAACACCTTTATTACCATCACAGCTATAATTATAGCAACGGATAAAGCAAGCAATAAAAAAAAATATATTTTTTTCCTAGCGGTTTTATAAGATCGTGGACCACTCTTCTGGAGAGAAACCAATCAATGATTTCACTTGCATTCTTTAACTCGATTTGCCGGGAAACAACTATAAAGCATTCTGGCATACGGTTGTGCTTGGATCAGGTGCAGCCAAAATAAAGTGTAGGAATGGGTGGAACCTTTCTTTTTCCTTTTGTAGGATAGCATGGGGAAGGCTTCATTTTTGTGTTCTGTTTGTAAGATCACCATCACTCTGTCTCAGTGGTCAGCCAAACAATAAGATAAGGTAACTCCTTCTAGGAGAGACACGGGCAGCAAAAACATGCTCAAAACCTTCTAAATTCTATCCAGTAATGAAACATTTGGGTTATATGCATTCTTTAATTGTAGAGCTGTAGCCTATAATATTATATTTTATATAATACACTGTATAATATGTATAAAATAATATATACAGTATACATATTATATAGTGCTATATTGTACATGCGCGGATGAGCATTCACATTGTGTGTTACCATGCTCTGCATTTGGCATTCTGTTTAATTGAATGGGCTGCCCAACACATCACAGGGGTCTAAAAATTGGACCTGCATTATTTGGGACAGCTCACTAGACTTCCCCTCTGGATTATACAAAAGAGGAGAGAAGGAAGTGTTCCAGCATACCTCCTGTTCTGTGGAGGTAACATTGCTCCTCCATTGACACAGTAGAGCAGTTGCCATTGCCACACTAGGGCAGAATGTATGCTAATGGCAGGATTAGCAGGTAGAAATCCAAGGGAAAGAATTCATATTGCTTCTTTTGCTATCTGTTATTATGTACATACTTCAACACATAACAGTGCAAGGTAAAGAAGAAATAAATACCAACCAATCAGATTCCAATGCCCTTACCTAATAGCAATGGTGTATTAGCAGTAGGCAGATTTTACTATATGTGAAACATATGTGTCCTGGGCTCTCTTTACAACTAAGGCCATTGTTCGATTTGAGCCTTTCCTTTCTTAGCGATTTTGGATCCCTTGGTTCCTTGCTACAGTAACTTACCATTGCATCCATCGATCAACACTATTGTGTGTCTTACCCAAGGTTAATTGAGTGACCACTTTTCTTCTTTTCACATGGGTTTTACCATCTCATAATGTTTTCCTGATGAAGCTGACCAGTTCTGCGAAACACGTAGAAGAATTATCAATATCCTGAAAACCCATTGTTAGATTTGTCCATTTGATGTGGCTACCTTTATGCGAAAATTGGGGAACTCTTTGCATAAATGAGTTTTTTTGTATTTTCTTTTTCAATATATGGTCAATGATTTTATAATTATCTATGTTATGTTTGTACAATCTTTTAAAAATCTTTTATATATTTTTTATATTTATCTCCTTTTTGATGCCTAAATTGTCCCACTTTCTTTGAACTCTCTTATTCCTTTGACTGCAATTTCTAGGAGGTGGCATTTTTCCTTGATTGGTTGATCATTTAAAACCTTGGATTTCTTCTCTTTATTTCAGATATTTCACTAGAAGATGGCACGTCCATGGTTGCTCTGGGTAAACATCGCTTTGTACAGCGCCCTTCACCTAACTGAATAAGCCCAATCTGCACACATTCTAAAAATTCCTTCTGAACAAAACTCGTCTCACGTTGTCTTGTTCATACAGAGCTAAAACCTTTCCGCTACAAAAGAAACACACACACAAGCTAAAAATCTACTTTTCATAAAGAGCATAATAGGATCTTTTGAAGACTTTCTTGCGACAGATGGACGTTTGTTTAAATCATTCTCAGTCAAGCGGGAAAGCTCCAGTTATGAAGCAGGGAGTGAATTGCGTGTCCTGCATGTGAACCATTAGTTCAAAAATCTGGCAATAAATCAATCTTGTAGAAATTGTCTGTGCGAAGATTTATTTAGCTGAGATATTTCGGGACTAGAGGAATATAACGCGTAGCACCTGTAGCTGCAGATTGTGAACAGTCATTTCAAGAATGTTTGACCTCAACCTGCTAGGAGCACCGAAGACTTGCCGTGTGATGATCAGACTGTAACAATCTTTTGGCAACTTTGTTCTAGCCTCTTTTCGTGAATCTTTCATTGAAAGGGAAGGCCTGCTTACAATCTTTGGGCCTCCTTTATTTATTCCCTAATTTTGGAATCTATACAGGCCTTACCCCAGTCTTTGGCATTACTGGGCGTGACGGCACCAACCTTCCAGGAAGATTACCTGGAAATCATGGGAAATCTTGCTAAAAGACACTCATTCATTCCAAAATTATTTGGTGCTAATTAACCTCCTGAGCGGTAGACCTGAGTCTGGCTCGGGTTAAAAAAAAAAAACAGCCGAAAGCGGTAGCCAAAAAATATAAAAAATAAAGCCTTACCTGGTCCCATCGGCATCCTCCAGTGTCCTGCCATCCTCTGGCCGCATCCTCTTTGTCGACCTTTCCCCCGGCGAGTGCACTGACGTTCCCCAGAAGTTCCCGCTGACGTCGGTGTGCGGCTGTCGCTAGGGGCGCTGCAGGAATTATTTTGGGTTGCATTCAATACAAAATAACTGTATTGAATGCAATACACTGGAATTATAGGTCTAAAAGTGGTACATTGTCTTTCATGAAAATTTATTTTACAGTATAATATATTAGTATGAGTAAAAAAAGTTTGAAACACAAAATTATGCCCAGGAGGTAATAATCTTGCATTCCAAAGAAATCTTTCTGAATGGTGAAGTCAGCCTTGCCTAAATACCGGAATTTTGGGGGTAAGGTAAGTAGAATTCTAATTTCTTTCTTTAAGGTTCATTTTTTCAGGGGAAATGACCCAAAAAGTGTTGGGGATATTCATTTTACTACCTGCCTTCCAAGGCACAACAAAAATATGGATGAAAACTTGTTCAAGTATTGAAAATACCTTCTTTCCCACCAGAACACATATCTTGCATCATTCCTTTTTCAGTGATGATTGATAAATGATCTGACAATGACTGAGAAATGAACTTTCAGTCATCAACACTCAGAGATAGGGCTGAATCTAAACTGGGAAGTAGCCAAAAAACTTTAGTTTTTAACCCTGCAGACTCTATCCAAAAGTGCCCTGAACGCTTTCACTGGGTTATATTCCTCAATAGCCACAAGGGATATAAACCCTCCTACTATACACAAAAATACTTGTAATCTCCGAAATGACCTCTTTATCATTTCTGGGCTCCATCAAGCCTGCACAGAGAATAGAGCTGTGGAAATACTGTATGTTGCCTACTGAATACCCCAGGGGGGTGGATACAAGACCAGTTCCCCTACACAAGAAGAGATCACCATTGATTGGTCTTTGTTACAGGAAGCTTCTACATAAAGGCAATGGTTTACACCGAGTCCCTGCACAGATCTGAAAGAACATCATTATTTGGGTAAAGTGTATGACTCTTGTATTAAACATTTGATTATCCCGTAAATTAACTTTTCTTTCAGATATAGTAATATATATGTTTTTACTGGTATTTTGTATTATAGAGGATGCAGAATACACAGAAACATCATAATGAATGCCTACACCTGAATACAGTTATATGATAGAGATGAGGCTTGTGTGTTGAGGGCTCCACGTGTATCTTCTATGGACATTTTGTCAGGAGTTACTCTCCCCCATATCAATTATGATCTATTGGTTATGTTGAAGCTAATAATAATTATAATATTGGTAATATGGCTTTTTTTTTTAAAACAAGAGATAACAGGGCTGACTACGGTTTTGTACTGCTGCCTTCTCCTTGCCTAGGCTTGAGTTGGGTCCTAGACCAAACCTCTCTTCTGGTATAAATCACCTCTCAGTCCATCATGTTATCTCAAGCAAGCCTTGGCAATGTTTTCTTACATAACAATGTTTACTGAGTCTTCATGGAGAGGAGTTTTTGCGTGCCATCTCTGGATGTGTTGACATGTAGGAATGTTGTCTATCTGTAGAAGAAGGTGACCATATGGCACGTACAGTAGGGTCATGTAAAGCCAATGAAGCCACCTTCATAACAGAAGTGATATATATGGATTTCATATCTTTCTCATACACAGTTCATCATTTAGCTTGCAAGGTGATGAGGGGACCACTTTTGAGGGTATGTTGTATTTGATCTTATATTGGTGGGTTTAGATGACAATGGTGGAAGAGGAAAATAACCTTAACATTATAACTTTACCCCGTTGTGTCTACTAGGATGGAAGGAAAGGACAATCTTCCCAATGGGATACAAGTTAAAATAATGCTGAACAACATTGTAGTCTTAAAGCATTTTTTTTATTTTTTGATATTTTAAATACAAAATGTTTCATGTTCGACTGGACTTCAACTTCTAGTATACAGCAACGCTCACCCCATCCGTAAGATATACAAAGAGGTCACAAAGTCATCCAAAGTGGTGATAAAATCTAAAAAGCTCTCTTTTCGAAAATTATTTATAAAAATCCCTTTTTCTGAAAACTAAAAAGAATGTTTTAGGGGAATGAGGTCATTGTTTCTTCCGATGATATCGCCGGGTTGTTTATGAAATATAATGGTTGTCTGGGAAACCCTCTACATGGAAAAAGCAAGGCAGACCGGGAACCCGATGTTGAAGTTTACCTTCTTATTCGTTCATCTGCTCCATTTGTTACCATCTGTGCAGAGGAGGTCTTGAACTGTTGCCTGACTCACCTGTAAACAAATTCAGTCCTTTCCTTTAATCATGCAAAGCGGATGACAGGTTAAGGAGAACCGAACAAACAACCCACATCTCTGACTGTACATGATGCCAATATTTATTATTTTCCTTAAGTGGACTTTTCAGTAACTTTTCCAAAGTCTTGATGATCCCTCTAATGGAACCATTCTTCCCATCAGCCCTCAATTAATTTATTTTATCAAGGCTTTCTCCAGGGTAAAAATTCTGCATTAGCCAAACTGGTCAATGACCAGTTTGGCTCTATTATTGCAGTTTGTGGTATCTGTCTTTTAAGGGTTTGGTTGAAATTTACGGGAACAGTGCCCAATTTTTCAATAAATCAACACCACAAATTCATCCTCCGAGCAGATTTTCACAACTAATAACCCATCTGTGAATTCCAGTGTAGAATTTCTAGACCAAAATGAACCCCCCCCCCACACACACACCAATTGCCACACTTTCCTCTTCCTCTCTAAAGCACAGGCATCTCTCCTGCACATGTGGGCAGTTCTGGCTCTGGGCGTGCCTTCATTCCCAAGATTGTTAAGCTGCGTCCAACTCGCTGGCCAATCAGGAAATAGTCTCATAACCATTCCTGGCTATTTAGCTAGCTCACACACTGCACTCAGTGTTCGTGCAACGTGTCTCCATTGTGCCGAGCCCCTACTTCTGTTGAGCTAGTTCTTGTTCACCTGGTGCTTAATTCAGTGTTTACTCTGTGCAGCTCCTGCCTCAACCTCTCGTTGTCCAGTCTGTTGGTTCCCAGCCAACTTTCCTATGCTATTCCAGTGTTCCTGTCTGTCTGTGTCTCCTTTTGCTTTTAGTTTCTCCTGTGTTCCCTGTGTCTGCAGTGGCCCCTGTGTCACTGGTGTCTGTCTCTTGGATCCCTGGTAATTGATCCCTGGGGTGTTACTCGACCCCTCTTGCTTGCTGCCTGCCTTGACCCCGGCCTTCCTTGACTATCCTTCTGATTTGTGATTTGGTACCATGTTTTGCCCACCTTGGTGTGCCCAAGGACCGCAACCTGGCTGTAACCAGCCACGCAACATCCTCACCATCAGAGGCTCTGGAGAAGACCTGGTTACGGCTTAGACTCTGCGCTTTGACCCTTCCCAGGTTTCCATAAACTGGACAACCATCGGCCTGTAAGAATCTTCAGAGACTGTGAACAAACTTTTCTGATGGCCACACCTTGGTTGACCTGAAATGACTTTTATCTCCTATTAGATTGTAAGCTCTTCGGGGCAGGGTCCTCTCCTCCTGTATCACTGTCTGTATTAGTCTGTCATTTGCAATCCCCATTTAATGTACAGCGCTGCGTAATATGTTGGCGCTATATAAATCCTGTTTAATAATAATAATAATAATCTCCTATACCAGTTAATAAGACAAACAAAAGAAATAAATCACTCTTGGTAACAAGTACAAACATACTTGGCCAAGTGAAAATGCCTTCTGTTAGCAAAAAAGCCACATTGTCTTTTCTTATGCTATCAAAGCAAAACCCATTCTTGCAGTTTCCTATGATTTTAACTTATATCCCACATTATCCTGAAATTGAAAAGTAAGATGGAATATAAAAGAAATGAAAACTGCTCAATAATGTATTGTTTATTACATTTTACCATATACGTCATATTGCATATAGTGTGTGGAAACCTTTATATATTTTTTTTATATGTAATAAAAACATCATTAACAAAAAAATGTTTATAATTGAAGGTATAATTGCTACCCAAAGTTTATTCTGCATAAATACTTTGAGAGCTTCAGTAAAATCTTCCAAATTCTCCAACTCATCACCTATTGCTCATTTGAACCTGTCTCACCATGATCTCTCAAAACTCCATCCAACTTTCCATCAGACATAATTAGTGTAGTTGGCAGGACCTCCTGAGTTGGTAACATATCTGAGAGATTAGTTCCTTTTAGAGTAAAATGATTCTTTTTTTGTAGTGGATTACTTCCCATTCCAACATGGATTAGTTAAAAGCATCTTTCCCCTTTCAGACGTTGTCTCCGGGGCCAAAATAATTACTTCTAAACAAACAGAACAATATTATTCCATTAATAATGGAACATTAGTGTCTAGATAAGTACCGCAGAACATATTGGCCTTTGTTCTGTTTGTGAGCTTGTTGTACCTTTTCAGCATCATCTGCCCTTAAAAGATTTATTGTAGTCATGTCAAGATGTCTTCATCCTGAACCCTGAACTAAAACTCTCTGCCAGCTGGATTATAGGATACAATAAAGAACAGATATACAAAGTCATAACCTTACCACTATGTTATCTTCCAAATATGAAATTGTTTTAGCAACTATCTGAATTACATGTGTTTACATTGTAATAAATAATTTAAAGGGTAACTCATAAAGATCGCCTTTGCAAACAGTTGGGACCATTAAGAAGGCTGATTCATTTTAGGGTCCATATTGGACTAAGGTAAAATATATTGTTTCCAATAAGCCCAGTGCACATGAAACATACTGTTTTGGTGTACACCAGGGAAAATAGAAGCCCAGGCCCAGCCCTGTGCCATTAAAAATAAATTTGCATTAAAAAAAAATGTCAATGCATAAAAATTACAATAATGCAACAAGAGAAGTGGAAATCCAATCTGCAGTTTTGTAGACATGTCTCTGTCATGTCTCTGCCTCCCTGATCACTTTTCAAACAACTAATTACCACTTCTGCAGTGGCCACCCTGTTCCTGCTCCCCTCTGTAAAACTTTACTGTTCTTGGCTGGATTAGGCAATCATTTAGGTTGGAAATAAACATTTTTTTTATACTTTTTCCTTATGTGTTTCCATTGCAAACATTGCATGATAGCAGACAATTCTGCATGATATCCTGCATTTTAATATAAACTAATTGTATATATTAATCGTATTGCAATTCACTTTACAATGCGTGTAAGCATGATTGCTACAACACATGTTAACATGCATCAGGTGATCATTTTACAACAATGTATGATTGTGTTCAGGACACAGACTGTTGGGTTGCTGTGCCGTTTTTTGGCTTGACACTTCAATGCACATTCTAAAGCACAACAATGGATCTGCGTTTTTGCGCATTACCGCTCATACAGTAAGTGTAAATTGTTGCAAAAAATGCAAATCAGTTTTAAGATTGCATTGGCAATCAATTCAAGATCAATGGAATTCTTTAATGTAACACACGTTACAAGCAAAGTGTCTAGGACAGAGGTGGTCACATACTTTATACTTAGTGAGGCTCCTAATATCACCAACAATCCAAACATATACATGTAGCATATAACTCAACAAAGCAGATATACAGGAGCTGAGATTGCTGAGGGGATGGTCAGAGACTGTAGAGATGTTACAAGAGAGTGTTAGAGACTCAGCCATGCTAGAGGGGATGGTCAGAGACTGTAGACATGTTGCAAGAGAGTGTCAGAGACTGGGACATGCCAGAGGAGATGGTCAGAGACTGTAGACATGTTACAAGAGAGTGTTAGAGACTGAGAAATGCTAGAGGGGATAGTCAGAGACTGTGGACATGTTACAAGAGAGTGTTAGACTGAGACATGCCAGAGGGGTTTATCAGAGACTGTAGAGATGTTACAAGAGAGTGTTGAAGACTGAGACATGCTAGAGGGGACGGTCAGAGACTGTAGACATGTTACAAGAGAGTGTTAGAGACTGAGACATGCTAGAGGGGATGGTCAGAGACTGTAGAAGACTGAGACATGCTAGAGGGGATGGTCAGAGACTGTAGACATGTTACAAGAATTTGTTAGAGACTGAGACATGCTAGAGGAGAAGGTCAGAGATACAAGAGATAGTCAGAGACTGTAAGCATTCAAACAGCTATGCTAAAAGAATGCAGACATTCTACAAGAGATGGTCTAAGAGTGAGTCATGCTTGAGGAGATGATCAGAGACTATAGATATGCTACAAGAGATTGGCAGAGACTGAAACATGATGGAGGGAATGATCAGAGACTGCAGACATACAACAAGAAATGTTCAGAGACTGCAAACTTTCAATCAGCGATGGTCAGAGATTGCAGACATTCAACAAGAGATTGCTCAAGGATGAAATATGCTGGATGAGATGGTCAGAGACTGAAGACATGTTACAAGAGAGTGTTACAGACTGAGACATGCCAGAGGGGATGGTCAGAGACTGTAGAGATGTTACAAGAGAGTGTCAGAGACTGAGACATGCTAGAGGGGATGGTCAGAGACTGTAGAGATGTTACAAGAAATGTTCAGAGACTGCAAACATTCAACCAGCGATGGTCAGAGATCGCAGACATTCAACAAGAGATTGCCCAAGGATGAAATATGCTGGATGAGATGGTAAGAGACTGCAGACATTCAACAAGTGATGACTGGAGACTAAAATATGTTGTAGGAGTTGTTGGTAACTGGGGACATGCTTCAAGCAACAGTCATAGGATAGAGATACGCTACTCTACATGCGACTGTTAGAAATTTGTGCACCCCCTACCAAACTCATTCGTCTATCTATGCTTCCTTAAGAAGAAATTGCACCACACTTGATATTTTACACCAAGGCCTACTATAAAAGATCAAATGTCATATAAAATAATATTTTATTATTAATAATTTATTGGTACAAGACCTGATATTGTAAAATATACAACATTATACAAGACCTGATTATGTCTATAATATTAAATGTTGTATCTTCCTTTCTCTTTCTTTTTTATGGATGATTTGGAAATTGCCATCACATATCTTCTCATTGTATATTTTTCAGTATTTTAATATTATGATTCCTTATGTTTTAGGCTTTAAAAAGGACCGGGGATTTTTTTTTATTAACCTTTTCTGTACATCCTGCATTATTTCATTTCTCATTTTTCAGGCTCTAATAGGGTTCGGGGGTTTCTTTTTTTGAACATTTTTTGTATGTTTTGCAGTATTTTATTCCTTATTTTTCAAGTCCTAATAGGTTTGAGTGTTTCCTTTTTTTTTTTACATTTTCTGTATATTTTGTAGTAGGCAATACAATATTCACCTAGAGAAGTACATAGGGAGGTCAGTGACAGCAGGAAGCATTTATGGTCTATAAGTTACTTTAACTTCCCCTAAATGTTGGAGTAATTGTTGTGATCGCTGATATAATAACTTTTATGTTCTTTTCATCTGTGTAATTCTCATAAGTCCGTCTTGTATTTCCTACTAAAAGTGCTGCTGGACATAACGGGACCCCCTGCCTTTAAAACATGAACCATAAATGTCACCATACGTGAACTTTTGCCGGATTTACAGAGATCATTGACGGGTTGGAACATCACTCAGTTTGAGGTATGGATCCAATGGAATCTGTGCATCTGACTTTTATTACTGAGCATTATGGGAAGACCCTCAGGTCAGTTATGGTGCTTCATGAACATTGATTTATTCCACAAGACACAACTCCGATACTTTATATTGGGTATTCACAAGTGTAATTTTAGAGTTTTTCATTTTTCAAAACTTCATTACATTTTGGTAAAATTAAAATGATTTGTTGGTGGTAATTTAAGGGGACAATTTATAAATGTTTTCACACGATTTATATTCAGGACGTGCATGTTTTTCTAATTTAATTCAGTTGGAAAAATGTAACATTCCTGGGTGAATCTTCAGTTAAAACATTTATAGGCAGAAGGTATATTTGGATTGGAAATGGAAATTCCTACGAGTTATGGAATCTCAGCCCCTTTTTAGCCCATTATTCATATAGAGAAAAAATTTATATTAAAAAGAAAAAAATATTATCCTCTGTTAATATTATGTGACCTGGCATGTGAGAGGTCTACATTTGTCATAAAAATTGAAAGGAAAAAAATAATATTAATGAGGCACAAATATACAAATATTGATTTATAAAGGGTAAATTTTGAATATTTCTAAAATTATACTCAAAATTTACACAAATTTGCATAATGGATTCAATTAGGAATCATGAGTAAAAGTCAATTCATACATTTTCTGAATTAAATCTGAAAAATGTATACATTTTAGATACAAATTGGCTGGATATTGGGAAAAAATGGTTATATATAGACTCCTTTTAATACAATGAATTAAACTGCCCTATTAACACCTCCCTTCAAATGAAGATGATCTGCCAACTCTGAAATCATGCAATGCATAGTATGCGATGCATGGTCATTATGATGCGTTACCCTTAGCTAGCCCTGGCAGCAATTATTTACCCAACCCTAGCTTAAAGTAAGCATTAAAATACTTTTTCCATTTTTTTCTGTGCTTGTTCTTTAGTTGTATGTCTAGGGGTTGAGTAAAATTAAAAGTTTTTCATTTTCCCTGAAATTTGCACACAAATTTGGAAGAAAATAGGAAAGTAGAAATGGTGATTTTGTAGTTTGTAAAGGTGCAGTGGACTTTTTTTATATGATCTTTCCTGATAGTTTACTACTAGGTAGGATAATGTACATGGGGGGCAAATCTGACCTGATCTCCACTTTATAGGGCCCTATGAGGATCTTCATTGTGCGAGTGGCAACCTTTCCACCAGGGAAACTTTTTGACAAAATGGGGATCTGAGAAAATATAAATTGGCCGATGCCAATTCCATTGCATTTGAACTCCCTGCACACCCTTACATTCATTTGTTTGTCAAAGACCAACGGGTCCCCTCCTTAAACTGGCCTTACTTTCTATAGGAAATAGTAGACACCAGTGGTGTTTGTTTCAGGATTACAAATTTTGAAAGTGGTGAATGCATTTGCAATAAAAGTGAATGAAAGCATATGCAACTTCCATCTATGTTGAGAAACTACCCCATTCAAATGAATAGAGTTTCCATAATTTTGGTGTAATTACGGTATGGGTGGTCGCTACTATTGAGATCCAGATGTCGAAAGAAAAAAATGGTTACCGCTTATGTTATAAAAGTGCTGATCAGGATTTTTAAAATAGTAGAACACAAAATAAATAGGCCACTAAAGCTATGTTCACACTGGCAGTGAGGTTTTGCACGGTTAACACTTTCAAAAAGCAGGGAAACGCTGCCTCCGGGAAGACACAACATCTAGCTTCTCCCAGGAGCAGCCCCATACAGAATGAATAGGAGTGGCAGTGAGTTTCCAGTTGCCAAATTTGTAGACGCTGGTTCTTTAAGAATTACATCGAGTGATCGAGTGGCAAGGTGCCAGCTGTCATGAGCCACATGGGGTTTGACTGATTGCCAACAGGTCTGAACCTCCACTTACACAACATTCATCTAAACATACCAAAACACCAAATATCTTATAAACAAAATCTATATGTTTTGTTGTTTTTTTTTTTAAGTCCTTTTAGCTTAGGAACATTGTACACAAAACTTTCCAAAGTTTCCACTTTGTTAACATTTTGCACACTCTACTTATTTCCATTGAAGGTTTGCCTGGTGTGTATCGGCATCCTTACCCTGAGTCTTGTCCTAGGAATGCTAAACCAAAAACCATACAATAGGACTTTCATCAACAAATAAAGATTTCAAATATCTAATTATTTTTTTTTCTTCAAATAATACAATTATAAAAACAGAGGTTCTTATTTCAAAAAAGGATTTTTCCTGCCAGCTCTGCAAGATTCCTTCCGACTTTTGATATTCATCTTTTCTGATTGAAGAATTTGCCCTCCATTCATTGAAAAGTCATAAATTCTAATTCCATCATTAAGCGGAACATTATTTTGGCCCTCAGGAATATTGTATAATTGCTACCAGTTGAACCTTGGTTAAAAGGTCCACATATGGCCAAGTCTTTTTTCCTGACATATTTTCCCCTCGGAGAGAAGCTGTAAAATGATTTTCACGTTCGGCAACATTTCAGCTTTGTGATCACAGCTAACAGTGAAGGTTTGTAACTCGTATGTTGTAAATTTATATATTGTACCCTTTCAAGAGGATGGAATGAAAGTTTGTAATAATAGTGCCAAGTTCAGAAAAGTTATTCACATGTCATCACTTTACAACCCAAATCCAAAAATCGATTCCTTATTGAAAGCTTGGATAAATTGTTATCTGAAATCAGCTAAATATTTTCCAGTTGCTTAAAAATTAAAAAAATTGAAAAACATAGAAAAATCTGTCCCCCACCAGCTTGCAGTAGTCTCCATGCACAGATCTGAAAAATGTCCTGCCCTTCAAGAACTCTCTAATGTGCAGGGGACATGAACTTTATTGTGCACAGAGCTAAAGGGCTTACTACGTAGGGGGCATGTCAGACCATTGAGGGGAGACCACTGCTTCCTCACAGCACCTCAAAATGTCATCTTACCTGAAGTATCCCACAACGGCTCCCCAAAGCTCATCCTGCCTCAATGTCTGCCAAGAGGCAGAGCAAATGTAAAGGGCTAAAGGCTATATTAGCCTCTGCTGTGCAGGTGCTTGGTGCTGTAAATTTACTTTTTCTCTGGATACCAACATTGCCTTGTTTGCTGCCTGCCCTGCCTTCTGCCTGAATACTGATGCCACCTTGTCTGCCACCTGAACTGACCTTTTTCCTGAATACCAACTCGCCCCTGTCTGCTGCCTGCCCTGACCGTCCATCTGGCGACTGAGGCTGCCTTTTCTGCTGCCTGCCCTGTCTTCTGCCTGGATACTGAAGCTGCATTGTTTGCTACCTGTCCTGCCTCCCTCCTGGCTACTGAGGCTGCCTTTTCTGCTGCCTGCTCTGACCTTCCACCTGGATACTAATATCGCCTTGCTTGGGGTGTGTTTTGAGACCACTCCTGTCTGTCCTGACACAGAAGTGTACCTCTTCCATTCCTCCCTTTAGTAGGGTGACCCTGGGGGTCACGACCTACCAGCACCCTCCAGCAAAGAGCCTGGAAGTCACTAGGGTTACCAGCCCATTTATCCTTGCGGGGTGCTCTGATGAAGACCAGGTGTTGCCTAGATTCCCAACCCTGATCTAGTTTTACCTGAAAGTAGGAGGATTATAAAAGCAAAATTCCATTGCACGTTGACATTTTTCTACGCAAAGGCCCTATTATCTAGAAGAATTGTGGCATTTCCAGATTTGCCTACCTCATAAGTCACATGATGCAGATCCTCAGGGGAAGTCCTGACACACCTCCATTTATACTTTTCCAAATCACTGCCAATCAGCACCAAAATAGAAAAAATGATATCTACTAGTTGCTGGGGCTTAAGCGCAACACAATAGGTACCAAGGGGCCTGAGGTTGGGCATCAGTAATATAAATGATTCTTAAAAAAAAACTCCACACACAAAGTGATCTTTCATAAGAATATATTATGCCGTAAAGCAATACAGAACATTAAAAAAGACAACTATATCCCAGAGTTATTGGGAATGACCTTTTCGATTATTTTCTAGCTTTGCAGTTGACTTGTGTCCATGACTTGTAAATGACTGGCTAGTAGCGGTTCAGCTGTTTCCAAGCCAAAACAATGACCACACAAATCTTGATGTAATGTACTGAAACAGTTTGGTGACAGCTCCACAGTAAAACACAATGAAGGGGGTCACTGGCTTGCCAATCCCTTCATGCTGGGAATTCAGCAAGTAATTATCATTTTCTGGTCATGCGTAGCAAAGAGCCACGTTTGTGTAATAACTGGCTGACTAATATATATATAAAGCAGCCACACACGTTCCTACAGGGAATTATGGTGAAAAAAAAACAAAGTGATGGAAGCGTTGGAATCCCTTGAACGACACGGAGGATATTAGAGTTTTGTACCCTGACATGGAGCGTTTCGAATTGGGTATGTGGTGGCAAAGATCAATTTGGGTTATGTTACAGGTTTCTCCTAAAGCCAGGGTATGATAAATAGAGCAGGCAGGGGAAAGCTGAATATTGTTTTTGTCTTTATTATAAATCTTGACATATTCACATTACACAATACATAAGTTTTTAAGAGAATGCAAGAACTCCAAGAAGTTGACACATTGGGGCTTTATGTACTGATGACCCCATTAAGGAAAAAATACATGAAGCCTACATAAAAAAGGGAGAATTTTTTCCAAATTTGGCCTTGGACTACGTTAAGACCATTAGACATTTGGCTATGGTGGGGATATTAGATTTTGATAATAAAAGTGGAACTTTTATTAAAAAAAAACAATGAAACCTAGCTTTACTTCCACCAAGCCATTGATCCCTCCACTATTGTATTCCATTTGGTCCATGGATTATTTCTTTGTTCCGGTGTGGAGAAACCAATGGGCGCCACCATCTTCATCCTTCTTCTTCCTGGTTCTGCTGATATTTCCATGAAAATACTTTGTGAGTAAAGTCCCTTCTAGGGCATGCACAGAAGAAGCAGACCAAAGCTTCCTGGGATATGTGATGTATGTATCTCAGGAGGCTACGGGTTTTCCATTTAGGCTTACTGCCGTGGCAGTAAAGTCGCAAGAGGATGTGCCCTCCCCTTTTAATTAAACAAAAAACTATTTAAATATTTTTTTAAACAACATTTTTTTATTATATAAAAAGGTATCCGCCCTTTCCTATGACATTAAACAGGTCATGATATTTAGGTGACAATGGACTGACAATGCAAATTATTAAGAATATAAGTTCTTTTTTTTTTAAAGATAAAATTTCAATTTGTTGGCCCCACTTCTTTATTTTGTTTTATTTCTTGAATAATACCTAGAACAGAAATATTTTCCTTTCTGTGTCCCTGTCCACTGCCATTCACTTGAAATATAATTATAATAAATCACTTGAATGGGAGTGGATGGGACCGTGGTTGAGCCCATGGCAGAATGCTGCAGCTCCCCATGGGTCTGAAATGGCCCTAATAGTAAATAAGCCTGCCAGATATTTTTCCCCTTTTCCATTAGAGTTCTACTTTATGCTGATATTATGTTCAGCATGATGACAAGTTTTAGATAAAGAAAACTTACAAAACACACATTCCTATGGCCCTTGCTGACCTCCAACTGAAACTTAAGATGCCTGGCAATCATGCAGATCCTTTGGCCTCCACACTTTCCAAATCCATGATTTAAAGTACGACTTCAGAGCTCCTGATCTACATGTGTTAAGGACCGGTGACTCAAATAGTACCAAAGCCAAAATATTGGCACGACATACCACGGTGGCTAAGTGATCTGCAATGTTGTCTCTAACAATCGGGGTGTTGTCAGGTCTACATTTGCCAACGACGTGAAGACTGGCCCCAGGGGACCATGCTGTTATTTAAGTCGCTAAGGCCGTTATTAAAGCCTCACAAGCTGTATTAGCCAAAGAACTTCCTTCCAATAAATCATTACGGTAATTTAGATTCACCCTGGGACAACTATTTCAATTATATTTCCATATTGCTGTTTTTTTTTTTTTGGTTTTGGGTTATGATACTGTTTTTAAAGAACCGGAGATACAAATGGGTGTCATTTGGGGGCTCATTAGAAAGTCATTCAGAGCGATTAGACATGGAGCCTGAGGAGGCATTACAGTGGTTTTGTGGTTCTTGTCATAGAAAACAATTGTTCAGTTATCTGTGTCTGCAAATTTCTAGCAAATTACTTCCATGCCTCCATCAGACTGGTCTTGCCTCGGGCTTGCTTTATTTTGTGATTTTGTGCTTGGGTTGATGCCGCACATGTTCTATAGACTTATGTATAATGGGACAAGGGTTATGTACATAGTCCATGAAGAGACTAATCACCCATCCATTGATCCATCCATTCCTCTAATAGAGCAGTGTATCCAATACAAAGAGTACTGAAGTGATACCCAAAACTGGGATATCAGCTTGGCAAAATTCCAACAAAAACTGGAACATTTGCCGCAAACTTTGCTTTATTGGAGAATTACATCGGAGCCAATGTAGAAGGAAAAATTTTTGATGTTTTTTTTAAGAATGAAATGGGCTTTTATTTGCTATTAAGTGTTATAGCTATGGTCTAAGCCAGGGGTATCAAACTCCAGGCCGCGGGCCAAATCTGACCTGCAACGTCCTTCCTTTTTTTTGCCCCCCAAAGGAATCCTGAATATGAATTGCAGCTGGCCTGCCGCTGCATTGAAATAGCGCCGCTACTACAGTTCCCTGCATCATTCGCGTCTATAGACTAGCATCCTTTCTGCCTATGCGTGGCCCCTCATTGGATTGTTTTATAGACGCAAGTAATGCCGGGAAGTGTAGTAGTGGCATCACTTGCTTCTATAGACCAGCCCTGCATTGGATTGTTTTATAGACGCAAGGAATTGTAGTAGGGGTGCTATTTCAGTGAAGAGGGAATTCCAGACACTCATAACATTAAGCCCCACATTGGACTGTTTTCTTGACGCAGGGAATTGTAGTAGCGGTGCTATTTCAGTGTCAAGTTTCGCCAGCGACTTTGTCTAAGTTTTTAATTGTGTTCTACTGTTTATTTGAGTTTGACAACGCTGGTCTAAGCTATAGCTTAGAGTTTTGGCATATACCCTTCTATAACCCTTAGTAGCCAATAAGAAAACAAATTATCTTTAAAAAACACCAATAAATGAATTTCACCCTACATTGTTTGCAATGTATTTTACTTTTTCTTAGAGCAAAACTCTAAATGAACCCTAATGGTAACCCTAGCTGTAACCTAACCTTAACCATAACCCTTTATTTGCAAAGTCATGGGATTGGAACCAGACCATCCAAAAGGCAACGCTAGGAAGAGGAGAAATTGTCCAGAAGGGAATTTCAATTAGCCCCAGTAAACGGGTTGACCGGGATGTGCCTAGCCATTTCTTACCAAACGCTAGGAAGGAGCCAAGGGCCAGGGCAATGTTTGGGGGCCCAGCCTCATCTTTCATGATTCTGAAAAAAATGGAAAATGGGTAATAGGATTAACTGGCAAGAGCTGAGCACCTTCACAAGAAAGAATACATTCATAGGCAGTTGGTGTCCAATGTAAGTGATCCATGTCAGGGGGCTTCTTCTCTATCTATTGCAGGTGTGTTTTAGATTGGGGTAGGTTGGAAGGGAAAGCTGCCGCCTTACCTAAGGTCTCATTCTGCCTTAATCCATATCTTCGTGTAGTCATTGGCTAAGCATGGCCAACACATTTATTGCTTAGCATACAGATCTGATTTGCTGGGGTAAATTTAGAAGCCATCAGAACTTTTACGGAAACGCAAACTTCTTGATCCATTACAATAACCAATTATAATTTTTCATAGTATATCTAACCCTAGCAAGGAACTTTGTTATCAGCTGGTCTAGTAAATGTACATGTTTGCTATATCTGTACAAAAGTATCTGTTGATCCTGCTAGCAATGCTGCATTTGATATTTGCTTGCAATAGAAGGCTGCCTAGATTCTGGGACAGAAAATAAGGAAAGAAGAATTGGGATTTTACTGCTTCTTAGAATAAAGATGCTGCTTTTATTGCTTTTCATGAATTTGTGCATGGTCCTGGCATTGGTACTGCATTGCTTACCCACAGTTATAAAGGAAATATTCTCCAACCCTAAATTCTCCGCAATATTGCAATACAGGTACACACGAGTTCTTACAAATACAGCTGTTGTATTCTGACCTTTCCCCTCTGATCATTTTTCTCAACTGGACTCATTTGTCAATCAGTTTAATCAAATCAAAGACAATTCAGTCCCCTGGGGCTCCATTTGATGCTCCATATAAGCTTTAATATGATAATTTGGTATTGTTGGCCATGATAGTATGCATTTTGCCTGAGGATGAATGCTAGATTCAGGTTAAAGGTTATGTTTAAGTTCATGGTAAATTCCAGGCAAAAATCTGGATCTCCTGATCAGCATGTGTTGCCTTCATATTACAGCTGCATCACCAGAAAAAGAAATCATGATATCATGATGCTGATATAGTTTTTTTGTAGCTTTACAAAGGTTGCCAGTTATTTCTATGTATTCTGTTTGGCGTTGCTGTTTTATTTATATTTTATTGGTTTGAAAGGGGATCCTTATTAACACACGCCAGTACCCATCTAGTTAGTGGTTCAGTACTTTAAGAATTAGCACTCCAATGTGAGTGACCCAATGGATGCGGCAAGGTCTTCTGTCCTAGAGCAGCTTCATACATACATTTTATATACAAATATAAATTAAATATACATTCACATTTCTTCTTTTTCTCCTCCGGCATGGCGCTGACCTGTCTTCAATCTTGCATAGGCAACAAATGTGACACAAAACACTGCACAATGCAGATCTATTCCAAGCCCAGACCAGCATATTGATGTTCCTTGTGGGAGGATCTATGACACCCTCCTCGGGGGAGGAACTATGACACCTTCCTTGGGGGAGGAACTATGACATAAGTAGAATAAATAAAGATGGCGGACACTGACATGAAAGAATGAAGGCATCTAGTGCCGGAAAAATAAAAACAGCTCCAAAAGCCTACACATTATAACATTGCTTGACAGTATAATTCTAGTCCTCATCTGGTATGTGACTGACCTAGCAAAAAATCCTCAGATAAGCTTTGAAAGTACTTCCTAAACCAAAAAATGTATTTATCTGAGCTTTGTATAGAATGGAGAAATATAAAATCCCCGTAGTTTTTTTTTTTTTATTCCCCATTGAGCTTTGCCTTCTCTTTTATGGACACACCAGGATGTAATTTTGGTTTTGTCAATGTTTTACCAAACCTGCAAACTTTAAAAGTTGAGAGAAGGGGACATCTTGGACATAAAAGATGGAATGAAGTCTGAGGTAATAGAATCAGAAACTATGGGTCTGATTTAAAAATGTTATCCAAGGATAGACTACTATAGGAGTACCCCGGTGATCCACTAAACCTGATATAGATTTCTTAACAACCATTTGCTATTAGTTGGCAAGTTTTTCAGTTGTGAGACCAGATCAGACCTAGGGTCATCCATACCAATTTATACTCTCCTTGCTTGGAGAGCTTTATTAAATACACAGTTCACAGTCCTTGAGCCCACAACAATAGTGCCTATTGGAAATTAGTTCGAACATTAACGCCCAGTAGGGTGAGGCAGGAAACAATGGAACCTAGAGAGGGGTAAGCTTGGAACAATCCCGCAAAATTATTGTATGTCCCCATACCAATGGTGAACAAAACAAACAAAGTTGATAAATCTCCCCGGAATGGATAAGGCAAGCAACAGGGTTTTTACTTTTTCCCATTCTAATCCTTATTTATTGTTTCTTGCTATTGGAAGAATCACAGTTAAGTAGACGTGCAAAGCCTTAAAAGGCTAACATCAAAACGGCTTTTTGCCCCATACAAGCCAATGGGAGAGCAAAGCAACATGGAACAACCCAATGCAGCTCAAATAGGCTCATAGGCAAAAGCACTTTTGAAAGACTTTAAAATGATCTCCTCAAAATAAATGCACCTGCAAGTAACCTGCATATGGTCAACCTGCATATGCTTTATGCCATTCTTTATCTTCATACTTACTAGTTTATGCTTGGAGATGTTGCTATATCAAATAACCTGCCAGGCCCCAACTCAATTTTCTGGATGCCATCTGAGATGACGACTCCCATGGCTGTGGACAAGGCAAGGATTTCAAAAGCAGCTAGAGACAATTCTTTTATTTTACATTTCCAGAGGAAGTTTCCAGTTATTTTTCCAGCCAGGAGAAGAGCTGCTCTTCCCTTGTTGATTGCTGACCTGAAAAGTATGTTTCTCTGTTAAAATTCCCTTCTGCAAGGACTGTGCACCATCCATCACCTGAAATGTGTTCTTGTTTGGGAATCTTCTGCATCGTTTATAGTTGTAGAGCCTTTAAAAATGCAAAGGAAAAGAAGAGGACCCTGGCCAGTTAAGTATACAACCTAATGGGTAGGGAAACTACAAAAGGTGGAGAAATGCCACTTTGGCAAATTAGTGATGGTTAAGAAATTTGGTGTATAGGTGAGTTTGAAAAACAGATTTTAGGATTTTTTAAAATGTGCTAAAGGAAAGGTAAACCTAAAAGGGTCAAATTAAGGAGTTTCAAAAAGCTCTAGAGAAGTGTTGGAGCCCTGCATGGAAAGAGGTTATGAGTAGGGAAGTCATCAGTGGATCCTAAGAGGAATGGAGACGGTCTGGGGAGTTTATTTATTTATCTATTAGGTTGGAAATGAAGAATGGGCAGGAAGAGAATCGGTGAAGAGATTGTATGGAAAAGCACAGTTGCTTGAGTTTGTTTGAAATTGAAGCCAGTGTAGAGATCTACTAGGGAAGCAACAGATGAGTAATAGTAGTCTGTATTCATCTGTCATTTGCAACCACTATTTAATGTACAGTGTTGTGTAATATGTTGGCGCTATATAAATCCTGTTTATTAACAATAATAATAATAATAATAATAATAAATAGTGAGAAGAATAGATATGTATAACTGTAGCATGCATGAAAGACTGCAGAGGCAAGGGTCTTGGTATTGGAATTTCAGGAAACTAGATTTTGCTATGGAGGAAAGATGATGAGAGCCTATACATGGAGTTTAGTTGTCTCTTGGAATAGGGCCTAAAGATAAAAGTTGCACAGGTTGATGTTGCGGGATCTACAGTGAAGTGTTTGTGAAGTGCAGCATCAAAAGTAGTACAAAAAAAACATGTGGTATAGAGACAATAACTGTGTTATGAAAGTTAGAAAGATGTGAAAGGGAGGTTGTAAAGGTGAGGATATGCATGTTCACCTTTCTTGATCAAATGTGACGATCCTCATATAATGTCATTACAAAACTAAAAAAAAATTCCAAGATTGGAGAAGCTAGATTATCATGGGAGATTCTGAGTGATCAAGCAAACCTGGAATAGATTTCTTAAAAATCAATTGTTTTAAACCCTGGACCAGGTCAATTTTTGGTTTGCTGGATCACTCAGGATCTCCCATGATAATCTTCTCCAGTCTTGGGGAACATTAATAAATTACCCCAAGATAAAAGGTGATTTAGGCAACCAACCATTACAAAAAGTCTTATTAAATTTTGAGCTTAGTCTACAGTTGTCATCATTAAATTCACATAAAAAGAAAAAAATCATAAAAGCAGCCTTAGCCAATCTCAATGAATCAGAAGGATACATAAATGAAAGAATAACAATAAGTAAAGGTTGTATATCTACCGGGATGTTACATGCTATAAGTCAAGCCATTGATATCTTGTCCATAGGGAGGCTCATTTGTGATATTCTTATTATTTATGGGAAATAAGTGGACCCCATTCTACAGATATAAATCTCTGGACATTTTCAGATAAGTTCCAATGAGAATTGTGACAAATCAATGTGTGCCTGGTGTGCAAAGAAAAAAAAACCTTGATTAAATTATGGAGCTTCCCAAGAGAAATCGGCCTTTCGGACGGCAGTGGCCCGGCCTCCTCTAGAGGGTAACAACGTAACAATATAAATCTTTCAACATGTGTTTGTCGTTAAGCTCAGAATTTAGAACTTACATTTATCAGCCCTGATGTAAATAGTGTTTATGGGTCAAATTAGGTTCACAAACCTTTTTTTTTAAAGTTATTTAATTTGTTGAGGCAATGAAAGACAGAAAGGAGATTGCATTAAAACGTTCAGCACTTCCCCAGGAACTGAGAGTAATAGGTGTGTAATACAGAATAATAAGCGTGCGTTGGTTTGAGCAAGCAAGCATGCAATGGGACTTCCAACTCTAATAGTTGTGATGGCTTAACTCTCCAAACAGCTCAAACATTTTTAATTTATTTGATTATGATATCAAAATAATTAAGAATGGTAAAGTCGTACTTTTTATAGAACTTTTGGGCACAGTCAGGTCATTGCAAATTCCCAAATTGTCAATATTGGCTGTCAAGTGAGAATGATATTGATGGTGGGACCTTACTGCTTTTTATTTTCACCAAATGTCAATCATATTACTCATAATTCTAGTGTCAGAGTTTTGGACATGCAATATTGGTATGCATACATAATTAAATGAAGAATAGGCTGCAAGTTTCAGGGTTCTATTTTGACCGGATCGACGTATTCACAAATCCTTTGGCAGGAAAACAGTGTGTTCCTATATTTTACATATATATATATATATATATATATATTGAATTTATTTTTAACTTTTGCTGCATTGCTCCACACTACTGTGTCTTGATATGTGTCTGTGTATGGTAAATTCCTCCGCAGTACCTTCATCTACTTAGGTTAGTGAGATAATATTCTGCTTGTTAAGAATATGTCAATATCTGAATGTCCATAGCATAGTTTCAGGTTCACAAATAGAAAACAGTATTTGTTGGGATGCCTGGGGGGCAGAGGTTACTGAGCTTCTGAGTTACTGTCATTGGGAGTGAATCAAAACATGTTTATATGAGCAGCATCAGCGCTGGGAAGGAAGATCTGGGGAAGCTGAGATTCTGGGTGGACGTGGATTACCTAGGGTCTTCTGCTGTGAATGTTTAGTGGTGATTTAAAACAATCAGGGTCAGACTTGGTCTTCCAAGGGGCCTTCTCATTGGCTGCAACTGCTATTGCTAAATTATTAGGATTAGGATGTTGGACTGTGGAAGAGTCAAAGGAGTTTAGGAGTTAGGGATTATGTAGGGGGCAAAGTAAACACTACAAGAAACTACATATATTAAATAATAATATTTTCTTTGCTAGCATTTGACTTTGCAACAATCACAACTTGCGGGTCTTCAACTTCTATACATTCAATATACAACCTGCAACCTTTTATAAGCACAAGACCACAGGAGGAATATCCTTATTCACCCTAATTTCTCATCAATTGGTACTCAACAATTTTGTTAGTTTAAATGAATCCTACTTGTGTATCAACACTACTTTAAGAACTACTGTCCTGAATATATCACTCAGAACCGATCACTATACCATCTACCATAAATCGTATAAAGTCATATCCCCCTGAGGAAGCCTAATCTGGGCGAAACGCGTCGGGGACTTGTATACGGAAAATATGGTCTTATTATATTATTACCTTTTCCCATTTTTCTTTGCTGTCTACTGTTCATGCTAGCAACAATTTGTCTAGTAAAACTCTCCATTTCTGTGACTCAGAACAGAAATAGGTGTAACTAACAGAACATGTTATGTTAACCTGCAATAATACTTTTACTTCTGTGTTTCTTGTATAACATAACCAGGCAAGACAATGTACTACATGTTCTAGGTTTGTGAACTATGTATTTTTATGACCTTGGTATATATGAAGTAAATATATAATAATACATTCATAGCTTGACCTAAAACTCTTAAGCCTCAAAACCTTTTTCTTTGCTTTCTCCTTGCACTCGATGGTTTTTCTGTTATTAAATAATAATAATATTAGGGCTTGGTTTGTTAAAGGTCTACAAGACAGGAGAAGATAGACTATCATTGGAGAACCTGGGTGTTCCAGCAAACTTGGAATAGATCCCGTCCAGGATTGAAAACATTTGCTAATAGCCAATGATTTTTAAGAAATAATTTCTGGATTTGCTGGATCATCCAGGTCCTACCATAATAGTCTATCTTCAGTTTTGGAGAGCTTTAATAAATTAGGCCCATTATGTCTATGCAGCTCATTATTTATAGTGGTCATAAAAAAATTAAGCCAAAAACTTCATCACAGCAGAGTTAACAGCAGATAAATTCTAATTATGGCTACAAAAATTATCATTTCGTACAATCTCCTTTAAATTTACGTAAAACTATGTAGCATAGGTGACCTGATTTCTGTACCAAATGGTCAGGTTGTTTGGGTAGGCTTATTATACTCCACCAGTTATTTGTAAATCAAAACGAGATTACATGATCAGGATTTATCATACAGTTTGGCAAACCAGTCATATAGTTGCTGTCAAGTTAAGCTACGTACACACTTCCAATTATTATCGTTGGTAAACGAACGACGAACGATCCTGCACGATATCTGCGAACGATCGTATAGCACCGATCCTGTACATACAGATAACGACACGATCGTTCGTAGATATTGTACACACAATAGATGCGATCGTTTGAACGATACAGGAAGTTACGTGCACCGCAGGAACGTTCGTTCATCACGCATGCTCAGACCATGGACGATCAATGAACGATCGTACACACGAACGATGGTCAACGATCGTCGTCCAATCCGATCCGCCGGTCCGGTCGTTCATTTCCAACGACTTTCCTCGTTCGTCGGCGTCGTTGGTTACTTTTTTTTCGAACGATTTTTGCCCAATCGATCGTTCGTCGTTCGTTCGTCGTTCATTTTGAACGATAAAAATTGGAAGTGTGTACGCAGCTTTAACCAATGCATGTTATCAGTGCTATATTTACTCAGGGTTCCAAACTTCGAGCTTTGGTCAGCATTGTTCATGATAGGGTTAAGCAACAGTGATTTATTTTCTCAGCTTCTTAAAATACCCATATGGTCTCCACCTTTTATTATCCTCCCAGTCTACAAAAAAAGGCCATGTTTGAACGGCTGATAGAATTCCAGCTTTGAAACAGCTACCTGTAACTAATTTTCTTGGTCTTTCTGGTTCACGCGCACATCAAAATGATACTGACAAGAAATCACATACACAAAAAAAAAATCCCATATGGACCACACCAAGGGGTCGGGGAATGACAGCTGAAAGACAGAGCAAGATCTCCATTGTCACAAAGCGAATAAAATGATAAAACAGTCATCCAGGGGCTGCTGACATTGGGTTTGTCAGCTGTTGACATAAAGCTTGTGAAAGATTGTTTTTACAAGATGTACTCATCTGCTGAATTCCATCTCAAGGGTGACAGCTCCATGTGCACAATGTGCTTATCTTGTAATGTTCGCAAAGTTATTTTCTACAAGGAAAACAGATTCGGAGTTTAAAAAGAAAACAACAACAAAATGTACAATAAAATATGTTTACAGAATTGTACTAAGGATAAATGAAACATGATTCCAAGAAGGGTTTAGAACAGAAGTTGGTGAATCCCTATACCATTAGGGGAAATGTCCATATTTTTTATCCAGCCCAGGAGGAAGTCCTCTGTATCATCCCACCTAGTGGGTGTCCTTTGCCCTGATCCCACCCAAGAGGACATAATCTGTCTTTATTCCAGCTCAGGAGGAAGTCCTATGTATCATCTGACCCAGGAGGATGTCCCTTGTCTTTATCCCGCCTAGGAGGACATTCTCTGATTTTATTCTACCCAGGACAACATCTTTTATTCAACCCAGGAGGACGTTCTGTGCTTTTTTTATGACCCAAGTCCCCTGACTTAAACCCATGGTAGAGGATGTCTTCTGCTTTCATCCTACCAAGGAGAATATTCTCTGTTTCTATCCCACTCAGGAGGATGTTCTGTGTCTTCACGTGGCCAAGGAGGATGATCTCCTTTTTCCAAGAAGGGTTACCATTGTCAGTTGGTGCATTTTCATATCTCCTGTTTTTATTTCTACTTTTATTCTCACCTAAGAGGACATCTTGTTTCTTTATATGACCCAGGAGGATGTCTTCTGCCTTCATCCCATCTAGGAGGTTTTCCTCTGCCTTTTCCTAACTTGCAGGTCGTACTCTGTCCTTCTCCAACCCAGGAGGATTTCATGTATCTACCCTTCACCTAGGAGGATGATTTATGCCTTTATTCCCCTGAGAAGTATGTCTATGTCCTTTTCCCACCCAGGAGGATGTCCTCTGTCCTTATCCCACCCAGAAGGATTTCATGTATCTTCCCTTGACCCAGGAGGACGATTTATGCCTTTATCCTACCAAGAAGGAAGTCCTTTGTCTTTATCCCACCCAGGAGGATATCCACTGTCTACATTCTATCCAAAAGGATGTGCCCTGTCTTCATGCCACTCAGGATTATGTCTTCTGACATGAAGGATGTCATCTATCCTTATCTGACCCAGGAGGATGTCCCTGGGCTTGTTTTTCTATCCCTTCATCCTTACACTGTAGATGCATACCACAGAGTTGTTTTTATGTATTTTTTAGTTTAAAAAACATCACATTTGTATTTATTGCCAGGACATGGCATTTCCCCTCCCCCTTTATACATGCTCTGTATAGACAGGCCATATACAGAATCAATTCTGGGAGAGAGAGTCTAAAAGCAGCCAGCTTCTGCCCTTCCTTATGCTATATAAATAGACCCAAAATCTTCATAGTTCTCCTTTAAGCATAAATAATGCCATCTCAATATGAATTTATGGATTATAATGCCCCTCTAAAAGTTAAAAACTTTGTGTATATTTTTTATGTTTAAAATGAAAATGTTGTTTTGACAAATACTCCTAAAACATCACAAGTATGAAATCCTAGCAAATGTGTCGCTGCAAAGCATTTTATTTGTCCACCAACACGTCCCTTTGGCGCACTGTGTCCACATTCAACAAATGTATCAAATTCACACCTTGCTCTCCTACAAGTTTCTCAGGCAGCCGGGAATCCTCTGCAGTCCCATATTTCACACACTTTAAATGTTTTTAGCGCTAGTGGCTTGGTGTAATTGCATGCCTAGAATACTTATCTCAATTTGATTAATCTTGCTTTTAATTTCCATCGTCCCCGATGAATGCAGTTGCTTTTTGAGCGTGTGATCCAAGGAATATTGTGAATTTTGGCAGGGTTTAGGTAAAGTTAGTTCTGTTGTTTTTTTAACTTGTAGTAAATCAAAGAATTCCAGGCACATGTAAAAACCATCAATTACACCGCAATATATTCTCACCAATGAGGCTAAAACTTTTTTTAAACTCTGTGTAATTAAGTGTAACCCTTCTTCATATTAAAATCCAATCTGATCTTTTAGGGTCAGTTTGGCAGAAGTTCATGTGCCACTGAAATGAAAGTAGAACCAAGGCCATTAAAAAAATATATTTATATCTGTTGTAGCTCTGAATTAAAAAGTGGATCTGAGCTTACTTTTTCCTCTTAGTTATTATTATTATTATTATTATTATTAATAAACAGGATTTATATAGCGCCAACATATTATGCAGCGCTGTTCCCCTGCAATGTCTTACAAATATGTGTAGATTCTGCCGATGGCCACTTATGCAAGTTCCAGTGACAGGGAGACAACAATGCTGCACTGCTTTTGAATCGAGACAGCGTTGTCACTTCCATGTGGATTATTTCTGCTTGAACCTGTTGGCCTCCCTGTCCATAGGCCAAGTCTGAACCCGATAAAGCAAATGAGTTTTAGGAAAATTAAGCCAGCTCTTTGCCAGATCCCAGCATGAGCACCTGTGTGTATGCATATCCATAAATCTGCTCACATTACTGCAAATGCATGCAACCATTTATCAGTCTTGTGGCATGTATGCAGATGAAAAAATGTAATGGACAACCAACAAACCGTATCGTGCAAAAATCACATGGCTTTATGACCTTTTTTTGGTAATAGGTGTTGCTGTGCTTTGCAGTGTGCTGTAATACAGGTGCATTGCCTAAGTAGAAAATACATGCAGTGCAACCCAGCAATGCATATTAATTACTACTGAGATTTGCTCAAATGCAAAACCAATTATTTTAGTGCAAACTATGAGGAAATTATGCATTCGTCCTTATCTGGGAGGTCATAGGTGTTCAGGCCGAGGGTGCATTTTAAGTAACCACTGTTGTGAACCATTTATGTGCTTAACACAATATTAGTATTCAGAACATTATTCACGTTTTGTTATTTATTCATGCATTTTGCTATTTGAAACACTCTATAACACTGCAAAAGGGTTACATTGGTCATCTTTTCTATAAAAGATTTAGACCTTCATTGCTCCTACAACTTCTCAAGGACTCCAGCCATTACTTTAATGGTATCACTGCCAAAAACATAAAAAAGGCAAAAGAACAACCCAAAATAAATCTATATGCTGAATGCTATCATTACATTAACTACATACTCTGTTACTTCTGAGCATTACTGTTATACCCTAAACCACTGAGGTTGTATCCACCAGATATCTCATGGGACAAAGGCATCCAAAACTCCCAGCAGCCAAAGTGACTGCAGTGCTGGAATGAAAGTAAGAATCCTTGGTCAACCTAATGGTGTTGGTGTTGGGAATATTGTTCCCAAGCCTAAATTTACTTTTCTATCTGCTTGGTGGGAAAGATAATAACAGCTGCAGGCCCTTTCACCCTGCAAAGTCGCCCTAATTTATTAAAGCTTGAGAGGATACACTTTCACCAGTGAAGTTGTGTGATCTAGCAAACATGGAATGGATTTGGTCCAGGATTGAAAGCATTTGCTAACAAATCCTTTCCAGGTTTGCTAGATCACCCAACTTCACCGATGAAAGTGTATCCTCCCCAGCCTAGGAGAGTTTAAATCAGGGGTTTCAAAATCTGGCCCCCGGGCCAAATCTGGCCCGCAACGTCCTTTTTTTGGCTTCCAAAGAAATCCTAAATTTGAATTGCAGCTGGCCCACCGTTGCATTGAAATAGCGCCGCTACTACAATTCCCGGCATCACTCACGTAGTCAGTGGTCTCTCTGCCTATGCATGGTACCGCATTGCACTGCTTTATAGACTCAGGGAATTTTAGTAGCAGTGCTATTTCAGTGAAGAGGGAATTCCAGACACTCATAACATTAAGCCACGCAATGGACTGGCAAGGAATTGTAGTAGCGGTGCTATTTTAGTTTCAAGTTTGGCCTGCGACTTTGTCTAAGTTTTTATTATTGGCCCCCTGTGTATTTGAGTTTGACACCCCTGGTCTAAATAAATGTCAGTGTGCGGATGATGCATATAGATAACAGGCTCACAGCTGATGGTGGTTGATGTATTTATTGGAAGTTATCCCAATTGGTAAGGTATACACATTAGGCAGGATTTGTATTGGTTGGCGGAACTCTGTATAATAACAATAAAACAAAGTTAAAAAGTTGCAGTACCAATAAAACCCCCCAAAAAAGGTGGTAAGCGTGGGATCTCTCTATCCTGAGGCAGGTCTTGACTTTTGTAATCAACCTGGCTTGGAATCAGGAAAACATTTATAGTTTGGTATTGTTTGCACCATACTAGGTTTTATTTACTGCCAAACTAATACTTGTCATTACACTTCTTCACTTTATAGGTGCAGGGCCTTGGCTAAGTTTTAGTTTAAGCCATGACTTTAAGGCTTTAAAACTAGGCCAATTGTGGGTCAACAGTCAAAGCAATCACCACCCTGGAAGCCAAAGACAGCACCATACATTTGGCTACACCATTGAGGTCTTTATCCTATGGGATTTAGGTAATGGCTCCAATGCCCGATGCTTTCACTTTCCATAGCAGCGGTTGCCAACTGGTGGTCCGCGAGCAAATTTTGGTGGTCCACGGCTCTAATTGGTGTCCCCGGAGCTCACTGGCCAGAGCCGCGGACCATGTTCCCCCTACAGCTCGCAGACTCAGACCTGCATTGGGAGAGTTGGGGGGCGGGTGGCATCATGACGTCACTATGGGGGAAGTTTCTTCCCTTTGAGTGACACA
Organism: Pyxicephalus adspersus; assembly: GCF_032062135.1. Lineage (NCBI taxonomy): Eukaryota > Metazoa > Chordata > Amphibia > Anura > Pyxicephalidae > Pyxicephalus > Pyxicephalus adspersus. The sequence continues at coordinate 9,158,971 of NC_092858.1, read as the reverse complement.
CAGTTCCCAGCGTGATTCGGAGCCCATAAGTTTAGTGGTCCGTAAGTGAGAAAGGGTTGGCAACCACTGTTCTATAGGATGACATCAGAATCCAGCAAAGGACACTCCATGTAGGCATTTTTATAAAGACGTGCTCATAATGACGTATGTGTCAATGTTATTCTTATTGTAGCTCAATGATGTATGTCAATGATTTTTTGGCATAATATAATTACATTACAGAACAAATAACCACTCCTCCGCCACAAGACCTGGGCCGAACACTCGGAAAAAATGTGGCAGCTGAAAGTGTGTTTATGACTGATTATTCCCTGATGATTTTTGCCTCACTCCTGACAGGTATATAAAACAGACCTGAGCGAGGATTCTGCAGTTATATGATGTGCGACACATGGAAACAGCAAATCTACGCGTCTTGTAAAGGGAACAGCAAGGTCGCCTGGTAGGACAATTATATCTAAGTACTTGTGAAGTTCTCATCACTTCACAACACTCCACATAGATAGAATTCTGCTGAATCCCAGAAACAACAATACAGAGGGAACACCAAGCACTGCATTGTCAATCAAAGGTTTTATTGATACTTTGCAATATGCTCCTTCCTGCCTCCCCATCAGTAATTCCTTTTTTTTTGCTTTCTACTTCCACAGCTAATTCTATAGGTACGGCTAATTGGGCAACTGCTCAGGGCCCACGCCGTCTCCAGCACCCCAGTTGACAAAATGGCACAGCAGGTGCTGGAGGAACTGGAGGATTGTGCATTTGGGCCCCCCTCTTCTTATTTGCCCAGAACCTGATTTTGTCTAAAACTGCCCATCTCTCTCCTTACTTCCTTCACTTTGTTCTCTCCCTGCTTTCCCTTCATTCATATCTCCTTCCATCCATTCCTTTCCTCCTACGCTACTTCCTTTGCTTTTTTTCTCTACCTTCATTGTTTTTTCCCTTCCTCTCTTTGTTCTTTTTGTTTTCCCCTTTCAATTCTCTCAGTTTTTTCCTTTTAATTTTCTTTTAATTTTGCTTCTTCCGTTCGCTTCACCTCCCATTTCCTTTCTGTCCTTTCCCTTCAAATTTTCTTTCTTTACCTTCTCTTCCCATTTCCTTTCTTTCCTCTCCCTTCCCATTTCCTTTCTTTGCCTTCCCTTCCAATTTCCTTTCTTTCCATTCCCTGCTCATTTTTATTTTCTGCCCTTCCCTATTTCCTTCCTTTCCCATTTCCTTTATTTCCCTTCCTTTCCCATTTTTTTTCTTCCCATCCTATTTCTTTTCTCTCCATTTCCATTTCCTTTCTTTCTTTTTTGTTTCTTCTTTTTTTGTCTTTCCTTCTATTTTTCCACCAATATTCACATTTTTCTTTTCTTTGTTCCCATTCTTTCATTTTTATTTTTATCACCCTTTTCTCTTTGTCATTTATGTTTCCTCTGTTTTCTTCTTTTCCTTTCCTTATTAAATGCTTGTCATGTGTTTTTCCTTCTTTCCTTTCTCCCAATTTCCTTTTCTCTCTTCCTTCCTTCCTTCCTTTCTTCAAATTTAGTTTATTCTATTTTTCCCATTTCCTTCCCTTCCATTTACATTGTTTGTCATTCATTGCTTGTCATTTTCCTCCTGTGTGTTTTTCCTTCTTTCCTTTCTTTCAATTTCTTTCAATTTCCTTTCTTCCTTTTTATCTTTCCTTCCATCTTCCTCCATTATTTTTTCTTTGTTTCCATTCTTTTATTTTTACTTTTATCACATTTTTCTCTTTGTTATTTATGTTTCCTCTGTTTTCTTCTTTTCCTTGCCTTATTAAATGCTTGTCATGTGTGTTTTCCCTTCTTTCTTTTTTCTCAATTTCCTTTTTTTCTTTCAATATTCCTTCATTAAAATTTAGTTTATTCTATTTTTTTCTTCTTCCATTACCTGACTTTTATTGTTTCCTTTCTTTGTTTTTCCTTCCTTTCATTTTCCTACTGTCCTTCCTCCCCTCTTCCTTCTTCCCTGTCTTTCCTCCCTCCTATAGCCCCCAGAATATTAAAGAGGCTGTTGTACCCGATGATCCCCGTGCTCCCTATGATGAATTTTTATGGTGTTCTTAGACAGGTTTGGGATTCTCCTTCATTATTATTTTTGATTGACATCCAGAATTATTTCAGTGGAAGTGATTACCGGAACATTAGTTTGCCTTTTTATTTGACTTTTTCTTGCTATAACAGCCCCAACCCGACCTTGTAATGTTACCGAACGCCAAAGTAAAGACAAGAAATGCTTTTCTCGGTGTGACACAAAGCAGCGTCCATCCTCCCCTTTACCGTAATCTATTTACAGAAGAAAGTGGAGACTTTCAGCTTTATAAATATTTAGAGTTGAAATTTCATGGTGACGATGAAACGCGATGGAGCAGCTGAATATCACATTATAGGGAATGGGACCAGATGGCGTTTATGATGAGTCATTTGAGGAAGATTTACAGTAACTGAGTGCAGAAAAACCTCTTCATTTGAATATATTCCATTGTTCAGTTTATTTTGTGTGTAGAAATGAATAGATTTGAGGGCTTTTTTGGGGTTTTCTGTTTAAATTGATTATATGCATTCCAGGTGATTCACAAAATGTTGTGTAAAGTCTTTAGAAAGCAGCCACAGGCTAAGAATAGAAAAGTCAGTCCCCTACCAGAGTGCTGCAGAGACGAATCATAGCTCTCTGTGGGAAATCAGGGGTCTCTCCGCAGAGGTCAAAAGTATAGTTCTACAATCAGTAAAATGTATGCCCTCTTCTGGTAGAAGAGTTTAGCTGGGAGAAGATCTCTGCAGAGAAACCACTGCTTCCCAATTGTAAAGGTACAGGAAGCTATGGTCTTTCTCTGCAGAATCTGGCTTTTTAGCTTTTTAGATGTTTTGCTGTCTTCCCCTCCTGATGATCCCTTTTATATTAAATGATGGCATGATGTCAATACACCCTTTCCTTTGGGCAAATTAATTATATAAATATTTGTTATTACATCATTTAAAGTGGGACCAACGTTCCTTTTATCACAAATACATAATCTGGGAGGGACAGAGAGGCGATGTCCCTTCTGCAATAATCCCTCTTACCTGCCTGATTGCTCCAAGTTTCTGGTGACAAACCTGAGTTGAGCATGCAGGGGCAATGCCAGCTTCCCAGGTATGAATGAACACTGGCATGTCTGCTCTGGCATTATGTCATCCTGTCCCAGCCAATTAAGATAGCCCAAGATAGTCTTTAGGAGGAAGTAAAGAAGGAATATGGTGGCGCCCTGATTGGCTGCTGTCTGTTGCCCAATGTCACCATGAGGTCAAACAGAGGGGCGAATACTGACAATTGCTATGAGAAGATTGTTTCTTTAATGCATAGACAGATTAGGATAAGCTTCTAATTGCTGTGGCCACAAACCAGGAAGACTGTAGTGAATGATACAATGATTGCAATTACGAAATTATTTTATTTTTCTTACGTGTACAGCTCTCTATTGAATATGTTCTGTTAGATAGGAAGGATTGTTTTTTTCACTCATATGACATTACTTTGGGACATAGTCAGGTAGGATATCTAAATGGGCAATAAGGAGTGAGGTTTTTATTGACTGTTATGCCAGAGCAGATATAATGTCCTCCTAAGCAGATGCTCAGAATTTAACTTGTACAAACAATTTCCTATAATTGGCAACAGACCATGGATCAATTCTTTTTTTTAATTCCTCAGGGGAAGCCATTTTCATACATGGATGGATAAAATGTGTCATATATGTCTGCAATGAGTATCCATTCCACAGACGCCTCCATGAATGAGGGATTGTTGAGCTGAGGGACCCATGCCCCTATGAAACTCCAAGCCTGACCAGGGAACTGACGGCTGCCCTAATCTAATACAGGGTCTATGGGCTGTATGCCCCCCAGGCACCATCTGCTCCTTCACTTGCTCAGCTCATTCCTCTTTCATCTGCAAAGAAGAAAAAAAAGAAAAGACAAAATCTATCCCCCTGTGTATATAGAATCCTGACATTACTAAGGGGCTAATCCATTTATTTAAACTTTTCTTTTACAGTCCTAGAAATACACAACACATTCCTCATCATGAAAATCTACAGCAGAACTCTAGGTGGGAAAAAGAGCTCATTTAGGTCTATTGGTGTCTAGTGAAGAATAATAGGACAGAAATGGACTTATTACCATGCATGCTACATATTATAACATTTCCAGGTGTTGATTAATATTTTTGTTTCCCCCAGAAGCACAATGCTATCTTTAGTAAGGGATCATCGTTAAAATAGAACACAAGTAAATCATATGTAACTGTGATATGAAGGTGGTGGGGGGGGAGGGGGTATTTTAAAATAAAATGTGCCTGTTCTTAACCATAAAGTCAGAAAAGTAAATATAAGGTATATATGAATCCAAAATGTTTACTAAAGAAGTTAAGTTGTTCAGTATGTATGGTGAATTATTGCTGTAGAAAGGATACCATATATACTCAAGTATAAACCTATTTTTTTTATTATTAAGTGTACTTAAGTATAAACCACAGTTCTGGTTTTTGAATGTTCCTAATCTTAACTTAAAGTCAATGGGGAAAAAATTCTTGTGCATTATTCTAGTCTCCGGAGGTACCTATACCAGCTAAATGACATGGGAAGACCACCGAATGTATGAGAAACTTATTACAAAGAAAATGGGAAAATGTTTACAGTGCTATAGAGGGGCCATTTATGTGATTTAGAAAACACCATGGGGGAGATGGTTTAATGTTTGTAGGGTCACGATTTATTTATTTTTTTTCTTTTTCGAGCTGTACAAATATATAAATTTTTGTTTGAATCATAAGGTAGAGTGTGACAACAATTGACACAATAAAGAAATAACAGCCCCACGGAGAGCAGAATTTGATGCAGGTAAAGTAATATATGTCTGGTTAATATTCGCAGGTACATTTCTTTACCTACCATAGGTCCACATGACCATCCATCTATCAACTTGCTCCTCCGCCATGACACCAAAGAAGAACAGTGAGAAGCTGATCCAGAAAACCAGAGATGGGGGGGTCACTAATTAAGGAATCAGGCTTGAAAGCCATAGTTGCCAGCCCAAATCTGGAGGATTCCCACCTATGGAAATCAGCATCAGAACTTTGCTTTTTTATTTTTTTGTAAAAGTAAACTAGTACAACATTACCCGATTCCGAACAACTCGGCCATTATAACTCAAGAAGAACTTACAAAATAGGTTATACTCCAAGCAGCCCATTTCATGGTAAATGGCATCCCCAGCACTGTCCCCAGAAACTTCCTGCCATGGGAGTTTTATTTGTTTTTTATGTTTTTATGATTTTTTTTGCCTGTGGGGGCAGTGTTATGATCTGGGGTGCCTGTGGGGGCAATTTTATGATCTGGGGTGCCTGTGGGGGCAGTGTTATGATCTGGGGTGCCTGTGGGGGCAGTGTTATGATATTAGGTGTCTGTGGGGGCAGTGTTATGATCTGGGGTGCCTGTGGGGGCAGTGCTGTGTTTTGGTGTGCCTGTAAGGACAGTGTTATGATCTGGGGTGTCTGTGGAGGCTTTTTTCTGATCTGGAATGCATGTGGGGACATTGGTATGATCTTGGGTGCCTGTTGGCAGTATTATGATCTGAGTTGCCAAGGGGTCAGTGCTATACTCTGGTGTGCCCCGTGGGGGAAGTGCTATCCTCTGGTGTACCTGTGGGGGCTGTTTTTAAATCTGGGGTGCCTCGGAGGGCAATGCTATTTTCTGTGGTGCCTGTTAGTGCAGTGTTTTGATCTGGGGTGCGTGTGGGGGCCTGTTTTATGATCTGGGGTGTCTTTGGGGGCAGTGCTATGCTATAGTGTGCCCCGTGGGGGCAGTGTTATTTTCTGGGGTGCCTGTGGGGACAGTGTAATGATCTGGGGTGCCTGTGGGGGCAGGTCTTTGATCTGGGAGGCCTGTGGGGGCAGTGTTATGATTTGGGGTTGCTTCACTTGGTCAGGTCTAAGTTGAGAAACATTATGTCCCAAAAAAACGAGTTAATCTAACTACCAGAATATATTGAATGACCAGGTTCTTCCATCAATAGTGTTTCTGTTCCCTAATGGAACGAGCATATTCAAATTGTGAACGAGCATCGGGCTCAAATTATGAAAGAGAGGTTCAGGCAGCATGAGACATCATTGTCTCCCATGGATTGGCCACCACAAAGTCCAGATCTCATCACCATTGAGAATCTTTGGGAAGTGCTGGAGAAGACTTTACAAGACTTTTCCCATCATCAATACAAGATCTTGAGGGAAAATTAACACAACTAGAAATAAATGTAACATTGCCTAAGCTCATGGAAATGATACCATGGTGAAGGTGTGCTGGAATCAAAGCTAAATATTCGAATATTAGCCTGTGTGATTTTTCTTTAACCAGGCAGTGTATAAAACCCCTTTAGATTTACTCTGCACTTTACAGGTCATCCTGGCTGGTGAGAGCCATAAATCCATCTACTTGACCTTCCTCGGAGGTCAGCATTAGGAGGTGCCAAAACCCTGCAAAGGGAAAATTGGTAGCAGCAGCCATAAAAGCCGGATCAGATTTCAATGTTAATGAGTTTTGTCACAAAACAGTACAGCATGAATTTGTGTTACAAGACTGCTGAAACCTGATGTGTATTTAAGGCTTAAATTACCCGGTCCCTCACTCTGTCAGACCCTTTAGAGGTTAATTACTGGAGGTTTGATAAAGCTGTTATACTGCAGTAGTGGCTTGGCTGGGAGACAATTAGACTTGTAATGTACTTAAAGGGTCTAAGGGACTCTATAATGTTTTATACAGCATTTAATTAAATATACCACCATACGTCCCAAATTTGGAGATCGGGGAAAGAGACACTTTTTAGCTCATAGTAGATAAAGGACGTACCCATGCTACTATAAAACGTAAAAAAACTATATAGTATAAAAATGTATATAAATACTAAAAAGTATAAAACTATAAAAAAATGAAAAAAAAAAAAATGATTGGTTAAACTAACAAGTGCTTTCCTTTTTAACTTGTCACTTGTCCTGTATATAGAGTGATTGCCCCTTTCAGAGCTATCACCAAGGGGGAAATTATTATCACTGGTCATACCTACCTCACTGTGTTTGCATGGGTTTCCCCCAGGCCACTGGTGGGTTATTTGATCACTCCTAAAATGGCCTTAGACTAAATTATAGACAATGGTAGGATGAATAGGTTGTGGACTCCTCCAAGAGACAATTTGTGACATAAGGATGGGCTCTGTATGGACCTTCGGAATATGTCAGCAATATATATTAGTCTTTCATAAAGAAAGTAAAATAGTTCCTATATTTTCATTGCAGCGTTTTATATTGCTATGTACTTGGATCATCATATAATAATAAAAGAAAAATAGATGTAGAAAAGTGAGTACTGCTTTAATATTTCCCTGGCATGTCTGTAAAACCTTTTAATTTCAATGCGGTCAGTAAATTCCTTGTGGTGAGTATAGCAAACAGAATTTATTCCACATTTTCTTTCCTCGTCTTTCTCAGGTGGAATTGGTGGAAACATTAGAAGCCTTTAAAACGTTTAAACCTATCTAGAGGAATGCGACTGCCTTGATTGCCTGTGTACACCGTTATTAATTAACGTTCCTGATCTTCAATGGGGTTTGCTAATTATCTGACTCTGATTGCAGGAAGTTTTAAGACCCCTTTGCTGCAATTAGAGAAGATTAATACAATAAGCAAAGCTGTACCAGTTGTCCCCTGACCTGTGCAGGAGCTGCACCGAGAGTCCTCCTGAAGAACATCTGAAGAACATTACAGGCTTCATAAACAGTGTAAGGAGCTGGGCCGGATGTCTTCATTTTGCTTTAATTGTCTGTAGATGAGGCCCTTTATTTTTAGTGGTGTCCTTATTTATTTGTCTTTTTCACCAAATTGGCACTTATATTTTTTCACAGCATGAAATGTCACTCAGACACAATTAGCTCACCCTCATCTGTTCCATTGTAGGACCTTATTTGAAATTCTTATACAGAGCCTGTTGGTTTACCAATTGGTGGCAAGGTGACAGGTTCTCCAAGTAGAGCAAAGTCCGGAAGGGTCTGGAGAATGTTTGGAATAGGTCTGGTCCAGTTTTGGAAACAATTGCTAAATAATAGTTAATTGTTTTAGGAAATCTATTTTAAGTTTGTTGGATCACCCAGGTTCTCCTATGATAGTCTATCTTCTCCAGTTTTGGAGGGCTTTTATAAATCAAGTCCATCCAGGTTTATCCCATGCCAAGCAATGAGATGTGAGTTGATCTAATAAACATGCTGCTACTCTTTAATTGGCCAATAACAGGTTGGGGCAGATGCTAGAACAGATTGTGGCTCAACTGCAATGTTCCCTGCAGAGAAATCTTAAGACTTATCTGTGCCATCTGTCTCAGAATCAGTCCTACGGGAATTTATAGTGGTCTTTGATAGTGAGCTCTTGCATATCTGACCTTTTGAAAGTGGAAATGAGAATAGCAGTGGACATACCAAATCTATAAACTGATGGGTGTAAAGCTGCATACACATGTGCAATTATTGTCGTTGGAAAGGATCTTTCACGATCCTTTCCAACGACTAAGCACTGCACAATGCATAAACGAGTGTTGTACATACAGCACCGTTCTGCTCTATGGAGAGGTGAGGGGAAGAACGATGGAGCGGCACCCTGCTGTGCGCTCTCCCCCTTCCCTTGCATTAGGATCATTCGTCATCCATTGTCCGTAGATCTGCTGGGACGGTCATTCAGGCGATGGACAATGGGCACTGTACACACGTCAGATTCTCTTCTGATTTCAGCCCTGAGACGATTATCGGGCGAGAACCATTGGATGTGTGTACGTAGCTTAACAGAGAAGTAGACAGGAGACGTTGTTAATAGAGCATCTATCTCTATCCCATGAAGTTCATAATAGGTGGGCTTACAAGTGAGAGATTGTCCAGTATGTGACCTTGGCAGCTAATGAAATTACTTTTTTTAGAAATTAAAAACTGTTGTCACCCTATAAGAATATTGTAAATTACTATTCAAACCTTTACTTAGTAGAGCAATTGCAACTGTTTTTATTGCTGTTTGCTCTAAAACAAATAAGAAATACAATAAAAAAAAACAAAAAAGTAAAAATACACCAATAAAAAGAAGTACAATCATTTTATTGGGATATTTGTAAAAACTTTCAGTATTTGTGGTTACCAGTAACGTCTTTCTGGTTAAGTATTGCAGGCTTAAATTACAGAAGGGGGAAAACTGAGTAAAGGTGTCATTGGACTAGAGGTGGACAGGCGAAGGATGGGGGAATCTATAGAGGACCATAGGAATTTGCTTCCATTTCAGACTCTATAGAAGAGTATTTAATATTTAATGATCACATTATAACTCCCTTACCCGATGCTGATGATATCAAGGAAAAGGTGAGAGCCTCCTTACATCTCTGTCCATGGCTGGACAGTTACTTGCCAAAACTGGGATTACACGACTGGACAGAGCCAAGGAGCCGGGGAACTGAGGTAATGAAAGGGAGGATAAGTAAAGTGGCCTACTTCTATCTTTACAAGATTCAAATATAATCAATATACTATTATGGCATCAACCAGAATGAGAATGGTGGGTGAAAGTTAATACGATCATTTGCTTTATTCATGAAGGGAAACAGTTTTTCTAATATACTATTCCCCCCGTGGTTGACCACCTGAATTTGGACAATAACACTGCAACCTATTAAAATATTGGATATTAACCAGAAAAAAGCAATTGACATTGGTGGCCTGATAAATAAGCAATGCACTTCCTCAAAGGATCATTTTTTTTATATATATAGACCTTGTGAAGTGAATAATAGGAGAAAATGTTACTAAATCACAAAGTTGAAAAGATGATTGCTCAGAAACTTTGCACTGGTGGTGTGCTTTTTGCTCCTCAAGAGGAGCCTCATAGAGGCAACATTTCACTTTCAGGAACTGAAGCACAACTGCAATCTCATGCAACAAAATTGTTCCCAACTGCCCCAATTGGGTTGAATGAAGTGGTTGGGAGCTTTGTTGAGCTTTTGGTAAAATGCCTTAGTCAACCACAAGTGTGAAATGGCTCAGAGTGTATCATGCTAAATATTTAATGTAACTGAAAGTAAAACATGCATTAAAAAAATAAAAATTACATTTTATTTAGTGCAATATTTCAATGTGTTACGTATGGGTAAATACCACCATACTAGACTGGAGTGCTGTTGCCCAGACTCTGAAGAGCAGAGGAATGCAGATCGCTGACTGGGAGCCCATTGCTGTCTCTTTCATGGAGGGCACATTTATTTAGCAGTCTGGACAAGATTTGACCTCTGGGTTCCTGGCAGCATGTTCAGTGTGTCTGCAAACCATGACCTTTACACGCCAGCTTATAGAGCTCCATTGTATAGTGACTTTACCCTGCAGTGCGTTGATAGCTGATCCTTGTAATGCTTCACTGAGCAGTGATTAAACCAATGTCAGCCTCTAACCTATATCGGTCTTCATGCAGAGAACAGCAGGATGCTTCCTCCAATACCCCAAACAAAGATATATGTCTGCACTTCTTTGCGCCAGTTTGGCTGGACTTTTGGTTCAGTGACCCTATTGTTGGGAAAGTGCTCTGAGTTCCATCCATTTTTTTTCTTTTTTTATGAAAAGGGATCCTTGTCAGGGAAACAATGTAATGAAATGGCCATCTTAGCCCAGATGTTGCCCATTCTACAAATAAGACTGCTGAGTACAACATGTCCCACCTGTCATATAGGAGACCGTATAACGTTTCCTATATGACTTCTATATGACTATATAAGATTTTGGGGTCAGAATTATCTACTAGGCCAGTGTTTCTCAACTAGGTTTCTTCCAGAGAGTGTTGGGGGTTCCTTGGCAATGAGAAATTTGTGACTTTCAAGTTATTTAAAGGAGCAGCTTTCCCAAGATATCTGTAATGGTGGCAGCTTTCCCAATGGCCAGCAATGTAAGAAGCATTCTTCCTACTGACCACCACACTAATGTACTGTATTCTGTGGATATAGAAATTAAAGACCTGAAAGTTGTTTGGGAAACTGTAGGGCCCTGGTCCAGCAAAAGTACTGACCAGACACCAGTCCCCCAATCTACCACTGCACTCTTAACCTATAGCAAGCCCAAGCTCAGCCTCGGGAGATTGGTTGCGTTTCCCAGCACACAGTGGCCCCCAGGACTTAGTTTCAAGGCCTATACAGAAGGCCAATATCAGAACCAGGTAATATACAATATTAGAACTTTTCTCTTCTTTTCCCAGACATGAAGCCAAAAAATTAGGATAATGGTGACTAAACATTTGGCCAGTGGGCCCATCAGTTGCAGAAAATGGAGCACGCTCTCATACAAACTTCTACATTTCATACATCATTATCTGTATATTTTATAGCAATTCCCTAGTGCCTACCTCACACAGCTTAACAAGACTTGGCTGCCTTTATTTTTTGAGTGCTAATGAGATGACAGATCAGTTGAGATTTGTCCAAGATCCTTAATGTCAGGATATAAAATAAGCTGAAGCCAAGCTGAAAAATGGCCCAAAATATTATCCATATGAATCAATGGGGCAATCCTGAAATATTCTGCTCACTGTACAGGAGAGCCAATATAGCTTATAATATTTTTCCCTCCTTATTCTTGTAATGAAGCTTAGTAAAAAACAATTCAACCACATATCTCAGAAAGAAAAAACTTTTTGAGAGATCTCATATCTTTGATTGTGTGATTTAAAGTGAAACAAAACTTGGTGTATGTGCGTTTTTTTTTTTTAGCTGTCAAGTATGCTGTTACCATTAGATTCTGTGTTCATGATCTGCAGCATCACCAGACTCCCTTTAGCTGTGGAGTTTCCATTTTTCTTGGCATTCCCTTCACAGACACTGAGGCTGTGTACAGATGGATATTTTAGTATGTGCTGCAGCCAATGAGCAAATTGATTTTTGTCCTGCTATTGGCTGCTAGCCCTATTTAAACCTCCCTAGTTTCGGGCTATACTTGCTGGATATTCAGCTTGTTATCAGAGACTTTACCCAGCCAGATATTGCCTTTTCAGATACCTGACTTTCAACCCTGCTTCTTCTGACTTTGGACCATCCAGACCTTGATTCTTGTATGCCGCCTGCTCTGACCTCAATCTGACATGACGATGTCTCTCAACAGCAGCCTACCCAGTACCCGATCTGTGGCTGTCCTTACAGCAAAGCTCCCTTTTCCACCCACCACTGGTGGGAAGAGCCTGGGGGCTGGAACCTTGTGTTCGCCCAGCAGCAAAGTAGTCCAGCTGCCACTAGAGTTACCAGCCCATCTCCCTTTTTGGGGTTCCCTGCTGCAAACCAGTAGAAACATAGACCCGGTTCCCCAAGTAATCTTGTTACAGCTGCCAGGGGGCTCAGCCTAAGCTTTTTCTTATCACCCTGCAGCAATAACAGGTCCAAGATTGTGTCACCACTACATCCTCCAAAGCCACCATCTTTGCTGACGACTGTGCCCAGGTCTACAGCTTTCATGTAGGCTACTAGGGTTGATGATGTACTACATGCTCAGTCTAGGTCTGTTCAGATTAGTGGTGCCGGAAATAGAGCCACACTCCACAATGCATGGCTTATGTGCTGAGCCGTGTAAGCAAAAAGCAATAAAGCCACCAGCTTGGGAATCTTTTTTTTCTTTTTATGAAAGAGGCTAAGCATGTACCTCTGCAAAAAAAAGCATCTCCTGGTGACTTTTTGTATTATGAGTTTGGTTCAGTTTTAAAAAAGAGAACCAGGCACAGCATGATGGTGAGCCATTGGTCATGTGGCCCCTTCTGCAATTCTTATATACTGTATACAAGTTGACATTCAAAAACTCAGCCATCAATAATCCTGTTTCTTCAGATTTCCGGCATGGATTTCGGAGAGCATTTTCAAATTGACACTGTTTTCTGGAGGCTCAGTTTATGTTTTGATGGCGCTGTACTCCAGAATCTGCTGTTGGGTCTTGCACGGTTGCTTTACTGCTCATTCAGCATCCATTTAAAGGACTGTAGGGTAGTAATTTTATGTTAAACATATAGAGCATATATAACCGGAAAAAAATCTGGAATTTTCGAAAATTCGGCACTCCTCAGGTCCGGAGGTTGCCGGATTTTTAAATGTCAACCTGTAGTATCCAAGGGGGTGCTGAGAAGTTCCTGGCTTTGCCTAGAAAGAAGACTGCCAGAAGAGAGCAAGAAGTATGAAATAACACATTATTCAACATATTCCCCCCTGAGACTGATGCACTTGGTACAGCCTAGTTGCAGCTTTTTTAGACCGTTCAAATAAAAGTTCTTTGGTTTGGACCACAAACCAATTCTTAGCAGCATCGTTGACGCCAGAAATGTCCTCAAAACGTTGCCCCTTCAGGTGTTTCCTCAAATTCGGGAACAGATAATAGTCCGAAGGGGCCAGGTCAGGTGAGTAGGGGGGATGGTGGACCAATTGGAAACCCAGGGTGTTCAGTTTGGCAGCCACAACGTTAGAGGTGTGCGCAGGTGCATTGTCCTGCATAAAAAAAGGATCCCTTTGGTCAACTTTCCACAGCATTTCGTCTAAATTGCCTCCTTCAACTGGTCCAGGAAGTTGGCATATTACTGTCCAGTGATACTAGAGCCCTGATGTAGGTAGTTCACCAACAGAATACCTTCTTTGTCTTAGAAAACAGACGCCATGACTTTTGGCTGATTTCTGGGTTCGGAACTTCTTCGGCCGCGGGGACCCGTTGTGGCGCCATTCCTTTGACTGTTCCTTGGTTTCAGGATCATAGATGTGGAGCCAGGTTTCATCCTCAGTCACTAACCAAGCCAAAAAGTCCTGTGCAGCTTCAAAAACCCCCATTTTAGCAAGGATGCATCCATGTTCTTCCTTCTTTTCTATGTTGTGATCTTTGGCCATCTTGATTTTCTGGGCCGGGATGACATAGCTCCTGCACAGGGTTCATTCAGTCCTGGCAAGGAAAGCTTGAATGTGCCCAACATTCTAGCTGTAGCATGCGATCATGCAGGTAAGAATACTTATTGCAAAAGGGACATTGCCTTTAAAGTGGAACTTCAGTTTGGCTTTATAGCCAGATGCTTTTTAATCTTTTCTTAGTTTTGGGTACCTGGGGTAAAATGGATACCTGAACCTGCTTGATATTAAATGGTCAGTTTCAAAGCCACTAAGACAATGAATGTAGTAGAACTATGGGGAAACTTAAGAAAATGATAAATACACAACCCTATCACCATTGTAAATTCTGTAAAAAGTGAACTCAAAACTTTAAGCTGTGCACTGGTATATGCTACCCCTGGCCTGGAACATTGTGAAATAAGTTGGTTGTTTTATGTTTCTTTTATGATTTAGCCATCACTTTTACATAATTAGCTTCCAGATGTCCCTTTCCAAGTATGAGCAAAATGCTCTCTTTCAAGTCATTTGGCAAGGAAAAATAAATGTGTCCAAATAGCCATTAGTGTGGAGCCGGGCAGCATGTAATTGGCTACCAGTCCTCCTTGTGTAAACCTGTCACAGACTTGCCTCCCGCTGACATAAGGATATTCTGAATATTCCGACTTTTAAATTGCAGGAAGCAGCTTATTAGCACTCAGTTTGCTTTATATGTGTTCATAAATTCCCTGCTTAAAGAGAAACTATATTAGGGTTTGGTCAATTTTATTTTACAGTATATATGGAATATATTTTTATAGTATATATATTATATTTCATTGTTACTATATATATATATATATATATATATATATATATACATGCTGTTTTACATAACTTAAAAATTAGGTAATTATACAAGTTAATTTTTTTAAGTTAATAATACAAATTACTTTCTGTATTAAGAGTGCAAAGTGAAATTTTTAATGCCAGTTTATGAGGTTCTTGTTTTTCCTGGTGGGGGGGGGTGATGGTATATCTTTTCAGGTCTATCTGTCCGTTGCCCCTTCAACATTCAAGTTACTAATTTCCATGGGCAAATCAAAGCTTTAGTACTTTTGTGCTGCCTTTCAGCTTATTCTTAAGTTGTTCATACCTTTTTCATTCTCCGCAAATACAATCATTCCTAGATGGGAGTTTGCATGTTCTCCCCATGTTTGCATGTGTCTCCCCCCGTACTCCGGTTTCCTCCCACATTCCAAAAACTTGCAGTTAGGTTGATTGGCTTCCCCCTAAATTTACCTTAGACTGTGGCAATGACATATGACTGACTATGGTAGGGACATTAGGTTGTGAGCTCCTTTGAGGGACTGTTAGTGACATTACTATGGACTTTGCACAGTGCTGTGTAATATGATGACACTATATAAATACTGTGTAATATTAATTAAAAGGATATCAAGGGTAGCCTTCATAAATAAAACTACCTTCCCCATTTACAAAGCTGGCAACATCTTTGGTTTGTTGCTCATCCTGTCCATCAGAATAGAGTATGCCGTGACCTGGCTTCAATTTTTGTCATTCCTTCACCTGACCACCATAGTTTATATATAGTAAATCTGCTCCTCCATTCCTTAGCAGCCCAGCAGATCTTGGCCAAGATATGGAGACATGCTCTGAGCCCTGTCCACCTCCCAGGCCTGGAAAATTCCCAATCTGCACACCAAAGAATCCAAAAACTTTATACCTTGCTTGATTACAAGTTGAAATGACCAACCAAGAGCCATGTTCTAACCTAGTTTTTGAACCTTCATAGAATCATCATCAATCATTTAGTCCATTGAGGCTCCACTAGGGTTTACCATATGGCTTTTAAACTTTCCTTTAATACATGACCTCAATAGTTCACTTGCATCAAGGATTTAAAGGATGCCATTTAATTTTTTAGCTAGGCAAATTTTCTTATATTTTAAAGTCTTCCTGAATATCATTTTAGTTCTTTTCCTTGGCTCCAAGAAACCTAAAAGTTCAACTGTTGGATTTTACTGGCATCTTTATCTTAATCAGTTATATGGTGGTTTCATCTCCATCACCACCAATATCTGCAAAGTTCAGGTGTGCCAAGAATTTCAAGGTCACCATTGATTTTTCTAGCTAGGCAAGTTTGCTTATGTTCTAAAGTCTTCCTGCTCTTCAACATAACATTCTATTTATTTTCCTTGGTTTCAAGAAATCAAGTTTGACTGTTGGATTTTTTTGGCATCCATAACCAGGAGTGTAGTGGGGCGAGCACGAGTGAGAACGCTGTGCCCTTACTTCTTTTGGTAATGGGCACGCATGCCCATTTGCAAAGGATTCTTCGTTGATCTACGCCTCTGACCAGTTCACGGCTCTGGCCAGGTTGAGGAGAAGGACCACGTCTCCCACTGGAATTGCAGGCTCAGGGTGGTGGGCGCGTTGTCTCTCTGAACACATTCCGCCCATCCTCCCATCGCAGGCTCAGACCTGTGATGAGGGAGTGGCCGGGTTTCGTATCGTGGCACCACTCTGGGCGAATTTTCTTCCCCTTTGAGTTGCAAATAGGCAGGGGTGTAGTGGGGCGAGCTCGTTTACATAGTACCAAGCCCCCCTTTTTTTTTTTACCACCACACCCTGTCCATAAATGAATCAGGTAAATGGTAGCTTTATCTTCATTGCCACCAATATTTGCATTTTGATGAAGTTCAGGGAGCTGGAAGACATAAAACTATTTTCCTTTTGGCCTGAAACTAACAACCCATGGAGAAGATGGTCACACATTGCTAAATCTTTATTTTCTAGTTTAAGTGTGGGATTGAAAGCCAAATACCCTTGACAAAAGTACACAAAATTAACCACATTTCAAGCCCATTACGCGTATTTGAAAAAATTTACGAATCGCGGATTCTGCTTTCGTTAGCCCATTAACAGGCCACTTCATGAACTTGGTCAAACAGAAGTCCTGCTATAATCAATTGATCACCCCCAGAGTTTCAATTTCCTCTCTTATCTGTATTATAGTTGACTCCTGCTGAAGATCTAATAATACTAAGTTTGATCCTAAAGACCAAACATATGTTGTTAGTGGATGTTAATAATGAAATGACATGGCTTAAAATAAAAAACAGAATCTTTGCTTTACACCAGCATTTCAGGATGTACAGCCAGCATTGGATAAGGGTTTTATTGCATGGCTCTGTCCACTATTTTTAATGAAAAATAAACTACTTTTTTTTTATTGGTAATGTAAGTGATGACATTGTAAATGTTTGTAAACATATTACAAATTCTTTATTGGCCGTAAGTAACGCCTAATAAATAATAAATATCTAAAATTACTATAATTACCATATACTTTATATGTGGGGTATGCATGCAGGGTCTTTCATGGAAACGGTAAGGATGGCAGAAGTAGTAATTTGCCAGGTCTGAGAGTGTCATGTGGCTAGGAAAAATTCTATATAAAAGATGATGACTGTAAAGAAAGTGATGTCGTTTGTTTTTAAAATTCTTAATAAATAGAGTTAGTAGAAGTGCAGAAACTTTTAGAAGAACCCGTGTATGTTATAAATTTATTTATTTACACATTTACATATTTACAAATGTAATCTCCATACAGACATTAGATAGACATCAGATTACTGTAGCGGAAATTGATCTTTTGTGATGAAGGAACAAACACTGTACACGGGGTGTCCATCCCGTTCTATGGAGCGGGGACGGGGGAGGACTAGCAAGCTCCACCATGCTGTGCTCTATTCCACATGCAGAGTTCTTGTTCCATTATGGGAGTACCATCATCCTGACCAAGCCAATCAAGATGATCAAAGGTTGAAACAAAGAGAAGAAAGAAGAAGGTGGCGCCACCCATTTTTTATTTTAAAAAATTAATTTTTTGTTAGTTTTTTATTATTTACACTAGTTATATAGGGCTAATATATTACACAGCACTTTACAAAGTCCATAGTCATGCCCTAACTGTCCCTCAATCTAATGACCCTACCATAGTCAAATGTCATTAATACAGTCTAAGTTCTATTTTAGGGGGAAGCCAATTATTCTAACCGCATGGTTTTTGGAGGAAACCCACAAAAACATGGGGAGAACCTGCAAACTCCATGCAGATAATGTCCTGGCTGAGATTCAAACCAGCGTTGCAAAGGCCAGACTGCTAACCACTGAGCCACCTTGCCGCCTAACACGGTCCTAAATTATATAATTCTGTGTTCCTGGTTAAAAAGGGGTTTCCTGAGTCCTGACATTCCCTACTCGACTCTTCTATGTTAACAACTTCATATTGTTGGAAGAGAAATACAGCCACAGAGACAAAATGAAAAACAAAGTTTTTACTTTCAAGAAGAAAAACATTTTCTTTTGATTACAGAGTGTAACGAAGCTTTGAATTAAAAGAAAATCAAATTACAACCATTAAGCCTGAAAATTATTTTTAGAGGATTAGTTATTAATGTTATTAGTGAAACCCTAGAGGTATTCATTACAGAATTAAATAGGAAGTTCCAGGGAGTTTATTACCAACCCTGATGTATTCTAATAATAGATTAGCTGTCAATAAAGGAAAAGACAGAATTAGACACGGAACACCATGACTGCTGATAATACAAGAGCCGGCTTACCCTTCATTTCACCTCTCCCGGGTGAGACCGGTAGCCTCTCCAAACTGCCCCCTGGGACATAGAACAAGGGTCTCTGACCTACGGGACTCAGCATTCTTTTTCCATGAGAATATTTTCGTTTAGGATTTAATCTCATGTAGAAAGAAGAGGTCGGAAAGGTCAATAGCTCATCTTTGCTGGATATCAGGAACTTGCCAAA
Source organism: Pyxicephalus adspersus (assembly GCF_032062135.1). Taxonomy (NCBI): domain Eukaryota; kingdom Metazoa; phylum Chordata; class Amphibia; order Anura; family Pyxicephalidae; genus Pyxicephalus; species Pyxicephalus adspersus. Next base: position 9,140,202 of record NC_092858.1, on the reverse strand, counting down.
ATCACAAGCTATTATCACTCCCAATTATCAAAGTCAAAACCTTGGGGTGACTGAAAAAGTTACAGCACATTAAAGTCGATGTAAACCTTGACTTTGGATATTTAACCTTCTGTACCAGCATTTATCATAAAGAGTTGCAATTTATTAAAAAATAAAATACCCATTACAGATTTGTGTCTACATGCACAATGACTGTATTATTATGACACAGTATTTATATGGCACCGACATATTATGGAGCGCTTTACAAAGTTCATAGTTATATCACTAACTGTCCCACAATCTAATGTCCCTACCATAGTCATATGTCAATAATACAGTCTAAGGACAATTTGGGGGAAGCTAATTAGGGTGATCCAACAAACCTGCAATGGATTTCTTAAAATCATTTGCTTTTTGTTATGAAATGTTTTCAATCCTGGACCAGATCCACTCCAGGTTTGCTGGATCACCCAAGTTCACTGGTGAAAGTGTAGTCTCTTCAGCCTTGGAGGACTTTATTCAATCAGGCCCATTAGATCGGTATTATCACCAAAATTGTTGGGGAGATCAGGGGCAACTGTGGGAACATGGTCTTAGCTGCAAAAAAATGTTTTTTTTTAATGTAAATCAAAGATAAAATTATATTTTAAATGTGGCTGCCACACAATGCAGCAACACGAATTTGCACATATAGGAATCATTCCACATTTTTTTTAATTTGGACAAAGCTCAACGAAAACAGTATAATGTTTACGAGTGGACACATAAAGGCAAATACATATATCCCTTAATGGCATAAAGGCACTTAATTCTCTTTATTGCAATGAAAACACCCGCTTCATTGTTTTTCTGTGCTGGGACAATGCAATGAAATAAGAGCAATGAAACGAATGTAGAGAAAAGTATGAATCTTCTAAGGACTGGCCTGTGTTCTCCTTGCTGCAGGAACCCCGTTACATCTGGGACTACTCAGCCCTACCCTCTGCTGCCTTCTCCTGCAGTGTGAGATTGACATCTATGAGTGTCTCGTACATTTCTACTTATCTTTGGAGAGATTTTATCCTCAGCGTCACTCAACAGAGAAGAACTGAGAATGAGCTGATAATGGTTTTCTGAGCTCCTGGTAGTTGTAACTGTCATTCTTATGTCTCAGATATAAACATAACTGTAGGATGATCTTGTGAGCTCTCTTTATTAGAGATAGTACAGAAGAACTTAGAAATCGCTACTTATATGTTGAGGCAAAATAAATAATGACTCTTGTGTGGGCCTCCTACCTTGCTGCAAGGATCCAATGCTTTTTTTTTGTCTAAGGGGAACAGAAATAGCTATGACACCCAATTCCTGCATCTTGGCCCCCTGGCTCCTGGCACCTCTCCTTACTGATGTGGGGGATCCTCAGCTGTGTGTCCACAGTACCAGAGTGCTAAAGGGAATCAGCTTTGATGAACCAGTTATGGGTAAGAAATGGATCCCCAACCTATGGTCCACGGGAATATGTTGTTGGTCCGCGGCTCTGCTGGTGCATTCCCCAGGGGGGTCAATAGAAGGACCCTGCTTGGGGGGGGGTGCACCTGGAAGTGCCGTGGACTAAGTCTCCCGTATGCATTGCAGGCTCAGGGTTGTGGGCGGGTTGTATCTCTGGAAAAAACATATCCATTCCCCTATCGCAACTCTCCCAAGAGTGGACGGGTTCTGGCATTATGACGTCACTCTGGGAGAAGTTTCTTCCTCTTTGAGTGACGCACAGCTTCCCACGCATGTGCGGTCCAGAGTCTGTAAATTTAGTGGTCTGTGACGCCCAAAAGGTTGGGGACCACTGCTATGAAACAAAGACAGCAATAATTATGTTCCAATGAGAAATCTCTAGTACCCACAACCCTGAAATGCATGAAGACAGGTAATGACAATGACTGTGAAATGACTTAAAGCGACCAGTAGCACTGATATATAACAAGGGATAAATAATAGATGTATATTGTTTCAATAATTGTGGGATGTGGTTAGATGATATTGGCAAATGTTGGTACCCTGGTCACAATTGTTTTTTTGATTGTTGAACTTTCAGGATGAATTTCTCCACAGTGCCACAGCTAGAGAGGTCTGGGATAATTTGTTAAGAGCACCCAACCCTTTCATTCTCCAACCCCTCCTTTCTTAACATTTTGCAAAATTATTTTATTTTATGGACCATCTGAGCCCCATGATATTTCATTTTCTAAACAAGCCTTTGTCAACCTATATTATTGTCAGGTGTCAAGGGAGCCCTGCTATGGAGAGCTGGTGCCATGCATAGGAGACAGAAACTTACTTTACAGGTCTGTTGGATGAATGGTCCCCTTACAATGGAGGTTTGAATGCTGCCCTAAAGAAAGCTAAAACGATCACTGCTCAGCCAAAACGTGCTGGCTCAAGAACTATATAGTTACCATAAAATGGAGAGTCAATTACCCAACATTCAAGAAACCCCTAAGCAACCTATTGAGGAACCTTGGGGTTCCAAAGGTTGAAAAAAAAATTAAAATGCATCACAATTGCTATGACTTTTGTACAGATCTCTGAAGATCTGAACATTCATAATACATGAATATAATACATAACATGGTAAACATGGGCCTCATTTAATTATATCGTGCCATAATTTTGCTGTAAAATAAGACAGACCTCTGTGGGCAGTGAATTATTGAAGCTCTGTATCCGGTATGCACCATAGCAATGTGGAGTTGTTTAGCAAAACTTAACATCAGCTCAGCATAAACATCATATACAGTCAGACAACCTACACTGCCGGATACCTTTGGGCGTGAGCCATGATGAACTGTTTTGTTTAATTTCAGTGAAGAAATGAAAGAAGCCTTTAAAACATATTTTGGCATAAATCACATATTAAATGAAGGTGCGGAGCAGGGAAAATAGTGAGGAAGTTTATGTTTATTGTGAAATAAATAGACCCAGCAATCCTTCTGTATAATTCTAGAGTTCTGCTTAGTTTTCCTGTTTAAATTCATATTTGTGGGTTTTTTCTATAGGGTTGGTCTGAAAACTAGTGAATGATTCTTTCCACCCGGTCCTAACATGACTTTGTTATTTGCTAAAGATACAGATTGATATTGTATGCCATGAACCAAAAAATCTTTGCTCCAGTGTAGTGTAACCTAGAAAGCCTGGACACATAGAATTTGCAAAACACGAAGCAATGTGGGTGTTTAATATCTTCAGAGACTGAAAAGAGCATGAGAAATTATATACATCCAGCTGATTTGAAATTAGCCCAAAAAATCCCAAGTTAAGTGGACTTTCTACTGCAATATTACTATTGCATGTTCAACCCACTGCTTAATATGAGGAATAAACCTTCTGTGTTTTCCAATGAATTAGTAATTCATTTTATACTTTGTTTATATACCCATACAGGGTATATATAGAAGGTCTGTCTATGAAATAAGGAGACTGTGTTTCTATATCCTATACAAAGCAGTGAGAACGGATTATGAGCACTTGCCATGAATGTGTAAACTTCTCCAAACATTGGATCACAAACGCCGGAACTCTCTGCTGTTTAGTTAGTTTTCAGTCATCGTTGTGTTCCCCCATGTGCGGAAATTACGAGAAGAATAAAAAGTTGAACAATGCGTCAATTTGACAAGCAAAAAGAGCCGCAAGGAAATTTGTGCTGACATTCTTCAGCAACTTAAGGTGGAGCCGAACCTTTTCCATAAAGTCATAAATTGGTGCCGAAACCTGGATCTTCCAGTATGATCCTAAAAACCAAACCACCGTCACTGGAAACACCTTCATCATCAATATTCAGAAAACCCCAAAGTCACAGCCATGATCGTCGTGTTTTGTGACATGAAGGGGTCATTTTGGCAGAATGGGTTCCAGAAGACACAACAGTGACCCAACATTATTATAAGGAAGACAAAGCTGAGAGAGTCAGGAAAAGACGGCAGAAATGTGGGGAAATGGTTTCATTGTTCATCAGGACAACACACAGCACTTTCTGTGACTGACAAACACATTACTACGATGGAACCTCCTCCATATTCACCAGATTTGGCACCTTGGCACTTTTTCTTTTTCCTAAATTGAAATTGGTGATTAAGGGAACACGCTTAGTGTCAATGGATGCGGAAAAGAAAAATGATTCATTGTGAATGGAGAGAATATTGAATGGGAAACGCATATCAGTCTAATTATTTAATAGACAGACATTATATATATATATTTATTTTTTGGAGCTAAATAAAAAATTATTATAATACTGTGAGTGAACAGTGCAATCCATGACTTTTATGAGTTATGTTTTTCCTTAATGTACTGTAGAAACTGAACAGTTTTAATTACATTTAACACACAGTGTATCCTTGCATTTTTTGGCAATGAACTTTGAATTTTGCCATATTACTAATGATATTTAGTGGCAGCCAAGATTCTCTATAAAAACGGCACTGTCTCCCAACAGACGTCCAGCCTTCTGCTTGAGAAACCTTAGCTTAGACATAACTCAATATTGTATTCTGTCATTCCCTTTTATATACTGAACTCACTATTCCCGATCTCAGCCTGCACCTCGTTAAAAAGCATCTTCCTTCCAGCTCTGTCTTAAGTTCTCTCATTCTATTCCTAGAATGTTCACACCTCATTACAAGTCCACTTAAGGAAATTTCTTCTTTCACCCGTGTTTTAAAGTTTCACTTTTTTTCTTTTACTTGCATAATATAAGAGCCTTTGGAAAAGTCCAAAAACAACATTGATCATTTTAAGTTGAACTTTCTTACTGCTTTCAGAATGGTTTCCCGTGATTAGTTGATCTATAGAATGGATTATAGTAAGGTCTATCCAGAATTAATATTATTATAGGGTATTAAAGTTGGCTCTGTGATTACGGAGCCAAAGAAGAATCAAACATGGAGGCTTTGAGAGTACGCTGACAAGGCACAAAGATCTTGCCAGAAGTTGATACTTCAAAAAAGATCTTTTGTGGTCTTGGAATGAGGATGGAATCCGCAATGGCATAAATTGAATGTGATGGAAGGGAAAACTGAAGATGGATTGAATTTGAGCCAGGATGGCTTTGGTTTGGATTATAGAGACACCCAACACAGGATTCAATAAATGTTTTAAAACCCAAGTTGGTCATACAAACAAAAGTACACAATTGAATAGGAGCCATCAGTAAAACTTCAGTATAATGAAAGTAGGCAGCTCAATATTAAAGTGTACTGCTCATTAGGTGGTTTTACCATTTGCACCAGTAGATTCCAGAAGTCCAATGGATGACTATAAGAAGCTAAAAATACTTTCTTTTTTCTACCTTTTTCATTTAAATTTTACCATGATGAAATATTCTATGTAGATTGAATAAAAGGTTGTGAACATGTCAGAGGACAAAACCACAGAGTGTCGTCAGGGACCAGGATTCTAGCACTCCGGGAAGTGTTGAATGCCAAAGTGTCTTACAAAGGCTGTAGGGCCCCAGTCCAGCACCAGTGCTCGCCAGACTCCAGTCCCCCAATCTAGCTCCATACGCTTCACCTATAGCAAGCTCCTACTCATTCTAGGGAGGTTAGATGTGCCATCCCAATGCATAGTTGCACACAGGAAGCACAAAGGATGACATCTGGGGAAGGACTGAGAGGACCAGGAGCCCACAGGATTCCAGCAGAGACAAGTGCAGAATACAGAACAGAGGTCATTTACAGGTAATCAGTCCACAAGAATCAAAGGCAAGACAAAAGCAAAGTCAGGGTCACAGGCAAAAAGTCGGTCCAGGCAGCATACAGTCACAGGGTCAGTAACAGACAAGGTTAGCAACAGTAAACCTTACAAAATAACACACCAGTAGCAGGTCTGCCCAGCTTAAACAATACAACATACACTGGTGCCTGGGAGCAGAAAGGCTATAAAGTTCCAGCAGCCAATGGCATGGCAGGATAAAGCCAGGGACTAATCTGCTCCTAAAATCCCCTTCAGCTGTGCACAGCCTCAGAGCGTGTGCTGGGGATGCTGATAAAGTATGTCACAGGCTGCACGGCTAAAGGGACGGAGGGGATGCTCCTATTTCCTTATTATCCTTGCTGCTGCAAGTGACATCACTGGACAGAACAAACTGGGTGTGATACTGCTGTGGGGCACAGTACCGGATCACCAGCAAGATAAGCATTTCCTAAAACTGAAGTTTCAAAACAGACGTAAGGAAGGACACACAAGCTCCTGGAGAAGGCCTACATACGTAATATATGTCCACAGACCAGCTTAACAAGTCATCATTTGAATAGATCTAAGGAAGTCTCAAGACAGGGTAAATATTTTGGCCCTTTTGAAACTATATCCATCGCAACAAAATTGCTATTGCAGTTTTAAATATCCAGCTAACTGTAAGACATTATAATTCAACATTTATCGATACTCAGTCAAAAAACTATTGAGAAAAAAAAATTACATCAGAATCCACCATTGGTTATCTTTGAGGCTGCATTTATTAAAATGACCTCCAAACCTTTCAGATACATATCACTGTTCTAAGGCTGGGTCATCCAAAGAACTAGTAGCTAAATGGCAATACCTTTTCCTTCTATGTGCTAGTGCAACAGACCAAGTTTGTGTTAGCTAGACGGGCTTCAATTAGGTGGTGGAGCCACCAGGTAAGGTGAGTGAACAGAATCTCAATAAACAACCTACAACATACATAAAATAGAAATATAAAAAAATGCGTGTGCAAATTTTGCACTTTAAACAGTAGGGAGACTTAAAGATCTAGAACTAACAACGGTTCTTCTGTGAATTTAGGATGTTTCACTTGCTTCTCTCTCTTCATGTAATCCCAAAAAAGATTAAATAATATATTATGATCTGAGCTTTGTAGGGTCAGTACCATCTCTTCCAGGACTGATTGTTCAGCTCTTTAACGCTTCCCTGCTGAAGAATTATTTTGGAGACAATAATAAGCCTTTTTGATGGAACTGCATGATGGATAAGTATCTGACTGTACTTTTGAAATGTGAGGAGACCCTTAGTTCTGACCAAATCCCCAAATCTATGTGCAGGAATGGAGCTGCAACCTGCATGATCCTTCACTAGCCAACCAGAAAACCAATGTTTCCCAACTAGGGTTCCATGTAACCTTACGGTTCTGCCAGAGGTTGTTAAGGGTTCCTTGAGCAATGAGCAGTTTTTGGCCCTCAGGTCAGTTTAATTAATACCAATGATCTTTTTGGCTATCTGTTAGGGTGACATTCTTCCCATTTGCCAGCAATGTAAGAGATATTCTTCCCACTAATTACCATGCTAATGTACTGTGAGCTGTGGATATAATAATTATGGAAGGAGTTCCCTGAAGAACTGAAAGTTATTTCAAGGGTTCCCCCATGGTAAAAAAGGTTGAGAAACATTGCTGTGTACATATCCTTGTTCTCTAGGCCAATATTTCAATATGGACCCATTAGCCCAGCGCATCAGCTGCCATTTTTCTGCACAGCTGATTCAAAAATGAAATATCAGCACACCATGAAAAAAATCCAAAGATTTAACAAGATTCACTGAGCAAAGCTCAGTTTAATGACCAAAGATTTAGCATTATCGTCAAAGTACAGTGGTTTGAATTTCACCATTTTAAGGGAACTTCGTGTATTGGGTAACATATGCAAGAAAAACTTGTCTGGCTGATGACAATTTTCTCTGCCTTTCTCCAGCAATGGGCTTGATTTAATAAAACTCTCCAAGACTGAAGATGATACACTTTCATCAGTGAAGCTGGGTGATCATGGAATGGATTTCTTCAAACTCTTTTGCTATTTGCTAGCAAATGTTTTCAATCCTGGACCAGAGCCATTCCCCAGGTTTGCTGGATCACCAGCTCCAATGATGAATGTGTATTCTCCCCAGCCTTGGCCCATTGTGTACAGGGGATTAAAAGTTGGGAAAAATGGGGTCTTAAAAATCTATCCGAGCTGATCTAACTGGGTTGGCTAATGCCTTTTGCCACTGCCTTTCTGCAACAGTGTGTATAGGGGGTCCAAAGTTGTGGGTCTTAAAATCTATCCCCTTTCTTTATGGAACAAGTACAGAGGTATGTATTACCCCTTACACATCCCCTGAACCTAAAAATTAACACACTATTTTTTTTTAAACTAATTTATATTTGCAGGGTCCAGAGATGTCTTGTTGTGTCCCAAAACTAGTTCCCCCTCCTCACACTCCACTTTCAGTACTTTCAAAGTTGCTGCATTTGGAACTGGTGTCCAGTGGATCTGAGAATTGAGTTTCTTTGACATCATTGTCCATATTTGGCTTTTTTTGATTCTCAAAGTTCCTTATTACTTTAAACCTGAGCAGAGGAGTTTAGACAACACATATGGAAACACCTGATTTGCCAACTTGAATTGTCTGTACAAGACCTTGTGGAAGTTTTTTTCCTTGGGATGTGTATTGGATAAGCTAGGGTTCATAAATTACACTGGAGGAACATTTTTAAGCAAAAAAATTGCAAATCAGGCTGCGCCTAATTTATCAAAATATATATAGCAGTTTTTTGTGTACTGGCCACCCCTAAGCTTGGAATTCCAATCAGCCTACTAAGATAGATGAACAAAGGCTTGACCCAATTTAGGGAGACAGAGTTTTACTCCAGATGCATAATAAGAAGGGATCAGTGGCAGGTTTATTTCTGTTTCAGCATTATTTAAGAATTATGAAGAAAATCGCCCATGACAAATCTGTCTCACTGCTCCTGGTAATATTACGCAATTGATGAATGTTCTCCATGTTACTATAAAAATTGTACAAAACCTGATACAGATGATCTGTAATTCACTGTCATTGGCAACAATACCGAACTGTGAAGTTATGAACATTTCCTAACTCACATTAACTTCACGTTCCTAATGCTGGACCCAAACACAGCAGGAATAAACAGACAACATGGTACAAGCATAAAACCAAAGCTACCCAATGCCTAAACATTCCACAGTTTCTGTAAAATATTAGGAACAGCAAATCTCATGTGCAAATGTTTTAGATTCCATCTCTAGCTCCTAACCTTCATATTGATCTATCGCTACTCCCGCAACAAACGTTTGCTTTCCATTTATCTAAAAGGTATATGGTTGTTTGGAGGAACTGCAGAATTGAAACCATGTTTCCTCTCTTTTCTTGAGTGATGGTGTTTTATTGAGTTCAAGCTGTGAGACAGGGAGAAAGTGAGCACTGATAAAACCCGGGGAAGGAGAGGGAGAGGAAATTGCTTTTCGGGAAACTGTCCTGCTGTTTGTGAATATGTTGGATTGGTGCCTGTTTTAGGGAAAAAAAAGTGCCCTGTTTGCAGGTTTCATCCATATCAGCGTCATGTTCTGTAGCTATGTTGTGAAAGAAGATGTGATTTGGTGGAACAAGGGTTTTGAGCTAGAGCGCCACCAAAAGCTCAGCTCTCAACTGCTGTTAAAGTGGACCCCACCATGCTTTATGGGTTTAATCAGTGTTTTGCAACCTTTTAAACATGGGGGAACCCTTTCTATAGTAATTATATACACAACTCACAGTACATTAGTGGGGAAGAATGCCTCTTACATTGCTGGCCAGTTGAAGAATGCCACCTTTATAAATAACCAAAAAGATCATTGGTATTTAATAAACTGATCTCAGAGTCACAAACTGCCCATTGCTCAAGGAACCCTTTGTAATATCTGGAGGAACCCTAGTTCAGTTAAATGCTGGTTTGGCTAGGGAAAAAAATAATCAGACTAAATATTTACTCATTCCTCCTTTTCCTAGAAGCTGGTGCTTTTCTCTGCTGTTTATTGCTCTGGAATGTGCGCAGGGCCTCCCTTTCCTTCTTACAATGTAGGACTGCTGGTCCTGCATTGTACATGATGACATCAGAGAAGATCGGTTTGCATGGAGAGGACAAAGTCTGCAGGAATGTGGAACAAAATAAGTATTAGGGCATTTAATACCTGCAGTGTGGAAAGATTTATTAGCAACTCAGTGTGGAGCTCTTAAGCATTTTATATTGATGATACACATGTACAGAAGTTTTTGTACCCACTAAAGGATGTGCATTTCTGTCCATTTATTCCCTGACTTTTCTTTAGATCCGTTACATAGTATGCCCTGGTCTTGTTTCTGCCCCTAGATTGGTATTGGACACTGAAGGAGAAGCAGAAGACTGATAAGCTCATTTCTCTGTGTATACCCATGGCCAGCCGTAAAATCAGTAAGCCTTTTTAGGAAGCTGTCCCATTTTGTAAGTAAGTAATTGGATATATTGTATGTATGAATGTACCATCTGCTCATCTATTAGGGGTGACCCAATATCAGTATTGCCGAATGAAAGACCAGTTGTTCCTAAATTCTGGAAATCTTCCAAAAATTCCAAACTTTGTGGAATGGTTCAACAACTGACAATTCTGCAATTAGAATAAAACAATTGAAGAAATATTAGACCCTAAAGCAACATTGGATAAATGTATTAAGGATAAAGTATTGTTTTTTTTTTTTACTATGTATGTGTTTTGAGCTATCATTGCAGTGTTTGTCATGAAGAGATTTTGCATCTTTCATCCTCCATCTTTTTGTTGTTATAATTAAAGTTTGTTATGTAGCCAGCAGAGGGAGCTCTACTTTTCACCGTTGTAGCCACCTCCTGCCTACATACACTGCAGGAAAGGCTTGAAGCCATCGATGCTCCATGTTTGCTAAAATGGCCATTCCATTGGAAGATCACGTGGGAACGATGACAGCAACGGGCACAACTAAGCATCAGGAACAGAGAATTGTCATAAAACAACGACGTCCATGAACAAGGACCTTCAAGATGGATTAGTATACTTTTTATTAGCTACATATATCAAAAATTAAACAAGGTACAAGATTTTAGGTCTAATTATCAGCAAAGGCAGCTGGTCATTAGATAATACGAGCCTACTTTCTTAATATATCCCCAGTGCATTCATTAGTTGGGCTGTCAGATGCTATATATCTGCCTTTCAATGTGAACGAATTGTCTGGTTACAGCCAACACAGAGGTGGTTGAACTTTGCAAATTTTCTGTAACACCGGAGTCAAGAGATTGAGTTTCACTAAAATTCCAAAAGGCAAATGCTCAAACTAAAGACCCTTGTTGACTCCAATTTTCATGCCACGTTTCATTAGAACGTGTTAAAGTGTTGATGATGCTAACAGGAATGTCAAGTAAGCGATGGAATCCCTAAAGTTCCTTAAGGCCATATCAAATCTTCCGGGTGACTTTCTTCTTGCGGAGCTGCAGATCTACAATTGGGACACCAGATGCGTTGTACTTGTATGTGATCCCCAGGTTTTTGTGGGTTCCCCTTCCCAAGAAAATCTGGCAGCTGGTGAAACTGGACCTGGTGTGAAATTCCTGCTCTGTCTTGGTTGATGTCAAACCTATAATAGAAATAGAGGAGGGTTGGGGGCTGAGTGGCTACCTGACCTTGCCGCCTTCTGCAACCGGTTCTCATAATTGGATCCATATCTCATCAGGAATGATGGACACAGCTCATTTGGTAATTAAATCCTTCAAGCCTAAGTTTATTATCTATGATGGGTGAACATTTTTTGGCAATTACTTGATTGGGGAATCTGCCTTTTGCCTTTACCACCTATAGGAACAGGGCTGCTGCCCCAACCATGAATCCAAGCCTGTAGGCTGCTCTGCCCCAACCTTCAATGTTAAGAAATTATAAATGAGGTGCATTATAGACTACTTGCTAATATTAGAGGGCCAAATATACATTTTACTATGAGGTCGTGTGGTTTTTACATGTGCCCCAGTGCAGACCCAGAAATATTTGAGTTCCAAACCAGAGAAAGAGATGTGTAATGATTACGTAAAGCAACTTTTGATGATTGAGAGAAACACCTGAGCTCCCAACCTAAAAGAGAGATGTATTGGTAAAACAATATCCTAAGCGTGGCGGGAATGGATGAACATCACCTTAGCTTGGCCAATCAAGATGGCTGAAGATCATATTCAAAATATTTGGTAAAAAAGAAAATCAGGAAAAAAGCAGGGCTTATTGTACTTGGCAAATGTATTGTGAACCTAATACCGAAAATTAGGCCACCTCTCCAGAGTGATAGGTGGTTACTCATACAATTAACAATTATGTAATAAATCCCAAATAATCGGAATTATTTTAGTGACTATTTTTCTTAAAAATCATATGCTGTGAAATAGAGTAGAAGAAAAAGAGAGGTCTCCGACCTGACGCATTTCACCCATTGAGCTTCCTCAGGGGATTATAAGAACCAGCAAGTCACAGGTTACTTTTAGTTTGAGTAGTCAGAGTTAGAAAGGCATCCCTGGTAGGTCTGTTTATTTAAATAATTAAAACCTGATTGAAAGGGGTTTGCTAAATCACATTGAAGTTTCCTAGGATTGATGCAGAAACTGATCCCTGATGGCCAGTGCGACTACTACTTTTGTTTCCAAATATTTAAAGCTGGGGTTGGCACAAAAGTGGTATTTTTGAAGAAGCCACATAGCTACCTTACTTACTCGTGTTATTAAGGGAAGAAGATGGCGGTGCCCTGTGACGCAACAGGTACAGATGAGTACTTTGGAATAGGTTCTACTTATTGGCAGGATAGTAGTGTACCATAGGCCACTTGCTAATATTAGAGGTCAATGTAAATTTTGCTATGTGGTCCTTCATACTCCAGATATTACCCTGTGTATGGCCAGAACTATTTGTGCTCTCAGTAGAACTCCTCATTTACTAAGCTAAGTGAAATATCCATTACAAGAGAAAAATTCACTTTGCTGTAGGAACAGACTACATTCCTTTAGTAAATCAGCTCCAATGCCTATTATGATCAGAGACCACTGTTACTATGAAAGATGAAACTCTGCTGACTTCAACCATCCAATCATGTGCAAGGAAAAACCTGTTTTTTAGATTTCCTTGCACGAAATTGGGTATTCTTTGTAATATCAATATTTACTTTATTTATTATGCTAAGTGAATTATCCTTTGCAATGTGCTAATTCACCTTGGTAAGCCAACAGCCTAAACCCCTTCAGTAAATCACCCCCATTGTCTCCAGGATGGCGTATTTCACCGAGCCGTCATCTCCTCGCACCGCCTCATCCGCAGTGTTTGGATTCTCATAAAACAGATCAATCTACTATGGAATAAGAGCTGGAAGAGCTTATTCACTTATATAATGAAGTCAGGAGGCCACATCTAAGCGGGAGCTTCCTGGGGTGTTTTATTAAATTCCGAACACGTCAACCGGTTAGTGACACGGCTATAAAAGATTTCATATTGAACAGACTTTGTGGAAATGTGTGAGGTTATTGTTTGCAGATGTCACCGTTTAAAGTGTGTAAAGTAAAAAATATGTAGAGATGTTGTATTTTGAAAAGAGAACGGAAGAGTTGGACCCTCTGCCAGGTTCTGGTGCCGTCTGCGTTCCAGCTGGGGACATGTGCTGGTGACCATTGTCCAAGACACAAAGAGAGGGAAAATCCAATGTTTTAGTGTTTTAATAAGGACAGTGGGGAGAATAATTTAAAAAACAATCTAAACTTTTAATTGTTTTAGCCTCCATGTAATTGAGATGAAGAGAGGAGGACATGTTTGAAGTCCAGCCTGTGTGACAATAAAAGCTTCCTCCATATGGAAGCATAGGCCACCCAAGGACAGGGCATGTATCACTTTCAGGATTGCCATGTGAAAAGGGAAATAGAAAAAAAAAACAATGATGCACCCACCTTGTGTATGGATTGGTAGGCTGCACTACAATTTTGGGCTTATATAAGGGATATTTTATTACAAGTGCATTTATCCCCTCAACCACTCTGATTTAGCTCAACCCCCTCTTCAGCAGATTCATACCAATGACTAACAGGCCATGGTCCAGCATTCGGTTTACATGTGATGGCCATTAGGGTTTTTCCCTGCCTACACCTGCACATTAGAGTGCCGTAGATTTCTATGGAGCTCTTCTACTTTTATCCACAGGCTAAGGATACATAGAAGTCTATTGAGCCAATGGCGGCCATAGGGAGAAGCCTGGACCTTCTTCATCCAACAGTCCTCAAGTCAGTTCAATGGGAAGCCCCAAGTCAGTTCTGCACAGAGGCCCACTGTTGTATGGTGTTGCAAAACTAGGACCTGGGTCAGCCATCTGATGTGTGCAGTTTTGTCTGGTTATCATCATGTGATAACCAGCAAACCTCCAATAGATTTCTTAACCTCCCTGGCCGTATGATTATTTTGTATTTTTAAAAGTCAAATGGGTACATTTGACATTTAAAAATATTTGAAATTTGAAATTTCCTGCCGATACCGCTCCCCGACGCATGCCGCCTACCCGCACACATGTTGCATACCCAACTTGCATGCCCTAGCCTCGCTTACCCAATGTTTACATACCGGGGATGCAAGGTCAGGGGACGCAGATGCCAGCCATCGCTGAGGGGTCACATATGCTCACTGGACATTGCCAAGTGGACACAGATGCTGCGCTGGCATAACTGAAAGATGCTGCGGGCTCGTGAGGACCAGGTAAGGCCTGGTTCGGGGTTACCACTCTGTAACGAAATTTCACCCCAATCTTTTGCTATAGGTTGTCAAATTTTTTCAATCCTGGACCAGATCCATTCCAGGTTTGTTGGATCACTAAGGTTCACCCATAACAGTCTATCTTCTCCAGGAGAGCTTTAATAAATCAGGTCCATTACGAACTAATCCTTTAAGCAAATTTGAAAGTATAATCTTTCCCATTCTGCTGTCCATTGAAGGTTGTAATGGGACCATATTTGGTCTTGATAGTTAAATTTCCTTTTGGTTTCTCATAGAACCATCTGCAGACACATGGTGCTGTGCATATGGAGATATATCAAAGAAAACATCTCTGGCATTCGTTTTTTATATTGTCTTTATTTAGGAAGAAAAGCAACAGAACAGCCTGGGGACTACATGTGTCAGTCGTTGTATGCACAGCAGACTACAAGAGAGATCATTGCTCCATTTGTTTGCCAGATTTAGCTTTAATGTTTAAAGATCAGACACACAGACAGTATTAGTATGATCTACATTGTAAATGATGGCTTTAATATTCAAGGTCACACTAATAGTTCCATATATTGTAGAATTGTATATGAATTTATAGAGAGGACCAGCAATCAGATATAGTCTGGTATGTAGAGTGTAATACTTTTAGGTATTTCATACAGAATTTGCCTCTATCTGCTATTCTATACATGAGGAGGGTGCCATCTTTGTGCAGGCTTCACCAGGGTCTCCAACATCTTCCATTACTACTGACCACAATCCATTTTCAAATACAAACTAGGCAAATGCAACTAGGGAGTAATGTGATGGGAAGTAATAAATACCTGGAAGTTTTACAGTTAGCAGGAATATATTGATGCTTCTTTATAGTGAAAGTAACCAAAAGTATCCAAAACTTCTTGGATTTGAATGGAGATTATAGTCCCTGACATGTTTTATTGCTATTTATCTCTATGACAGGGAGATTCGCCCTGTTTGATCTGGTGACTAGGCATTAGTGAATCTCCTTGGGTTCTTTTTGTAAATAGTTGTTTGCAAGTTGAAGTTAAAGTATATATGGAGATGAAAATTATAGGCATGAGAAGCCATACAATGTCCCAATGGAGGACATGCACCAGGTGCCATAGGGAATATGTAACAATGCCCTGGGGGACATGTATCAGTGCCATGGGAAATATGCACCAATGCCATAGAGAAAATGTACCAGTACCATGGGAGACAAGTAATAATGCTATGGGGTAAATGTACCAGTGCTTTGGTGGACACTGACCAATGCCAAGAGGATTTGTAACAATGCCATGGGTGATATGTACCAGCGGCATGGAGAAAATGTACCAGTACAATTGGGGACATGTAACACCACCATTGGGAAAATGTACCAAATTCATGGGGGGCATGCAACAATGCTATATCGAAGACATGTAAAAGTGCCATGGGAGATATGTACCAGTGTCATGGGGGACACGTGATAATGCAATGGTGGGCATGTGATAGTGCCATAGGGGACATGTAGCAATGCCTTGGGGGACATGTACCAGCACAATTTTGGGCATGTATCAGTCCCATGGGAGATATATACCAATGTCATGGGGGACATGTAAAATGGTGAGCATGTAATAGTCCCATAGGGACATGTAGCAGTGTAATTGGGGGCATATATCAATTCCATGGGAGATATGCATCAGTGCCATGAGGGATGTGTACCAGTGACATGGGAGTCATGTACTAATGCCATGAGAGAAATTTACCAGTGCTTTGGTGGACACTGGCCAATGTCATGGGGGACGTTTAACAATGCCAACATTAAAACCACAATATAAAAGTTTTTGGCCAAAGTGCCCAATTCGTAAATTAAGCAAATCCAGGAGATTTGATATAAACCCTTTGGTAGTGAAAAAGCCAAACCCCATCCTTACCCATGCACACTGATTCAAGAATGAAAATGCATCCTTTCGATTAAAACATCCTTTTGATTTACAATTGGCGCCCAGAAGAAGAAGGTGAGGTGAAATCTTCCAACTAGGACACCTTTTTGGGTGACATAAGAATGTTGCATCTCTATAATCGTTACCTTTAGGCCCTACAGTAATGTATGTGATATCTTATCCGTGGTGCAGGCTTTGTTATCCATGTTTTTGTGCAGACGTTTAGACCTAAATACAGTTTGTCATATACATCATGTACTAACAGTATGTATATTAACAGCACACAGGACCTGTTTCATATTAAAGCAATAGAAAAAGCAGGGAATACACGAGGAGCAGCAAAATCAAAACCACAGTACATTCCTATCACAACAACACGCACCTAAATTTTCTGTGTTCATTTGTTACAGGGGCCCTCCATCTGCAACTAATGGATATTGAAATTTATTTGTAGATTCTGGTGAATTAAAGCATAGCTCCCAACCAGCGCTCATTTAGAGGAACCATCTGACTTTTGCTAATAAAGGCCTCTGTCACATCTGGCTATAGCAAGGTAACCGCCAATTACTGCCCTGGACAATGGACTTATGGCAATGTTTTGTGCCTTTTTAGGTGGAACTTTGGGGCAAGTTAAATACCTGGAGAACTAAGCTAAAGGGGGCCCGCAAAAAGGATTACTAGAAGAAGCTAAGGGAGTCGGGGCAGGTCAACCATGGAGCCTGGCTAGGCAAAGGTTTCAAGACTGAACCATAGAGGGTATTCGTTTGTTTCCCAGTGGTTATTGATTTAGGAAGAGATGCCAAAATAGGAGTACTCTAGGACAGGATCCTGTCGGTGCTGAATTTGGGATGGCCTTTATATGGGAAATCTACTCCAGAAGAAAAATGCTTTTCTCCCATGAATTTAAGAGTTCACTGTGGCTGCTAAAGGTAAGCCGTGAGTGTTGAATGTATGGATTGCTTCTGGTTTTTATCCACTGTCATGCTGGTGCTCTGCTACACTAACAAAAATGTAATGAGTTTCAGTAAATCTCTAAAATAAAGATACATTAGCCTTTATGAGTTTGTTATGTCTCACTAGAAGGAGGAACCCGGAAAATAATTGAGCACTACACTAGCCTAACCCAACCCACAGATACTTATTTGGAGGTCACAAGGGCTGCGGTGCCATCATTTATTTATATACACCACCTGCAAGTCTTCTTTCTTGTATGCACTTGAACATTACAAACCTATGGTCTTCTAAGGCCTGTGTCCTGAGGTGGAAAGGAGCCCCATAAACATTTATAGGGCTGTAATGCACAGGAAGGAAATAGGACATTCAAATGGCAGATTTCTCTCTTTCCCGTCTAAAGAAGAAATACATCCACAAACAATCCTGCGAGTATACTTCCAGGGAAGTATAGCAGCACTGTAAAAAAGTAATTATGCTGATTAGGGATGAGTGAGACTCTGACATTCTCTGTAAAATTTCCTCGAATTTCTGATGGGTCCGCAAAAGTTCAGCGAAACGATTTTGCGAACCCATCGGAAGATCAAAGAAATCATTACAGGAGGAGTACCGCGGGTGCACTGCAGCTGTGGAAATGCTCCTGTGCGCGATTGCTGAGCATTAGAAGTTAAATGAGGTCAAGCCCTTTTTTAACCTCTGGTGCCTGGGGATCACGCACAGGAGAATTCTCACGGCTGCATTTATGAATGCAGCTGTGGTACTGCTCTAGTAAGTGTGAGTCCCGCAGCTGTGCTCATCAATGAATGCAGCTTTGGGAATAATCACAGGATGATTCCCACGGCTGCATTCATTCATGATGAGCACAGCCGCGGGACTTCTGTGTTCTTGGATAGAGAACCTATATTCAAGAACACATACTATAGGGCTGCAAAAGCAATCAGGGGAGCGGAGCTATCAGCTCAGCTCCCCTGATTGCTCCTGCAGGTCCCAAAAAATTTGATCTCGATGGCCGAATTTACACAGGCTGTTCTTGCTTACATGTTCGGTAAGCGAGAACGGCCCGATTCGCCGCAGGATCGAATTTTAAAATTTTGCTCGCTCATCCCTATTGCTGATCCTTATTTAGAAAAAAAGGTAATGACATCACTGATGGAAATACCAACTTTTCCAAATGGGGTTAGTGGAAAAAAGTTGGGGTTCCTCCGGAGGTTGCCAGGGTTCCTTGATCAATGAGCAATTTGTGCCTGTCAGGTTAATTTTAGTGACACCAATTATTTTTTTGGCTATCTGTAAGGGATACATTCTTCCCACTGGCCAGCCATGTACGAGACTTTCTTCCCATTGACCATCACACTGATCTACTGTAAACTGTGGATATAGTAAATATAGCAGGAGGTTCTCCGAAGACCTGAAATTTATTTCAGGGGTTACCCCATGTTAAAAAAGGCTGGTCTAGTGGTACATGAGTTTTTTAACACATTCAATAGATTTGTTTTAAGAGTGAAAGATGAAACTTCTTTTATACTTTATATACGCAAACTAGAGGAACTTTAACTTTCCATGGAAGCCTGGTTGAAACCCTGCTCTAGGACATGAAAGATGTTTTTGGCACAATGACCATAAAGGAAAAAAAAGAATAAAAAATAAAACTAACGCACCAACCAGGACATACAAGGATTGGTAAGTTGCAATATATTTGAGTTTTGTTCTTGACATAAGATACACCTTTATTGGTCAATTTATAAATGCTATCACCCAAGGTTTACCCAACTTTTACCCAAATTGTCAAATTTTCAATTTTTTTTCAAAAAGAAAGTGTGAGTAAAAGTTGAATCCAGTATGAAAATTGCATACACTTTGGGTAAACGTTAGGTGAATCTTGGGTGAAATCATTTACAAATAGACCCCTAAATCTTCAATTTGTATCGAAACTAAAATATCTTTTTCGATAATTAGATCCTTTAAAATCTTGTATATCTTTCCGAATCCAGCCACAGAATTTTGAAATAATATAATATTTGTAAAACACCACATTGAGACAACCAAGATTCAATCAAATCTAAAGTCACGGAAAGTGAAATTCTCTATCGAAATGTTTTATCTAAATCTCAGCTTGCCAAATATTCTTGCTGAACAAGATAATAAATAAATGCCACATACACAAACAAATCTGCTCCATGGTGGTTTCAATTTCCTTTTCCATGCGTGTTGTCTTGATGGCGCTGTACTAAGCAATCTATTTAAAGTCCGTTCTTAAAGTATCTGACAAGCGTTTAGTCCAAATAAACAAAACCCGAAGTCATAGTAATTGTTATCTTCAGCAGCCTAAGAATAGTAAAAACAACTTAAACAAAACCTGTCCCTACCCGGCACAAACAACAATAACCTTGTAAAGGAAAAATAAATGCCACCATGGGTTAGCTAGTGCCTTCTCCGAAACGGGTGTCCTGATAAGACATAGCGCCCAGCTTTTGGAGACAGGAAAGAGTCTGTACTAATAGCCCCATTATATGGACCATAAAAACAATATGCAAGAATATGACTTTTCAGGAATAATTGGCTAAATTAGCAATTGCTTTTTCTTTTTTCCTCCAAATCAGAGGCAGTTGGAAAGTAAGACGAGGTACAGTCCCTACAAATCAGAGATAGTTAGGAGCTAAGAAGAGAGACAGTCCCTCCAAATCAAAGACAGTTAGGAGGTATGAAGAGTGACAGTCCCTCCAAATCAGGGGGCATTGGGAGGTATACCAACCTTCAAACTCTGACCACTACTTGTAAGCAACTTTAAATCTGTCAGCCCTCACCACATTTCACAATAAAAAACCCTTTTAGTAGGGTAATGTGGCCCTTTATTGCATAAATTATGAGGTTGTTAAGACACCCCAGCACACTTTGGATAACAAATTGAAACTTGCAGCGGTGTTGCTTGCCATATCACCTATGGGATAGTGCCAGTTCATTTTCTGGTTGCTTAGTATGATGGGTGGACCAACTAGAGATTTTGGTACACCATACAGAATAGGTAGGCACCCATTGTTTTTTTTCTCACCCCAGCACTCACTACATTACATACCCCTGCACTTTGCACATTATGTATATGTGACCCTTGGTTTAAGTATGTTAGATATGTCAAATCCCAACACTATGTACTGCTAGGTATTATTTACTGATTCAATTTAACCCCAGTTTTTTGTCACAGAGAAATACATACATCATACTAAAACAGGTGTCAATCCCTCATGGCAGCAAAGAGAAGTATAACCAACCTGTGTAGCACCATATTCATTATGCACCACCTTCTGCTTCCAGTTTCTGGCAAGTTTCATACCCCATTCCTGGCCCAATCTGATCTCTAAGGTGAAGCAATTGGAAAAAAAACACATTCCAGGTTAGAATAAAAAGACAACCTGTTTATCTGAACGTCTTTCAAAGGGAAATCTTACATTGTATCGTAAACACAGTGGGCACAGCAGGGGCACTTTTTTTTGCCTAGCACACCCTTTCTTCCTTTCTAGAGTACATTGTTTGCCCCAGGTGAACACATACATGACTACAGTGTTCCCCCAAGACAGTAAATCACCATCAAACTCCAAGGAAAGAGTTTCTGCCTTTTAATTGACCTCTCCTTCCATTTAATAAATTGTGAGCAAGGAATAATTTCACCTATCATAGACAAGGACAGGTGTCTAACAAACTCATTACTTGTTCCCAACCAGTACTTGTTTATATGTTAGAAATTCTGCAGTAAACCAATGATAACAGATTTACAAAAGCAAATAGCTGACCTTTGCCTCCATTCTTTCTGTAAAATGTGGAAAGTGCTCAATATACCATCTTGTTAGCCCACTCATCCCTGAAGTTCCCCAGCAGCGTATTTGTAGATCATAATATCTTGGCCAAAAACTGAGCAGACTTTGACATCTACCTAAGAAAGGATTTCCTTGTTCACAAATCCACATCAACATGAAACCATTTCTATACATTTACATGCTGACATTATGCAAATATTGCTTGACACATTAAATAAACAGCCATGCAAATGATTTCATCTGGAGTCTACTAAAAAAATGACATTTTGTGGAGCACTTTTCTGAAAATTTCTCTTGTAGGGTCTATATTTTCTCTTTCCAGATCTCCCGGTGAATTCCTGGCAGTAATTCTGCAAATCCATAGTATTCCTTTATTCCAAATGTAAACATCGGAGAGGACCTGCTGTATTTAGACATAAACTAGGAGCCTTCCAGGCTGCGATCAGCATTCAGCAAGTGTCTGGAACAAGCACTGAAAACCAGAGACCCCAGTCTCACATCATGGCCCAAAGAAAATAATTTCTAGCAATACGGAATGTAAATAAAATTCGGGCTTATATTTTATATTTTTGATTTGTTTTGGTTTTGGTCATAATGCGTCTGACTTTAGAGAATGACAAGCTTTTTCTTGCCTAATTAAAGTTTTATATTAGTTTTATACAAGCGAACATTTTTGTCCATAGTCACGTTGACTGTCAATAGAGATATTTCAAGTTGAAATAGCATAGGATTTAAAACTTATGAAGTTTCTATTTAGGAAATGAAGTGGCATCTTCGGCAGAGCCATATGCTGCTATTGGCTTGGTGCTTTACATGTGTCAGCAAACAAATTCCTGACAAGGGTTTTGTGATTAGATGGCGGAGGGGGCGCGGATGTATGTCACAATATGATCAACAACCATTTCCGTTCCTTCTCTACGTCCGTGATTTGGCCGCTAGCATCTACATGTAGCTTAAACCGGAGAATACATTCGAAAAACAATGTGAAAATTTTGCAATGTACAAAACAATTAATATAAGAATGCGGGATTGAAACAGAAAATTACAAAGTAATGAAAATACCCCAAAGGGCACAAGCTGCACTGATGCCGGCCAGTAGACAGCTGGTATGGCAAGCCAAAAAACAAGAACTTAACCAGAAAATACATGACCCAACAGAAAAACTTTGATAAGGGCCCATCAGTAGCATTAAACGTATAACCAAGCACAAAATAATGGTGAGAGGTAAGTGGCTTAGGATGATGTATTTTAGTTTAATGCTGATTTTACAGGTAAGTATCCAATAATACTCATTGTGATTTCCATAGACTCCATGTAGAAGTGGGTATCAGGCAATGTGGTCTACTCAAAAACTTAGGGGGTCGTTGAAAGGGGGAAGTGGATATCATTTTCCATTCTCCATTATGCCCTAATGCACTACTCCCAGTGCCCTATAGTATCTAAATGTGACCCCCTATGTCTGCATTTATGACCTTACCAAAAAGTGTGTGCCATTGCCTTACACTCGTGATTAGAAAGTTTTATGTGTGTAAATATTGCTGTATATGGTCATCTGACGGTGGTATTAGATATAAAGGCCTTAGATTCTCCTATTCCTAGGGTAAGCAGTGCTACTACTAGTAGCCTTTTCTGCCACAAGTTGGTAGGGCACAGGTTTTTCAGCTCTGGATGTAGCTTTCTGAAAGAAATCCTGCAACATGCACCTAATGCACATTACAAAAACATAAATGAAACAACTATTCATAGTGGATACTAGTATTTGAAATCTATACACAAAAGTATATTTCTATATGTATATTTTAACCTCCCTAGCGGTTCATTTTTTTCCGGTTTTATATGTCTAAAAGCGGTACATTGTGTTTCATGAAAATTTATTTTACAATATATTAGTATGAATATAATAAAGTTTGAAACACAAAATCATGAAAAAATAATAAATTGAATACATTGAAAAAATCTATATATTTAAAAATATATATTTTTTTTTTTTTAATTTAAAAAAAATACATATTATACTCATACTATTATATATACTGTAAAATACATGTTTTTGAACAATGTACTGATTTTACACAAATAAATCCAATGTATTGCATTCAATACAGTTATTTTGTATTGAATGCAATACGAATAGATTTTGAATTTCCTGCCCCGCCCCACCGGCAACGTACACACACCGACGTCACAGGGAACTCCCCCGGTGACTCATCGGGTGCAGAAGCCAGCCGGAGGAAGAAGGAAGAGGACAGGGATCACGACGATGGATGGCGTGGGACTCCGGCAGATCAGGTAAGGCTGTATTTACTCAGGGTTACTGCTTTTAGCAACTTTTTTGTACCACGAGTCACACTCGGGGTTACCGCTAGGAAGGTTAAGGGAAATAATAAGCAATCAATTTCATTCCATTAGTGATTGATCAATTTGTACTTTTTTTTGGGCGACTGCCACCAGATTCCCCCCATACCTTTTCACACAACGATTTTCCTTACACTTGGAAGCACCTCTCAATTAATCCATAAGATCTTCTTTGGAAAACCCTTCCTTATTTCCGAAAGTATCCCGTACACTGCTTACAAGATCCAACACATATCTTCTGAGGTTGAAGATATATAAAAAAAACGCAGCCATTGTATATATTTAAATTGTAGATACCCCCATCTACTAGAACTGGATTAATTAATTGTTTTTACATTTCAATTATTAAGATAGCCATCCAAAATTTCCATTCGAGCCATTTCCCCCTTTTTGTGACTTTTTCTGGGTTGAATGTACTCTCCCACCTTCCTCTTGTGAGGTCAATATACCAAGGTCTTGGCAATCCCCTGAGGAAGCCCGTTTAGGGCGAAAGCGTCGGGAAAGACCATACGTACAGTACTGACCCACATCTTGGACTCTTTAGTAGTGAGAGTATTTTATAAAGTTGGCCTTTTTTTTACCAATTATGTTTCTAGGAAGTACCGTATATGTTTTAGTAAATGAAATAAAAGTTTTATATCATGCTAGATTCATTTTCTGCCATAAAGAGCCGCTATCTCTCCACTTTTTCTCTTGTGTACTATTGGCCCGGCAACCACTTTAGTGGTATTTTCTAACCTTATCACTGCGGGATTGGCTTCCTTCCTTTCTCACTTTCTGATTCATGAATTTGGCCATTTGATTTTGTCTGCTTAATCCAAAAATCTGTTCCTTATTCTTCTACCAATTTTGTATTGAAGTTTGAATTTTTTGGAAGCCTCCTTAACATAGTATCATCATCACTGGCCAAGGAAAATTCGAGCATCTCAATCACTATCCATCCAAACCTCCAGTACGGAAAGATTTTGTACAAATGTCCCATATGGTATATTCATAAATCCTTTGTAAGTCCCCTTTGTTGCATATATCACACCCTCCTCTCTATCTATCCGGCATGTGTCTGAGCCATCCCAAGAACCAAGGTCACAAGCTCCCATGCCGAGGATTTAGAGGATTAAACCTAATTTAATTAAAATTTCTGTTTATTTCTACAAAACAAACTTTCAATTGGCTGCCTAACCCAAAAAATGATTTAAAGGACTCAGAAATCAAAAACAGATATCACATTAAAGCACAGAGCCTGGTTTGTCCTTCAATGTGCGCTAAAAGAACAATTAGAGTACAAAGTACGGACCTTTTGGCCTTTTCTATACTCCGATAGATTTATTATTTTGGTCAGAGATGACATGTGGATATTGCACATTGTGTTTCATCATGTTTATAATAACAATAAAACTGCAATTAGCTTAGAATTAGTTATTGGCTCAACATGAAGAATTAAGATATTTATTTTTCTTTATTCTGTTATTTTCTTTTATAACAATACATTCTTGCCTTTGATCAAAAAGCTTGTTTTGTTCAAAAAATTTCTGTTAAAATAGTTAAAATATAAATAATTTATAATGAGCGTATATCCTTTGTTGGTGATAGATTATCATTGTGGGTTTCTATTTATTGGCCAGGGCTCAGTTGGCTTATGAATAAATAACAAAATTAATGTATTAGGGGCTTTGTGCTGCTCTGGGTCTTGTCTTTTGAAATCCAACTTTAAAAGAGAATTTTGGAAATTGTTTCTGCATCAAATTCCCAAAACACATTTTTCAGTGGACAGTTGGTGTGAGTAGGGCATGTGACCCTTTTTTTGGTACATTTTGTAATGCAAGTTGTGAAAACTAAGGAAGAATAATTATTCCTATTTTTACGAAGGCAATTCAATTTTATAAGATTTTTATTATATTTAAAGACCATCTCGAGCCATACCTTTCACCTACCCTGTTTCTACCCACTCAAAAATTATCCCATCCAATGCTTTTTTTAATTAAATAAAATCATTTTATCTCTAGCTGTACCCCTTCCAAAAGCAAAGGCTAGTAATCTACCTGTTAGGGCTATATCCCCCTGGCAGGCGGCATGGGATCTCCCAAGAGAAGTGTTTCCTGGTCTTCACCAGAGCACCTGGCAAGGAATAATAGGCCCGGTATTTTCTAGTGGCCATCAGACTGCTTTGCTGCTGGGGGATCACCAGGTCAGGAACCCCAGGCTCCCCATACCAGGGGTGAGCAGGGGAAAAATGGTTCTGGTACAGGAACAACACGAATACTCATAATCAAAATGGTCCAATGTTGGGAAAGATGGCATACGGTACTCATGGTCAAGATGGTCCAAAGTCGGGCCAGGCATTGGGCAATATTCATTACCAGATCAGGCCAAGGTCAAAAGCAGAGGACAGGGTCAGGTTCAAGTCAGAGTTGTTATCCAAGAAGTCAAAGGGACAGAATATCACTTAGCAAGTAGCATGTAACAAGCTGATACACTAACCTGTGCCTAGAACTAATAAATTGAATTACTATTACTCCACTTACTAATTAATTACTTACTTAATAATTACTTTCTTATTAAATTACCAATAAGCTTAAATAGGACTACCACTAAAAAGTAGGACATGATCATGACCAGGAACTTATTGGCTGTAGGTCTCCCTAATACCATCCAGCTGCACACAGTGTGCCGGGGATGCTGAGATGGACAGAATGTAGATGACTAAAGGGAGGCTGGGGATGCTGCCAGCAGATTGGTAACGTCACCACTGCAATCCAGGTTACCACTTTTGTCCCCTGTATCTAGTCATGATATCATTGCATTGGAGTCTTGAGGGCCCGGCCAATGAACCTAAAGGAAACTGCCCAGGTTACCTGGCAGGGATGCGGATATCGAAAGAGAAACCCTTCCCCTCTGCAAAATCGAAAGCCCATGTGTTACCTGACTGGGGATTGAACGGAAGATTTGGGCCATTTTTTTTATTTTATTTAAAAAAAAAATAATCTACTAGACTGATTGGCACAAGAAGTGAAAAAAATGATGTGTTTAATGGCGCTATATGTTTCCCATTGACAATTGTGAACCAATTCTTTATATATAATCACTATGATACTTATGTCATCACTGGATCATATGAAGGTTGTCAAAAGATGTCTTCATCCTAATACGGTATTGCAACCTGAAGTTGACATTTTTTATCAGTTTATTACTGTAATAGTCATATGAAATAATAATAATGAAAAAATAGAAATACAAATAGAACATTTCTATTATTCATTTTATTGTTCTACATACAAATAATAAGTATCCTTAAAAATATTTAGGTATTAAAATTAGTCATAGAGATATTGTTGGGGTAACCAATATGTGTCAATGCTTTACATTTAGCCAAGGCGTCTAGGTATCAATGACCCAATGAAAGGGTTAATTACCTGGAATATGCCATTATCTGTTCTGTACATTACAGATATTCACCAATGGTAAGAACCCTAAATCCATCAACTTGACCTTCCTTGGAAGATATGTGGGTAGCAAAACTTAGCAATGAGCAGGTTGTGCCTCTTAAGTCCCTGTAAGGATGGCATTCCTCCCACTAACCAGCAATGTAAGAAGCATTCAACTGACCACCATACTAATATACTGTGAGCTGTGGATATATTAATTATAGAAGGGGGTCCCTGGAGACCTTATTTCAATGGTTCCCTCCAGATCATGCCTTTAGGGATCTCAATTCCTATTGGTAAAAGCACACTGCCAGTACTACATATCCCAAGAGCCCTTTCTCTACACGCATTACATGGGCAGATTTATGGGAGTCAAAACATCAGTATTATACAGGCATGGGGAGTAAGACAGAGAATAGAGGAGTGGGTACATTCTCTAGTCTAATGGATAGGGCAGACAACTCCGGCTGGGATTTCCATGCATAGGCTTTATTTATTAAAGCTTTCCATGACTGGGAAAGATAGATTATCATTGGAAATCCTGGGTGACCCAGAAAACCTGGTATGGATTTCCTAATAACAATTTGCTATTAGATGTTTTAAAAACTTGGACAAGATCCTTCCCAGGTTCTAAGCTGTTACTTCTTGCATATTTCCAGTCATTCCTATGTAATATTGTTCCACCAGACAATCTGTCCTTTAATATTTTACCGAGCTGAAAATTATGAACTGTCCTTTCGCTGAGGAGACATCCAACGATGGGAAAAATGGAAATTCATTGCAGTGTACACAAAAAGCATTTGAAACCAACATGAGGCTTTATAAAAATTCCAAACGTTCACACATAATGTTTCACCATGTACGCCATCCATTGCCAAGGAACACATAAGGCCGTTTGATATTAACCGGTACTGCCAGGATATTTATTGAAATGGGATGCCTTGTGGTCACTGATAGATGTTCCTCTTTTTTTTTCTATCTTGAAACAAAAAAATCAGTTTTCCAAAAAACATGAGGAAGTCTTTGTACAACACGATTCTCCATTTGGAATTCCAGTTTTAATTAAGGCTTCATCAGTTAACTGATATTGGCTTGTAATTAGCGCTTGACTTGCACAGATTGACGGAGCGATGGCTGCTTAGAGTTTTCAAAAGATTCTTTCACAGCTAAGCAGAATGAAGTTTTTGGCAAAGGGTTGGATTTTTTCAGCGCTTACTTCTCTCCTGACAGATTTATGTTCAGAAATTATGGAGCTGCTGTAGCGGAATATGGCAAATTCCGAACCTATCACAACAAACTCTGAGCAAACCATATGTAATCCAAATGGCTGGGATTGCTGTACCGTAATGTTCCCTCTTGGTTTGCATTCAGCTGATTGTAATTTTCAAAGTTCTTGCCATGGTGTGAACTTTCTATATGGATAATCATTATATTCCTATACACGCAGTCGTATATTAAAACTTCTTGCAGAGTCTTCTCTGAATATTAAATCCTGCGTCTCCTGCAAGTCTTGCCCTATATTGGACATGCTGGTAGTTTTTGCTCCATTTGGCTGAAAGGAGGAATGATGAAATTAAGGACGGTAAGTATGTGCAAATGGATGGGGGGCATCAGAACTTCAAATCATTGAATTGATTGAAAGCAAATAACATAGGAGAACTTTGGGGGTACGACAGCTGACCACATTGTAAAATTGTTGTTGCCTGGCTCTTAAAGCAGACCTATCATTACATTTTTAACTTTATATAAAACAGCAAATAACTAATTTATTAAAGGTTAAAATATGCTTTTTTGAACCTAATTGTTTAACTTTTTAAGGGGAGACTCTTCCTCTTCCTTTTTTCCGCCGTGGCAGTAAAGACTGAATGAGAAGCCTGCAGTCTCCTGGGATACATACCTCATATATCCTGCTGCAGGCATCTCCTTCTGAGCATGCCCGATTTCTCTTCTACTACACAGTGAGATTGGCCCTTTTTTTCGATTTGCGGGAGCATGTCACCTGATCCCGCACATGTGCAGTGTGAGGTGGGGTGACTTAGGAAGAAGAAATCCAGTGTCCAGCCCTCATTGGAACAAAAAATCTGGCTTCCAATAGGGATGAGCGAGAATGCCTCCGGCAGTCTCGCAAAAGTTTCCTCGAACTTCCAATGGATCCGCAAAATTTTGGTGAACCGATTTGGCGAAACCATTAGAAGAACGAGGAAATTGAAACAGGAGCATTCCCGGAGCTGCATTCAGCCCTGGGAATCCTCCTGTTTACGATTCCCAGGGTATTAGAGCCTAAATAACCTCTAGTGCCCCGGAGATCGCACACTCTTCACAATGATTGCAGCCATATAGGTCCCAATTGACCGTTGGCTGAATTTACAAAGGCCGTTCTCACCTACATGTTTGGTAAGCGTGAGCGGCCCAATTCGCTGTGAGACCGAATTTAATAAATTCGCTTGCTCATCCTTAGCTTCCATGTCCTCTTGCTTCTACAGTGCCATGTCTGATTGTACTTTAAATCACTGCTTCCTTTATGTGGTCACCTCCCACTGATCCATCAGTCTGAGCCTATAAAGGCCCTGATAGTTCCACTAATTAAAAATCAACAGAACAAGTCAGCAGAACGTTCAAATTGAAGCATTGCATTCAATGGGAATATGGATCCTCATGTAATAGCGGATACAAATAAATAAAAAATGGCCTATTTTGGTAAAATAGATGCATATTGATGGGTGGGGGTTGCCAATTTTGACCAGATTTTACGCTTTACAATTGAAATATTGGGTAGAACATCAAAGTTTGGGGCAGTCTTAACTCATCCCAGCCTACAGACACAAAGATAATTCAAGCTCCTGGTAGGATATTGTGTCTAGACCATTTAGCCTTCAAGTCCATTATATGTCTGTGTGGATTCTCCCTGACATCCCTCTACACATATCCGCTTCTCCTGAGCAGGTGGTAATAATTATATTCTCGGTGAATTGTATAAACACACACTGATTGCATGAGTAAACATTTCAGATCAAGCGTCCGATAAAAGCGAAGGAGCATGATAGATGGAAAACCATTGTCTTGGCGTTGACTTCAGATACAGGCTCAGCATTCAGACAGTAAAAGAAGACTGTTTACATCAAGTGGGAATATAATTGAATTTGTTGACATATTTATGTGTTTTTTGTACAGCGCAGATGCTTCCTTCTGTAGATCCGTACCTGTCATAACTTTGTGCGGCTGAAGAAGAGATAATCTCTTCTGTTTTTGCCAACACAGCCAAGGCTGGAGGAAGCAAGATGGGGCGTGATTGGCAAATCTTCCAAAATAGGTCAGGATAAAAATTTGGGAGAGCTCATTGTTGCTCGTTTGAGGGTGCAAATTCCAGAAAACCGTCATCCTTATCCCTACTTTAATCATTAGTAACTCATCTATCTGGAACTAGTAAACAGATAGTAAACTGCTGGTAGATCTGATGTGCATATGCGCATACTTGTTTCTGGTCAATGACTAGGAAAAGATGGCAATGACTGAATAATGTTGTTAGCCTTAAAGGGTGCATTTAGAAAAGTCAGAATAGGTAGGTCTTGGCAGTACGGTGGCCCAGCGGTTCGCACTCTGGCATTTGAAGGGCCCAGGTTTGAATCTCAGCCAAGACACTATCATGCATGGAGTTTGGAGGTTCTCCCCGTGTTTACATGGATTTCCTCCCACATTCCAATTACATGCAGCTAGGTTAATTGGCTTCCCTTAAATTGACCTTATATTTTGTTAAAGACATATGACTATGGTAGGGAAATTAGATTGTGAGCTCCTTTGAGGGACAGCCAGTGAAATGACTATGGACTTTGTACAGAGCTGTGTAATATATTGGTGCTATATAAATACTGTATAATAATATAGGTAAGTTCATTTTAAAAGGAAGACAAATCATTTTTTCAATTTCAACTACTGGTTGTTGTATTTCTGCAACTTCAGCAGTCAGAAATTATAGTCATAAAGAATCATTATCTTTGCTGCAGCCTCCTTGAAGCTATCGTATTCCTGGGCCAAGCAACAGGTCACTTACCAATAGTCATTTGAAGCACAATAAAAAGGGGCCCCAACTGCTCCTATTCACTTGCATGGGAGAGTTTGGCACCATGGTTGAGCCCGGGCCCGCTCATTGTGGGATAGAAATGACTCTTAAGCTACAATACCTAAAATCTTCAAGCACACCCTCTCAATGCACCTCTTCAGGCAAACATACAGTCTGTTATAATACCCATGCTATAGACAAATATCCACATCTTCCCCCAGCACCCGTTATTAAAGTGCTCACTGCTTCTTGATACCTAAGCCCCTCCAGATTGTAAGCTCATAAGGACAGTGTCCTCTTCCCAGCGTTTCTTGCCTCCACTGCACCTGTTCTGTAAAATAAATATGTATTATCAGATAATATACATTATACATTCACTTAGCAATGTATGTATTTTTGTATTTGTTTTGCATATTTATATTGTATATATATATATTGTACTGTACATAAACTATGTATGTATTTCAAAATCACCCCTATTATCTATATTGTATTCTGTACAGTGCTATGAAAGACGATGACACTAAATAAACAAAAATTTATAAATGCATTTTGTCAAGCTGGTACCTTGTGCTTTGATTTCACTTAATAATGTAAATTCAAAAACTGTTTTTCCTAATGCAATCATTTAAATCTAGAATGAAATAAAAAATATTCATAAAGTTAGACCAACCCTACAGTGGCTCCACCTTGTGGACATATCTGAAGATCCAACCAATCCCAGCAGATCCTCCAACAAGACCCCATTCACACGGTACACTGTACTATACTTGTAAAGCTCTTATTGCTTTTCTGATTAAAATCAAATTGGCTTAGTCAGAAAGAGTTTGCTTAAAGTGGAACTTAACTTTGAAAAAAAATTGCAAACAGTCAGCTCTTTATAGCACGCTAAGTGCAAAACAAAATGACCTGCAGCTTCTCATTCTTCTATAAAATATAGACTAAGCTGTGCATGCAATTAAATATAGGATTAAGTTTGAAAGTTACTTTTGAAATGGCATTAATTTGGTAATTATAGTGAATGTGTGAATGTACAATTGAATGTCAAATGTTTTTAATCACATAGATGAAAAGTTACAGTGAGCAGCGAATCTTTGCATGCATTATGGAGCTTGTTACATTGAAGGGTCTACCTAGGTACAAGGGTCTCATCATGGAAATCTCAGAAAGCCAGAAAAAGAGATCTGGTGATCAACTGCTGCATGCTACTTGTGTAACTTATATCACAGAGTACTGATGTGTGTGGTGGACAATTGCTACTTCTATGGCTTAAGCACTACCAGAGTTCTATGAGTGAGCTACATTAAAGTTACCAGAAGGTTTTTAAATTTCCTGGTGCCAAAAAATTTAAATTGACCATGTAACTTGCCAATGGGCACCTGTGGCCCAAGACCTAGATCAAGACCAATTTGCAAATTATGAGGATCTCCGACCAGTGTTTCTTAACCAGGGTTACTCCAAAGGTTGCTTGAGCAATGAGCAATTTGTACTACCCAGGTCAGTCACCATTGACATCAATGATCCTGGCCAAGAAAGTAAGTGGTATTCATTGACTACAAGGCTAAAGAACCATGAACTGGGCATATCATAAATAATATCAGGGATTCCCCTGAGACCTTAAATTTATTTCAATGGTTCCCACGTGTTAAAAAGGTTGAGATAGGCTAATTTAGGCATTTCTAGCTAAGTTTAGCAGGAGGACTGTAGAGAAAATGGGGCATAGGTTGAAAATGGTCAAAAGGTTCCTATAGTTCGGGAGACATGAAGTCAACTCTTCTTTCTCCTGTTTTGGTGGCTGAGTTAAAAAGTTCTCCTGAAAATCAAGCCGTCACTAGTAATGAATAAAATATTAGTTTTTACACAAGGGCTTGTACAAAGGGCCTGCGGCCACACCACCCTGGATGCGCCTGATCCCACCTGATCTCAAGAGCTTGTAGAAAAGGCTTTACCATTCAGGTGTAAGCACAGAACATGGCAACTAAATGATGTTCTCATGTCCTGATCTTGGCTAGGCTATCAATAAATGTTCTCCTGCTGCTAACAAAACCTTGAAACCAAATTCAAGGAAGTCAACCATAATTAATAAGACCAGGGTTTCTCAACCAGGGTTCCTCCAGAGGTTGCTGGGGTTCCTTGAATTTGAGCCTCTCAGGTCAGCTTAGGTGACACCAATTACCTTTTTCTCTATCTTTAAGGGTGACATTCTTCCCAATGGCCAGCAAGGTAAGGTGCATTCTTTTCACTGACCACCATACTAATATTATGTAAGCCGTGGATTTGGTAATTATAGAAGGGGGTCCCTGAAAGTTATTTCAAAGGTTCCCCCATGTTATAAAGGTTAAAAAACACTGAATTGTATTATACAGTCTTATTTCTGTCCATGCGGATCTTTAGTGTTTGCTGTTGTTGTTGTGCGGTGTAGACGTTTGCACAACACAGGGTGGTTCTATTTTGACTCACCTTTGATTTACAGTCTGCCTTGACTTCTTTTCCTGCCACCTAGTAGATTCTGTCTGTCTCTCATTCTTTATCTCTGTCCTGTCTTCACCTGCATGTGCTGTAAGCATTCCCTGGGGACCATTTATATTTGTGGTTTGTGATAAAATCCTCACGTGTTTATGTCTATTGTGTTGCACAACACGAATTATTATACTGCAAAAAGGATCCAAAGAATGCTAATCAAGCCCAAGCAATTACAAGAAATATGTCTTCAGCCAACGCTGGTTCATTGCATGGTTATAGTATATTTTGGTCTCATTTCAGCTGCCGCTTCTCTTCGTTTTATGGGTTTAGCCAATTTTGAGAATACCAAATCACGTGCACTTGACATTGACACATTTGGATGACCAAAGTCATGTTCACTTTATTTGATGAGCTCTATGAAAAGGTACCAGTCTTTAAGTGTAGAGATTGAATTAGGTTTTGCTGGGGTAGGCATAAAAATACCTGTTGATCTCACCTCAAACCCAAGATCCCAGCCACTTCCTGATGTATAAACAATGGTTTATCTTCTCGGTATCAAACTATAAAATAAATCCTCCCTATGTAATTAGAGGAGGGAGGAGATGTGTTAGTTCAAGTTAGGAGAGTAGCCAATAGGACAGTGCTGATCCTCGAAAGATTTAGTAGGATGAGTTAGCATAGTCCCCCCAAGACAGGAAATGGACTTTGGAAAGTTGGACTCTGGCTAAACATGAAATTCTTAATGCAACACAAAGCATTAAACATATGGTTGTATCACCACCTGCATGAGGAGGATGAGAGGTATAGAAACCCCAAGGATCATTTAAAGCAGGACTAAACCTGCAATACTCACTTGTCTCCATTCTCTAGCAGAGCACTGCCATCTTCTTTCTCCCTTTCCTTCGGCCATGGGTCATTCCAGGATTACAGGCATACAGGAGTTCACTCATTCCCAGCACGAGCAAGGGAAGCTGGCATTGTCAGGTATTTTTTTAACAGGTACCAGGAGCAATTAGGTAGGAGGGACATTGCTTTTCTCTTTCTGCAATCAGAACCTGGCTGATTTTTTTGGGTTCTGCTTAAATGGCTGAAACCACATCTCTACTGGAAAGCTGCAGTTGGAAGCAAGAAGTACAAGTACCAAACACTTCAAACAATCTCCAGCAAAAAACTATAGGGATATCAAACATGCCTCTCAAAAAGATGAAATAAAAGAGAATGACTTTACAGTAACTACAAACAAATACGTTTTCTCAATCAAACCACCAT
Source organism: Pyxicephalus adspersus (assembly GCF_032062135.1). Taxonomy (NCBI): domain Eukaryota; kingdom Metazoa; phylum Chordata; class Amphibia; order Anura; family Pyxicephalidae; genus Pyxicephalus; species Pyxicephalus adspersus. The sequence continues at coordinate 9,105,426 of NC_092858.1, read as the reverse complement.
AGTGGATGCATCAGAGCCTTCCAACCCCATGGACTTCTTTGGGACTGTGCCCACAGACACTTCTATGGAAGTTTATAGAGATGTCATCATCTGAAATGTAAACAAGACAACAACCAGCTCCAAAATCTTGGTAAGTATGGATCTTTGGATGGGGGGATTGTCCGGAGGCAAACATGATAATGTACGTTACTTACAGGGCAGTTATCCTTTAAAGTATACTCAAACCCCAGAACAAATTTTTTTGGTAATTTGCAGCTTCTCAGTTTTTAAACATGGTGACACCATTCATTCTATTTTTGTCTTAATTTTTACTTGGTAATCCTGCTAGTAGCACATTTCCTGTCCTAAGCTGACAACGCTCAATCACTGAATTTATTCCAAGAAATCCCCGAAAAAAAGCTTTACTGTGCACTGTGAAAAAAAGAGATCAGAGACTTAAAAATTTTCAGCATGGCATATTTTCCACTTTAGTGTCGTGCCCTCAGAAAATGACTAAAAAGGATTTTGCTCAGACAGAACACACACACACATTTCAGTTTAATGTAATGGCTTTTGCTTACATAATGTATCCAAAATGTGTTGCCTTCCCATTTGTTTCTTAATTAGATCCTGACTGTTTTATGCTTTGAAAGGCAGAGTCAGCCTTCTATTTGTTTCCCTCAAGATTGCTGCCTAAAAATAAATATTTTACAATACTGTTAGTTAAGAAAGATTGCAGCGGAGGTTGTACGGGGACATAGGGAGAAATTAAAACAGCGTGAATTTGAATGGCACACACCAGTGAACCCATGCCAGCTATAATTTTATGAGTTAGCATGTGCTACAAGTCGTAAAACCCAGGTCGTTTCTTTCCCTGCTAACTTCGTGCTCTAATTTCCCGAAAACAACCGAGTAGGGTGGGATTTACTGCCATGCAATGAATGAATAACACAACACTTAAAAGAGAACTCCACATGAATATGTATAAGGAAACAAATATATACCATCTGATTTACTTGTAATTGTATAGAACATATGGATTACTGTGAACAAATAAAATCAAGCGCTGCAGTTTAATATGCTTTCATTGGTGAGCAAATGGACCACCCTTAAATTTTAATTATTTACATGGGGAAAGCCATCATCCGTGAAAGCGGCAAGTAAAGTGGTTCAACTTTTTTTTATAAACTTGTTTGTGGTCACAGTTTGGTGAAGGTCCTTTTCTGTTCCACCATGACTGTACCCCTGTGTACGAAGCCAGCTCCACAAAAGACTTGGTTTGACCAAACTGGTTTGGAGGACTTGACTGGTCTACACAAAGCCCTGACCATTAGCCCACTGAACTCTTTGAGATGATTTAGACTAGTGTTTCTTTTTAACATTGGAAACCCCTCGTAATAACTTTCAGGTTTTCAGAGAAGCCCTGCTATAATTATTATATCCACAACTCACAGTACATTAATGTGGTGGTCAATGGGAAAATTCCTCTTACATTCATGGCCATTGGGAAGAATGTCACCTTTACAGATAGCCAATAAAATTATTGGGGTCAGGTAAACTGACCTGGAAATACAATTTGCTTATTTCTCAAGGAACCCCTAAAAATCTCTGGAGGATACCTAAAGTTTCATGGAACCCTAGTTGAGAAACATTGATTTAGACTGATGATTGTGAGCCAGGTCTTCTCAATTAACATCAGCAACTGACCTCACAAATGTTCTTTTGGTTAAATGGACACTAATACCCACAGATACACTCAAAAATCTTGGCTGGAGGATGGTATAGCCCCAAAGGGTTGCCAACATATGCACATACACTTCAACCCTACTGAGCCGCTTTGATGTGAATTAAAATTATAATTGTGGGTCATGTCTTCTCATTCAACATCAGCAACTGACTTCAGAAATATTTTTTTTTTTGGCGAAATGGACATTAATACCCATAGATGCACTCCAAAACCTTGTCTTTCTGGAAGAGTGGAAGTTTTTATAAGGGCTACTAAAGGACTACCAACGAAGTAATGAACATGGAATGGGATGTTCCACTTGATCATTTAGATGTGATGGTCATTTGTCCACAAAAAATTGGGCCATATTGTCACACTTACCTCTTTCTCACTAAAGCGCAGACGCCTCTCTCCTGCGCATGCGGGCAGTTCTGACTCTGGGCGTGCTTCTGTTTCCAAGCTTAATCAATTCCCTCCAATCCACTGGCCAATCAGAAAATAGTCTTTAAACCATCCCTGGCAATTTAGCTAGCTCACACACTGCACTTCTGTTCGTGCAACGGGTCTCCATGACTGCTGAGCCCCTAGTTCTGTTAATCTAGTTCCTGTTCACGTGGCGCTTAATCCAGCATTTCCTTTGTCCAGCTCCTGTGTTAACCCCCCGGTGTTGGTTCCAAGCCAACTTCCCTGTGCTGTTCCAGTCTGTCTGTGGATATCCCTGTGCCTCCTGTAGATCACCTGTGCCTCCTGTTGCTTCCAGTGTATCCTGTGTTTCTTGTGTCCACAGTGGCCCCTGTGTCACTGGTGTCTGTCTCCTGGATCCCTGGTATTGACCCCTGGCTTGTGACCTGACCTCTCTTGCTTGCTCCCTGCCTTGACCCCGGCCTTCCTTGACTATCCTTCTGCCTTGTGATTTGGTACAGTGATTTGCCCATTTGGTGTGCCCAAGGACTGCAACCTGACAGTAATCAGGTAAACAAATCCTCACCATCAGAGGCTCTGGAGAAGACCTGGTTACTGCTTAGACTCTGCGCCTTGGCCCTTTCCAGGGCTCACACCACCTCTGTGCAAGCCGTAGCGCCCCCTACTGGTCCTGTCCCTCCGTGCTTGACACATATAGTGTGTGAATGTTATTTGTTTTTACTTTTACTGCATTGACTCACTTTTAAACCTGATAGTCAGCTTTAAAATGGAAAAAAATCTCTCCTATGGCTGTCTTTTGATCTACCCCAAATTTAAACAAGTCTTGGGAATGCTGGGAAATGCCAAACACTAGCCCAACAGGGGCAGTGGTTCACACTTGGCAATTTTCAGACTTTTCTTTCAGTCTTCTAGATAAATTGAGTATGGAGTATGGAATCTATCCATGGGAAGTTTTTTAAACAAATTGGAAATCTATTAGTAGTTGGACATATTCAGCTGTACATGTTTATGCATTATACATGTAATGCTGAAAATGTTTCAAACCTTGCCCAAGCTGCTTCTTCTAAGAAACTTAAACCATCCAATCCATTGATTACTATTACTGAGGTCCGAAGAATTTCCAAGAAATTATTGGATTTAGGGGCATGTTTATTATTATGAGACCATAGTTTGCTACCTATGGGTCATATCTGACTTGACTAAGTGGATTGAATCCCTATATGTCTGTCTTGGATGGTCCTGAACGTAGCAGGTGGGGAGGTATCAATGTCTGGAAAAGGGAGCACGGAAAACACAAATTAAGAAAGATTTAGCTGAATCTTGGAAGGCAGATTAAGTTTTTTTTTTGTTTACATTCTCAGGGTTGTATATGACTCAGTAACTGGATTTGGGACCTTTAGCTGTATTTCAACACCTTCTTTGAATATTTATTAGGGATGAGCAAAATTGTGGTTTTTCAGTTCCAAAATGACAGTCCAAATCAGGTTGTTTTTTCACACAACAACGTTTAAGCTAAAGTGATAAATACGTAGAGAAGGTGAAATTATGGTGCTTTTTTAGGCTGGTGCATTTTAAGGGTTTATTTATTTTAAATAGCTCCTGGTGGTCATGGATGAGTCTTTAAACCATCCTGATAGTTTTCCTATGCCAAAACAACCCCTTTTTTTTTTTATAAATGAAGCAATAGACATTGGAATACATGCAAAGTTAAAGTGCACCAAAAGTCACCAATTACACAGAAAAAGGAAAATGAAACCCACCAATAAAAATACCAGTAGGGGCTTGTGCCCACTAATGCATTAACACATGCTGTATACTGACATGCAGAAACTTGTGCATTATGGTAACATTTGGAAAAGCCTATCAAATACCTTATTACCCTTCATTGCAATTCATTCCTAATTATTATTATTACACAATATTTATATAGCGCCAACATATTACGCAGCACTTTACAATGTCTACAGTCACTAGCTGTCCCTCAATGGGGCTTTCAATCCAATGTCCCTACCATAGTCATATGGCATTAACACAGTCTAATGTCTACTTGGGGAGAAGCCAATTAACCTAACTGCATGTTTTTGGGACGTGGGAGGAAACCCATGCAAACTCTTTGCAGACAGTGTCCTAGCCAACACTGGAACCTTAGGACCTAGCACTGCATTGGCAAGAATGCTAGCACGTAAGGCAACTGTGCTGGCCACATTCCTAATGGCAACCCCCAATGCACCTTTCAATGTGCCAAGGTGTACCTTAACATGTATGCATTTCCAAAAATGCATTGGACAGCCGAGTAGGAATAACCCGTAAAATATATTAGTTCTATAGACCAGTGCAACAGTCTCAATGATGGAATCTTTCAATCTAAAGCTCTTTGTGTGGACATCATTGAGGTCATTTTTACCATTCATAGACCAAGATAAGAACACACAAGCAGCATCAAGCAGATGTTGATGTTATGAATAAGTATAACAAAGAGATTTATGAACCTCATGAGAAAAGTATATTAGCTGGTGTTTTAAGGATTAATTTAGGATTGGGCTGACGTTAAAGACGGTGGGTTTATTGGAACTATCTCTTTCTCACTTTCCTTACGGGGAATAACACAGACAATTTCTTCTCACCCGGATTAGTCACGGATGTGTCATAACTTTCTCAATATGTGTTTCATTACCCTAAGCTCGTTATTTTAAAATTGAATCATATGGGTCTCATTTGTTGAAGGTTTCAGAGATGTAAGTCGATCTGAAAACGGAGATCGGTAGCCAATACTTGCCACATTTTCCATCTTTAATCCCCCTTTTTTTCATTAAAGCCGTCTGGATTGTTATGGAACCCTCTGGTGTTGCCACTAATTGAAAGGCTCTGTCTGATTCTTGAAAAAGCTCTTCCCCTGAATGGACTCAGTGTGAGACCTATGTTGTACAGAAGAATAGGAAAGTCACATGATGTGCACACCTTGCCTACATTTCGGAGTATCCTGCAGAGGGTTAAGGGAGGTGAAGGTCAAGGAAGGGCAATTCACAGGTGCTTTCAAAACCATTTAGAAAAGGGTATGGTTTTGGGTTGAGTAAATAATCGTACAGTGGTGACTTTTTTCTTCTATTGCTCATTATTAACAATGCAAAACAGTCCCTTCATATTTGTGCAGAAGAAATAAACCTGGGTTCTCAGGTTTATTAGATGGATATATCTATTCTTCCATTCTCATTGACTATGTGACTCATGTCCAAAACTTACCAGCTATTCCAGCCATTTCCAACCAGCGTTTCATGGAACACTAAGTTTGTTAGGGGTTCTTTGAGCAGTTTCTGATTGGTCTACATAGTTCCGGTGCCAATGTGAAAAAACCAGTGGCATGAAACCAATGAGTTTTGTAGTTGTTTGTAAAAAAGGGGGTCTGCCTACCACTAGCCACAATGTAGGGTACAAAATTCCCACAAACTGATTCCAGTTTGTGCCCAAAAAGGTGGTAACCTTATGGTATATTCCCCAAAATCCCCAACAAACTGGTTTTGGTAGGGGTTCCACTAAGCTTGAAAATGATTTCAAAGGTTCCTTGGGGTTAAAAAGGTTGAGTAAGGCTATGTAAACCTGTCAGATAATTCTCATCCAAGAAAGAAGGGGAGAGAACGTCGTGGGGTGCCTGTCTGTCGTTCTCCACCCACCTCTCCATAGAGCAGAAGAGCGCTGTATGTAGAGCTCATTCAGTCTTTTGTCGTTGGAAAGGATTGAGAAAAATCATAAAAGAATCAGTAAAACAAAGTAGTTCAGTAGAAGAATGTGCTGTTGTTGGACCTGAATCATCATACATACCCTTAAAATAGTAATAATGATATTTTTGTGGGGTCATCAGTGATCTTCACCACTTTAATACCAACAACCTGGATACCAAGCTACAAAATATAGTCCCAGAAGTCTTTTCATGGTTTACAAAGACCTCCAGAGTTTTTTAGCTCCAACCTTATGTCACTATTTCCCAAAGTGGACAAACTGCCATAGAACGGACCAGAATCTGTAGAACAGGAAAAGATGAAACGTTGCTGGCAGTGACTGGAGGAAAAACATCAAAAGTGAGATGTTTTCTCCTTGGACTTCTGCAACAAACATGAGATCATGTATTTTTCAGCCCACCTTGGAGAAACAAGTTGCAAAAAAGCTCTTTGAGTCTCTGTGCCATGTTCAACTGCGAACTAATTACTGAATATTTAATTTGACTTTGGAGGAATAAAAGGGACTGACAGTTACACTGTGCATTGCAGCTGGATCTAGGCTGTGTTTACTAAATAACATTTTCCACAACTAAACTTCTAATGAGATCAATGTGTTTCCAACAGGAGATGGCATGAGTGCCAATGTTTTTTTTTTCTCCTGCAAAATATTCAATAGGATCTTTTATTATAATTGCCAAGGAATACAGCGTTTCAATAATTAGCAGGATGGGAGATTGTGGGGTCTAAATTCAATACATATTATTCCAAGATATGGTATTTAAATGTGCATGGTATTCTAGGTGAAAAATTGGGTAAGCCAATGACAGCGAAGGATCTGGGATTTCTATACCAATGTAGGGTCAAATGCCAATGTTTAATCAAAGACAATTCCCCAATGTAAAAACCTTGTGTTCACCTAAAGGCAATCCTCTGGGTATCCTTTGGAGGTTGTGCTGTCTCAGCACTCGTTGCCTTGAAGCCCTGAAATACACTTACCTTTAATACCTCAAGGTAGTTCGATCCATCCTGTGGTGTCCTGTATTGGGTCCCACGTCATCCCGGCACTGTCCCAGAGCCATCGCTCTGGGCACCACCATCTTTGTCTCTTTTTCCAAGTTCTTCATCCTACATCACCTGACCCAGGCGCAGGATCGGGTGGGGTTGAATGTAAAAAAAACTTGCCGATCTCACTGCGCATGCATGAGATCGTTACATTTTTTTCTTTGCGTGAAAAGGCTCCTAGTGCACATGCCCGAGATGCCCAGATGGAGCACCCAAGAGCCTCCCGGGATGCGTGACATGGGTATCCTGGGAGGCTTTGAGTTCCATTCATTCTCGATCACCTAGAATTAGGGGGTGGTGCTGCATCCTTTAAAAAAAAAAAAACTCCAAATAAAGGGGTTGTCTACCCTTTTATGTAAATATAAATTTCTGAGTTTAGGTACGCTTTAAGTATGCAAAAAAATCGCCTCTGGGGGTACAAGGTTTGCCAAATCCTGCTTGGCAAACAGGTCCACAGTGATGACGAAAGCTAGCTTAAGTCCAATACATTATGCAAGAGCAGGTCAGAGAATTAAGTTGGAATCATACAAGCCTTTCGAGATATCAAAGGAGTAGAGAAATCTTGAGGTCAGAATTAAATTAGAGGGCAGTCCAAGCAGCCAACAGGAAGGGTCAGATGAATCAATGGTTGGCAGCAAGTATCAATATTAATGCACCCACTGCAGGTTGGGAACTGGACGCTATCATAGGCACTGAGCCTCTGGTCTGAGCCTGACTAAATGCTGAAATGTGATTGAGAAGCTGGGTGGAGATTGCAGAGTGAGTGCTATATTAATCAACAGGTTAAGTTGGTCGACTTCTTTACCACCCAGCACCCAGTTCAGATTTAGCAGGCAGAAGCAAGGAAAAGACAGCTATTTTCTGGAGGACTAAGGCAGGCAAGGGTGCAAAACTCACTTTGCTGATGCGTCCATTGCTGGGACCAGGGTGTTCCATATCTCATATTCCGATTTACTGCATCGGAGCAGCCAATACATTTGAATGGGAAGCCCAGTGTTCCACAGTAGTGCAAAAATCAGACTTGCACTTTTTTTAGGAGTGCATTTCATATTGTGTTGTCATGTCGTACTGTGCAGTGCGCTGGACAAGGTGCATTGGGATGTTAATCAGTGTAAGAAGGGCTTCATTGCACCAGCATGTGAGATGTGCACGGCTGTGCACCATGGTAATGCATGCAATATCACATATGTAATGAACCCTAAGAGTTCACTAAGATAAGCAACTCATTGTGATTGTGTACCAAAGCAAAGCATCTTCTATGTGCATGTGCAGGAGTTATATCGCCCCTGCTGTACCACTCAAAGTATCTAAAGCAGTGTTTCTCAACCAGGGTTCCTCCAGAAATTGCAGAGGGTTCCTTGAGCGATTTGTGACTCTAAGGTCAGTTTTAGTAAGGTTTAGGGTGACATTGGTCAGCAATGTAAGAGGCATTCTTCCAACTGACCACCAGCTGTGGATATAGAAGGGTTCCCTGGAGATCTGAAAGTTAGTTCAAGGGTGTTATAAAGGTAAATAAACATCGATCTAAAGACTGGACATCTAGAAACAGACTTGGCTATAATGGAACTCCTGACAATGGAACATTATGTGCCTATCACATAGCTGGAGATGGGCGCAATACAAGGTAAGTGAGCCCTAATATACAATCATGCTGGTTGTGCCTACATATTATAGCATTAAGAGGGCTCCTCATTTAAAAGCAGTTTAATTCCACTTTAAGGATTTATAAATCAATAACTTTTGGGAATCTGCCTATATTTTGGATTTAAACCTAAATCTACTAAACTAAACCATATTTACTATGACCATCCAGAATTATTTTATTGGTTTTGTAACCCGAAGGGCTGTTCATTAAATGTAGAATGGTTTGTTTAGTAACCATAGCCAGTTTATGTTATCTTAATGTGAAAGTGATGTTTTGTTATTTTTGGGAAAAACTTTACCTAATTAAGAAAAACAGTAATTGAACTCTAATTTTCTTTTTTTCTGTAGTCCATCCCATTTCTTTTTCTTCTGGCTCTGGTCGGCTGTTTTGACTTCTGAGAACTATCTCAAACCATCTCTGAATATGTATTGAAAAGCTGGATTCCTTTGGGGTGAGATCACAAAATCATTTTTCATGTCACAAGTAATTTTCTCATCGGGCAAACTTTACAAACTGACAATGATTTGATTTCTGCCCACAGAGCTTCCATTCACGGGGTACCAGCCCTGGCCACAGGCACACCATGTGCTCCTGTTTATGCAAATCTGACATCACTGACAAAATGAACCTTCACTTGCAACTGACATTAGAGCAAATATTTTGCTTCCACACCAATTTTCCCTCTCCAGTCTGCAGATTTCTGACATTTTCTTTACCGGTTTCTTCAGGATCAAAATATACAATGGCAAGGAAAGGCAAGGTTCAGCATTAAAGGGAACCTGTCAAACTAGGGATCAGAGGGTGGCCACTGCCAAGTTCTCGTAGGATTATTGAATTAAAAACAACAAGCATGTGTTTTTTGAAAAAGTGTTCATTTATGCAGTTATTCTATACAGAGGCTGCTGATGATTTTCTGGCTGAACACTAGAGGGCAGCAGAGTGGCTGCAATTTCAGCTTTCTGCCTATAAGAAAATTCCCATAATTCCATGATGGATGGGGTCGATTACACCTTTTTAATAGTAAAAGGTGGGGCTTTAAAAAAAAAAAAAATAATACTATTGCTGTATCCTGTTCAGAAGGAGAGCTGAGAAGAATCATTTTGTTGCTTACATTCAGTTCATCTTTCAGGCAGAACCTTCCTTTCCTGTTTACTTGTCAATCAGAAGCTTATTTTTTGCTCTCTGTACATCATTGGAACACAGGTGGAGCACACTTTTAAGTTGGCTCAAACTGCAATGGAAAGTAAACGTATCTCACTTTGACCCTTTTAAGTGTTTATCTCTTTAAAAAAGAGATTCTGTTTCTAAAAGTAATAATGGTGAGGGAAATCTATTGAAATAGAGGGGAAATTTTGGCTCTAAGAAATGGAAAATAGTGACATATTGTGGTGAAGTTGTGTTTACACACCCAACTACGTGTAAGAGAAAAAACAGAAGATTAATTTCAAATTTTAGATACCAGGATGATTGAACATAGGTCTGTTTGGTTTCCTTCAAGAAATCCAGTGGGTAGTAAAAATCCCAGAAAGGCTTATTACTAAATGGATTTGGATGGTCAGCATCATAGCAGTCTTTGATGGTGACTCAGTGGTTAGCACTTTTGCTTTTGCAGCGCTGGGTCCCAGGTTCGAATCTCAGCCGGGACGCTATCTGCTTAAAGTTTGCAGGTTCTCCCCCATTTGTGTTGGTTACCTCCTATATTCCAAAACTTGCAGTTAGGTTAATTGGCTTCCACGCAAAATTGTCCCTGGATTGTAATATTGACATATGACTATGGTAGGGACATTAGATTGTGAGCCCCTTTGAGGGACAGCTAGTCACATGACTATGGACTTTGTAAAGGGAACTATATAGATACTGGATAATAATAATTGATCCCATGCATTATTCTTTATCTATAAATCCCAACATTGCAAGCAACACTTCACTATCAAAGTCTTGGCTTTTACATATGCTTTTCTTTTTTAATTTTTCTTTATATTTTGGGGTCATTTTTGGACAATTAATAGTGATGTGGAATTACTTTATTCTATCTCCTAGAATGACCGACCACTTCTGCTTTTTGAAGAACATGGGCTCCATCCCATACTGGTAGTATACAACAATTTTTATAAAATACATTTTTCCAGAAGACCCATTCTTCTCTTTCCAATGATACTTTTTGTTTCACATGCTGTCACAATAGGGAGCGATACAACTTGGATTTGGACACATGGTGGCCATATGATTTATTCCTTTAATAGATTCAAGGGCAATCAAGCCATATAGTGCAGTCAATGATTTCAGTAGAATGATCAATGGCTCTCAAAAACAAATTCTGAAACCCTCCTAGGGATATTCAGTCTGTGGTTGTTCAGAAGTTGGGGGCTATAATTTCAGCATTTGCCAACATGTAATACCATAGTGATTGTATTGAAATATTATGGATGGGAAAATTATTTGAAAGCTGCGTAATCAACCTCCTAATTAAATGCAGGATTTTAATGGCTGTGTATTCATTCAAAATACAGAAGGAACGTAGAAATACTGAAATGTATGTAGTTGTTGTGAGAAGCTAATAATATCTTGATATCAGCCATGTCATCTCTTGTACAGCAGCACCTGGACTGGGAATGGGAGGGGCAGGAGCAGGGGCCAATCATATGGTTCAGTGCACATGTGCTGACAAGTGACTAGTTAATATTCTGTTGCTCCTTTTCTATGATAGACTGGGGCCTGGGAGGTGACCGGACATAACTGCTATAGCAGTGGTCCCAATCTTTTGGAGCTCACGGACCACTAAATGCACAGACTCCGGACTGTGCATGCATGGGGAGTTGTGTGTCACTCAAAGGGGAAGAAATTTTCCCCCCAGAGTGACGTCATTATGTCAGAACCCTTCCCACCAGAGACACAACCCGCCCACTGCCCGAGCCTGCGATGCGTATGGGAGAAATGGTTCGCAGCCCCGGTGTGCCCCACAGCGGGGTCTTTCTCCTGACCTTGCTGGGAGGTGCACCAGCCAGAGCCCTGGCCCACATGTCAGATGGCTAGGGGTTGGGCCCACATGTCAGATGACCAGGGGTTGGGGACCCCTGTGCTATAGAAAAAAAAAAGTTTGGTATCAATCCGGCTGTGCTATGAAGTAGGGTTGTGTGAATCTCAGGACTGTCTGGATGGAAATATAAACATATAAAAAATATAAACATATAAAATATATATATATTTTTAAAGAGACCTTAATATTGCCCCCTTATTACTTTGGGATCCATTTCCTTCTATAAATTCCCAGTCCAGGGTCTTGAAAATAATGATTTTTCTGCATGATCAATATAAGGAATAGAAATGAATCCCTGTTTTCAGCAAGGCAGCTAAGCAGGGTGACACCAAGATATGCAAAGCTGAGCAAGGAAATAAGGGTGTCACCTAGCAGGCTGCAGAGACATGCATACCATAGAACTAGAAATCATTTGCTATGTAAACTCATTGAAGGAATATCTGCACAATAAATGTTCCTTTTACCAAAAAATATTCTTCTCTTTTCCCGTCAATACATTTTTCGATTTCCTTTTGCGGTCTGGATGAATGAAGTCAGACATTTTTGTATTATCCATTCAGAGGACCGGGCACAATGTGTCACCGTAGCATTCAAACAAGTGAACTGCATCTGACATTGAAGAATTATTAATAAAAAAGCAGATTGTTGGCCAGATGATGAGAAGCCGGCTGATGGAAATCATTATCAGTCGTGTTGACCGTACATTGGAGATTTTAGCTCCATCTAAAAGTTTTAGTTTGTTAGAGGAACTAATACAAGGCATCTGTTAGTCTTCATGTGGAAGGTTAGGAGGGCGATTTGATCTGCTAAATTCAGTCTCTAAACTGGGAAACTGAGCTTTTATAGATAAAAAAAAGTCCACATTTGAACTGATATGCGCACCATGCCAAAACAGGTCTGGCTAAAGTGCGCTGAATGTTGAGTGTGGCATTAAGGGAAATGGTTGTGATGTGAGATTTACAATGCCTTGAAGTTGTGAGTGGTGCTAAAGTGTGCCTAAGGAGTGGGGGAAACAATGGTGCATGGCGCAGGGTGGGGATAATGGGTAATAGTAGCTAGTGCAGGGTGGGGGAAACAACAATGCTTAGCAGTGATGGGGCCAATAATAGTGCAGAGCTGGGTGTACTCAGAAGGAACAATTGTGCTAGGAAAAGCATGGGGAAAATAATAGTGCCCAATGAGGAGTGAAGTGAAGGAGAAGAAAAGTCCCTGGCAGGTGGTGGGAGGGTGTATATAGTGCCCAGCTGGGAAGGGGGCAAGCAATGATGCCCAGTGGGGGTAAGGCAAAAACAAAAGTGTCCAAAAGGATTGGGAAAAAATATATTGCCTAGTAAGGAATGTGGGTGCCCAGTTTGACAAACTTTTAATAAATTACCACACTGGTTAAACTTTTTGGAAGTCTCATTTAAGATCTATCATCCAATACCTTTACTGGTTCCAGTCCCTGAGCTGTCCTAATTCGGACTTATTACTGCCATCCTACTATGGTCTTTGGGGTCGGCTTTTGTTGACTTGAAGTCTGTGGATGTACATCACCCATGTGAGGAAAGTGGAATGCCGGTCAGAAGGGGTCATCAGCAGGTGAAATGCACCTGTCAATGAATTGTAATAGATCTCCAAAACATTTCAAACTAATGAAATCAACACAGCCCATGAACACAGATCTATAAAGAAGCAGAGATCCTGATCTATGAGAGGGGGAACTTTCCATCATTCATGCAGAAGTGGCTACATCATGACAGAACAGCAGGTCTGGTGCCCAATGTGTAAAGATTTGGAGATTTCTTATTAGGTCCGTTTTGTGATGCCACCAAGATAAGACAAAAGACCAACAACACAGATAGGTATAGCAACAAAGATCCTGAACTATGAGTGAAGGAACTTTCTATCATTCATGCGTAAACACATGGACCTGCAAGATTTCCACTTGGGAATGTTTGAGGGAATGTGTGCTTCCCTGGTTGATACATAGAGCCCCTCATGTGAGAAGACTTAGATCCTGCCATCACTGGAAATACTTTGCTAAAGTTTTTGAGTACTTCTATTTATTTGCTAGTTCTCATAGAATATTTGCATGCAAACAACGCTGAGATAATTTATAGCTGCTCATTTCATAAATGAATAAAATTGGTTACAAGGCTAGTAAACACAGCACAGATAAACCAGCGGACTACAGAAGATGTGTGTTAATAAAAGTCTGTAAATGGAGGAAAGTAAATGGTAAGAAGCTGAATCACTCAGCCACAAAGGTTAATGTGAGCGATGCTGGAATTTTAATGATTAAAATTTAGAAGGATGAAGGTAAGCCTGAAAATTGCCTGGACAGTAATGTTTGTTTCAATGGATTCTTAAGTCATGGGTCAAAATTTCCACAGTCTGGACCCAGACCTCGAAGACAAAATACAATTTACATAAACAAATATAAAATAAACTTAAGGAGTGACTTCACGGTCACTTGAAATAGAAATATATATGTTGCACCCTGTATTAAATTAAGATTGTGTTTAAATATTAAAAATACTGTCAGGATACCAATATTGTATGTATGCTGTAAATTACAACTGTTAGGAGTCGCTTATCTGGCTGGCAATCCCGAGCCGTATCACACCTTGTCTATTCTCTCCGGTGGCGGCAGCAGCAAGAACAGAATTGTCAGCCCTCTGTTTCGTAGTTCCCAGAATCTTCTGTTTCCCTTTACCTGTGCAGCCTGAGATGTACTTTCTCTGCATCCCAAGCACATACCGAAGCTGAATTTTTAGGAGATTTTAGGAGCTGATTAGTTCCTGGTTTCATGCTGCCTTGCTATTGGCTGCTAGGACTTAGTAGCCTCTCTGCTCCCAGTCACCAGTTGCCTGTTGTAGCATTAAGCTGAGCTGACCTGCTGCTGGTGTGTTTGTTGGATTTACCAATGCCGACTGAGATTGTATGCTGCCTGGAACCTTTCTCGGTGACCCCGTCTCTGCTTTGTCTTACCCTCCAATACCTCACCTGGTGGACTGATTACCTTCCATATGACCTCTGACTCTGTATTCTGGACTTGCTTCTGCTGGACTATCCTGTACTGCATTATCTGTGGGCTCCTGGTCCTCTGTCAGTCCTTCCCCAGATGCCATATTTGCACCCAAAAGTCCCGGGGCAACTGTGTTCTAAGACAGTGCAACTACCCTGCTGAGGTTAGGAGGCTTGCTGTAGGTGAAGAATGTGGAGCTAGATTGGGGGCCCAAGGCCCTTATAACATGAACGGGCAAATAATATGATTGCCTAAGTCTCCATTTATGTGTGCGGAGGATCCCTATGCTTGTAAGATAACAATTTGTTTTATGTATTTACAAATATTAGTTACTCTTAGAGCCCTTTTACACGCATGGTCCTGGGGGCACAGCACACTGCACCACAGGTAGCCAGATTTAAATGGATGGATGAGGACGTGCAGTGTAAATCTTCAAACAACTATATGGCCAAAATCAACTTATTGCTTTTAGGAACCATCATGAGATCTGCCAAAAGCTGCAACTGCATGCAAAAAAAAGTTCTTCTAGTCACTGGAATGATAAAAGCCCAGAGTAGAATCCTGCGGCTCACCATGGGTCTGAAATAGCCTTAAGTAATTTCATTAAAGTGGGAAAAGATAAAAATTGGCCATGTAATTCCATGTACATGTCAAATTTCTGTAACTGGAAACAATCACGAATATTTAGAATGAATGAGCACCGTACACGCAGTGCTGGTCTGTTATATGGAGAGGGGAAGGGAAGAATGAACAGGAGGCACCTTGCTCTGTCCTCCTCTGGTCAGTCGTTTAGTGATCGACAATGGGTGACTCTCCTTTGTCCAATAATCATTAACTTTGGGTGTCAATTATTCATTGTGTACATAGCTTACCTCTAGCCTTTAGCACCTCACATTCATCCATATTTTTTATGTCCAATTGTGTTGTTTAGTTTGGATTATGGTTGGGTGTCCCCCAGACAGTTGGCGTAAATCCTTGGAATGGGGGCAACCTTCCAGAACATCTTCAGCTAGCACCCCAAACAATATATACATCTGGTCCTCTATGACCCACTTTTCCAACTCTTCAGCGCTGTTTGTGCTGTGTACATTACAATCCAATTTCCCTACAAGCAATCCAAAAACATGCGGCACCCACACAGAGCACGCCTCAAGTTCATCTCTACCTCATACAGAGTTTCATTACGTGGGCCGCCAAAACCAAAAAAGGGCAGCCCTGGAATGTACAACGGGCAAGTCGGAAATTAAAAACACCTCCAGGATCGGCTTCATGGAACTCCCTCGAGACCGGCGGACCTCTGGAACAGAATTCATAATATCTAACAACTTTGACTAAAGTTTCTAAAACTATTTTGTCTATACAGCCGCAGCTTCAAAAAAAAAAATACGGGGGACTCAGTCGTGTTTTCTTAGCAGGTTATGACTGAGGGGAACGAATATTTGTCTCTGACAGGCGGGTTTTTTAAAAGCCGTCCAGCTCATGGTAATTCTGGAAAATATGGGTCTTTACCAGAAATCAGACTCATCTGTGGATTAAACCGTGTGCTAAAATGAATAATGGGTTACAGGAAAGTCATTGTTAGCCCACCCGGTCATGTCTTGTCCCGAGTTCAGTTATAATTGATTTGGGGATTTGTATTGTGTGTAATAACGTATTATGAATTCTTCACACTGAGTATTATACCGGGATTCCAGTTATGAAATACTTTGTTCCAATTATCTCTTTTTTTTTAACCTATTCATGGCAAGTTTTTTCATAGTCATACAGTTACCCTTCCCAAAGGATAAACATAACATTACAGTCCAATATGCATTTCCTTTACTTCTTTACCAGTCACACCGGATTCAATCTGATATCCTAATCTTGACTTGGCCGTTCTTTCCCCTCCTGCTTTTGCAACTTCCTATTGGTAGACAGCTTTGATGTTGAATATGGAATAGCAGAAGTTGACAAACCAGGTCTCCTATTTTGCTAATTTGGCCTGGCTCTAGTTTTTGGGGGTGTCAAGGGCATTCTTAATGCAGTAAAAGGTTCCTTTATTGTAATTTATTAGCCAACCTTTTCTTTATTAGTATACTTTTTTGGAAGTATTCAGGTTGGGGATATGCCAAGTCCTCCTCCTCTTCTTTCATCTTCTACCGCTGGTACGAGGGATTCCTCATCATGCAGAATGATGGGATCAGTGCTACTCCCATCTACTATGCAGGAGGGCTACAATGGTGATGCACACTTGGGGGGCTTGATGTACTTCAATCACAATATTTCCTCAGTCTACTGTAGGGGAACCTTTAAAATAACTTTTGAGTCTCCTAAACCCCTGCAACAGTGTTATATGCCCAGTTCTAGCTACAATAGACTTGTGGTCAATGGGATGAATGACATTTATATTGCTGGGCGGTGGGAAGAATGTTACCCTTACAGATAGCCAAATAGATCATTAGTGTCAGTGGTAACTGATCTGAGAGGTACAAACTGCTCATTGCTCATGGAACCCTTAGCAAGCCCTGGAGGAACTCATGGGTTCTACGGAACACTGGATGAGAAATACTGGTCCACTGGGTTGAATTAGAATAAGGGTAGCTTCCGATTGCATGTGCATATTACCAGCTGGGGGACTAAAAATGAATAAAAAATAGAGTTGGGGTTCTTTCTCTTCCACTGATTGTCAGTTTAGGACAGTGTTTCTTGACCAGGGTTCCTCCAGAGAATGCTAGGGGTTCCTTGAGCAATTTGTGCCTCTTAGGTCCTCGGCCCCTGAAGATATTTTTGGCTGTCTGTAAGGGTGACATACTTCCCATTGGCCAATGTAAGAGGCATTCTTCCCCCTGACCACCACACTAATATACTGTGAGCTTTGGATATAGTTAATATAGCAGGGGGTCCCTGAAGACCTGAAAGTTATTTCAAGAGTTCCATGATTCAAGAAGGTTCAGTAAAGCCTCTGAGATATGTGTGTTTGCTTTTTGAACTCTGTGCTGTGTAGCCTCGTCCACCTAAGATATCACCACCATTCAGATTCAATGATCTCGGGCATGTCTCATTGGTGGCATTCATAAACTTCCCATTACTCACACTTTGATATATATGGTCTGCATTGGCTCATGTTTTATATTCAGGGCCAACCAGAAAAAATGTTACGAGCGACCAACAAGAATTTGGCGATTAAGCCAGCCAGCTCTGAAAGATGGATGCCAGGATAACAGGCTCACGGCACATCGGCAGTTTGCCCTGAGTTTGTTTAAAGTCAAAATATTTTTTATGTAATATTAACCATAACATTCAGCAACTATTCTGTAAACATGTGCGTGGACTAAATGGAGTTTTTTTACAAATGCCCTGAGCTCTTCTTTAATTGATTGAATTTTTAAGAGCTCTTACTCAGAGATAGACATCTTAATGTATTTTTATGGCCATTTTATCCTTACTTGCCTTTATAGAGTAATTCCACCAGACCTGAGGATTTTCTTAAATAGCTTCAGTGAGCCGAATTGGAAAGAAACATAAACTGCTGATTCCGCCCTTCCCAAATATAGGTATTTTTACACCAGGCCGCAAAGCTCTCCAGGTCACGGGGAATGGATAGAGACAGCGGTTTAGTGTGACCACATCTGGTGGATCCAAGCAACGCCTGCCCTCCGCACTGGTTAATGAGCCGTGGGTTTCAGTGCCGTTTGCAAACACCAGCCGAGTTCTGCAAGCTCGGAATGTCAAGTCGTCCTTCAGTTCTTCTCTCTGATTTCTGAAATCAATCTAACCAAGAAAGTGAAGCCATTTAAAAATTATTTTTCTCTTGTTTTTTAGCATATTTTTCTTATATAAATTCAATATATTATCAAATACAAAGTTATGTAAGAAGTTTTCATGATGTATTACAGTTATTTCATGTAGCATTTTACACCAAAAGGTATAGAATGAGTATATTTGTGTATGTTTTTGAACGTAATATATATATTATATATAGTTTCATTGTAGTGACATGGCCCTTATAGTACATAAGGTCAGAATATTTTAGATTAATTGGTGTTTGATGTTCTGGTTGCAGCTCCGCATGTTTAAGGCAGCACCTTGAGCAGAGTGCAGTGACTGTATAAATACTAAATATATATATATAGTAGAATAAAATATATGATACCAAACTTAGAGGGTATTTGACATTACCTACCTCACACCTGGGAATACAGGGCCATTAGTAATTGTATTGCTGCAGATTTTCAGACCTTTATTTGGGATCCAGGCTTGGATTGTCCTGGAAGGACTGGGCTTTTCCAGGCCAGATGTATCTGTCCATTGATAAAAGGGCACTTGACTTTGTGTCAGAGGAAAGTTGGAGCCTGAGGACAGGTGGCTCAGGTGAAGAGGCTGTGTAACCTGTGTGCAGGAGGTCTATGGGATCCACGGGGAGAGCCAGGAAGCAAAATTCTGTGTTTAGTTGTTATGTTGTTCATGACGGTTATTCCCCTGCGATCATGGAGTTTGCTTAAGTTTGCTGCTATTTTTGAAAAAGTAGGCAGAGTGCCCTGAAACTTTGCAGCACTGGTCCAAATCCCGGCCAGGACAATATCTTCATAGAGTTTGCAGGTTCTCCCCGTGTTTGCATGGGTTTCCTCCCGGTATTCCATTTTTTTCCCACATTACACAAACATGCAGTTAGGTAAATTGGCCTTGGATTGTGGTAATGACATATGATTATGGTAGGGACATTAGATCGTGACCTCCTTTAAAGGGTAGTTAGTGATATGACTATGGACTTTGTAAAAAATATGTTGGCGCTATATAAACAATATAAATACAAGCTTTTATTATTAAAAAGTACTTATATAGCGCCAACGTATTACTCAGCATTGTACAATAAATAGGAGTTGCAATTGACAGGCAGATACAAATAGTGACACAGGAAGAGGAGAGAACCCAGCTCAGAAGAGGAAGATGAAAGGACCCTGCTCTTAGCACCATGAGAATTGTTCACATTGGCAAGTGAAATTGTAAAACCCATCAAAGTAATCATCGCTCATTTGCTCTCATCAGCTATAGTACCATTACAAATATTTCCTTGGATAAATGGGAATAGAAAGAAAAATACATTGATCAGGTCCTCTGTCCTTTGCACACTTTCTGGGTCATTACAAATAGTCTGTTGACCCTTTCTAGTTCTTACTATGGGGTTCATGATGATGAGTTTTGTTGTAGAGATCTGAGAATTGGAGTGGTTTGGTAGTTTAGCGAAGGACACTGTGCGGGTCTGACACCACAACAATGCTGAGGGTTTTCAGTCTACCACAAGGCTTATGTGCTGAGAGAACTTCTGGCAGATTGTAAATGGATAAACACTGGAGAAACGGGCATGTATTACAGAGATGTACTGAACAAGTTTTTATATTGCACTATTTTACATAATCAAATAATCTTGCTCTGCTGTCAAATGTTGTAGGGTCATTGTAGAAGTCGTGTTTCTACCCAAAACATTTTGATGTCATAAATATGTCTTTATCTCCCATTTCTAAAGGTTGGAACTGATAAGGATAAAAATATTTGGAAGTAAGGTAAAAAAAAACAAAAAACTTAATGTGAATTTTTAATGTAAATCTACAGAGAACTATCAGCTATTGGAAACATACTGCAGGAGAAAGCTAGAGCCTACAGGCATACTACAACAGATTGTCAGAGATGTCAAATACAGCCAGACACTTAGCATTTATAGGCAAAGTTGAGCTCCTTATAGACGTGCGGTAAGATGTTTCACTGTAAAGCATGCTCCCAACCTCTCCCATTCTACTGTATCGGAGGCGTTAGGTAACACTTTGCGTTTGCATGCAGTTTCATTGCAGTAGGGTTGCAGCACCATTCCTGGTTGGTTCCTATTGAGGAAGAACTGCGGCACCACCACAAATGTAAGGGCCAGGCATGCAAAAGCATTGACTTGTGGTGCAATTTTCCCCACCTGGGCCCTGCAATTTTTTGCATTGCACCTTGGAGTTGCTAACCCTGTGGTTTTCTACCTAGAGGCTTTCGGCTTTCGATTTCTCACCACATTTATTTTGTTCTGCCTGTGCCCAGCTGTACATGGAGGTCAGATTGTCAGGGCAGCGCCATAACGAGAAGTGTGAAAATCATCAGTGCGGGAATCAGGTTTCCTAAGCATTTAGGAATTATAGAGTGCAAACCAGCACACCCTCGCTGTCATGTCACTCATTAGCAGATGTTTGAGCCACGGATAGATTGAGTTTGACATACCCTGGAAGAGTTAGGCCGCGTCTAAGAAAACTATGATTTCATGTGATGGCGGATAATTGCAGGCCGGAGCCGGGCTTGGGTGACCCTACAGGCGAAGTAATGGTGAGAGGGCCGAGCAGCTGCTCCCTTTACTGCGTCTGCTCAATTTCCAACACCTCTAATTGTTTTAGGAGCTTGGTGTTGCTTTGAGAAAATGCCGACATGACAGATTTTCTGCTGTTTGTTCTGATCAGCAACAGAATATTTCTTCATCGTTCAGTGACTGAGATCTGTAAGCTTGTCAGAACAGTTTATGGGAGAAGATAGATTATACAGTGCATTAATTTTGTATTTTTGTTGCTACTGTTGATAAAAAACAGCAGAAGTTTTGTTAATGGAAAAGTATCTTTTTTTGCAAAGTTTAACTCAAGGCAAACTTAAAAGACACAAACAGTGTATTATTTAAAAAGTGTACTCCATGGACAATCTCTGAAATGCTGAAGGGGTTTGGAAGTGTAATGAGCTTCAGCATGACTCTGAGTCCCTCTAGGAGCACGGACAATTGCATGGCAATATAGAAGCAATGGGTCCTGATGTGATCCTGAGGCCATCTATAGGCACAGACAATGATGTGGCTGACAATGGGTCCAGAGAAGTGATGAGCCTGGCTTTGATCTTCTGACCTGTTCATCAACCAAGACAATGGCATGGCAGCTTGGAAGGACCAGTAGAAAAAATGAGCCTTGGTGTGATCCTGAGTCTAAATAATGGAATGGCAGCCCAAAAGGATCCAAAGGACCTTTGAGCTCTGGTGTTATCCTGAGATCCTCCATAAACACAGAAAATGACAAGAAGGCCAGTAGGTGTGGTGGACCTTGAGGAGATCCTGAAGCCTGTCTATCAGCACCGACATTGGAATGGCAGCTTAGAAAGATCAGCAGGACTGATGGGCCCAGGTGTGATCCTGAGACCTGTCTATCAGCACAGGTAATGGTTTGACAAGTTAGAATGATCAGGTGAAGAAATGGGCATTGGCATGAGGCCTTTAAATAGCACAGACAATGGTGTCGGCAATTATAAAGAGTTAAAAAGGGGTTACAAGCTTTGGTGCAATCTTGTGACCTGTCTATAAGTCCAGACAATGGAATGGCAGTCCACAAGGGTTAAAAGGACCTATGAGCCCTGGTGAGATCCAGAGACCCTCTATGAACATAATGATGTGAGAGCTTAGAAAAGTCAGAAGGAGCAGTGGGCCCTGGCATTATCCTGAGGCCGGTCTTTAAGCACAGGCAATGGTGTGACAGCCTAGAAGGATCAAAAGGCACAATGGGCTCTGGTGGGTTCTTCAAGTTATCTATGAGCACAGACAAAGAGCTTGGAAGAGTCAGTAAGACTGTTGGGCCATGGCATGATCCTGCGACCTTCCATAGGAACAGACAATGGCGTGCCAGTTATGAAGGGTTAGGTGGAGTGATGAGTTCTGATGTGATCCTAAAGGCTGTCTGGTAGCACAGACAACAGTATTTAGGTTTAGAGAAATCAGGAGGAACGAGGAACCCTGGTGTGATCCTGGGACTTGTTTGCCAGCATAGACAATGGTGTAACAATTTAGAAGAATCAGGAGGAATGATGGCCCCTAGTGCCATCCTAATGCCCTCTAACAGCAAAGACACTGGAATGGCAACTTAGAAAAGTTAGGAGGTCTGATGGTGGACCCTGGTGTGACCATGCGGCCTTCTAAAAGCGCAGACAATGGCGTGGCAGTTATGATGGGTTAGGAGGAGCGATGGGCACTGGTGTCATCCTGATGCTCTCTATCATCACAGACAATGGAATGGCAACATAGAAGGGTTTGGGTTGTTAAATACTGTATTAGACAAGACCCGCAGTCAATGTTTAGTTAAAATAAACAAATCATTAGTCAATGACATAAAGCTGAACCCAGTCAAATATACAGATGAACATTCATATATATGGGGGATGGAATACCAACAAAATGATCCCTGGGAATTACAAAGCTCCATCACAAGCATGGCCCTGTCCAGCAAGGCAAGAGATTTAATTGGCTGCTTAAGCTGCTTCTCTTTTCCCCCTGTTCTGAGAACTGCAAGAGACTGATGGTAAATTAATCTAGTTCCACTGCATGCAATTAAAAAAAAATACATTTCCCTATTTAAACGTAAGCAAAGCTGCATTTTCTTATATGATAATGCAATGCTTAGTAAAGGTGCGTACACACTTCCAATTTTTATCGTTCCAATCGAACGACGAACGATCGATTGGGCAAAAAATCGTTCGTAAAAAAGTAACCAACGACGCCGACGAACGAGGAAAGTCGCTGGAAACGAACGACCGGACCGACGGATCGGATTGGACGACGATCGTTGAACATCGTTCGTGTGTACGGTCGTTCGGTGATCATCCATGTTCAGAGCATGCATGATGAACGAACGTCCGTTCACTTTCCTGTCGTGCACATAGTTCCTCTATCGCTCAAACGATCGTATCTGTTGTGTGTACAATATCTACGAACGATCGTGTCGTTAACTCTATGTCCAGGATCGGTGCTATACGATCGTTCGTATATATCGTGCATGAACGTTCGTCGTTCGTTTTCCAACGATAATAATTGGAAGTGTGTACGTAGCTTTATACACATTGCATTGCGTTTCTATTCATCTGATTAAAAAGCTCATCTCTCTATCACTTAACTCTTCTCTCCTATCAGCATACTGACTGTACTGCAATGCATTTAATTGGCTCCTTCTACTGTTTTTTTCTCCCACTGAGCTGTTCTCTACAGAGATTGGAAATCAAATCACACTGCTTGTGTTTAAAAGAATAAATTCAATAATCTATTACTAAATACAGATCTTAATGATGTGCACAGATTTGTATCAATTTCATTTTTCGCCCATCTTGTCCATAAACCAGTCAATGAAAACTGTTTAATTTGTATTTATCTGCCCTTGAAAGGATCTGCATTCAGCCATACTTCCAGTAAAATGGTATTTAAATGGTAGAAATTCCCGGAATGTGGACACTTATCTTCTGCTCTATGAAAGCCAGATGTATATTTTTTGATGTTTCCCAATGAAATGACGGGGTACCATTATGTACGTGGCGATGCGGCTTTGAAGGCGTCTTATATTACAGGAGGTGATCATCTCCCATAGGATAATATCTCACCTATCCATTTTCACTTGACGCAGTGTCACACCGACTGTCTGATGCAGCCCAGATAATGGTCTGTGGACAGTGAAACGGATGGCGGTGGGTTGGCTGATGTCTGCTCGGCTGATGGGCAAAGTGAGAGACAGCGCAGCATGACAAATGTAAGAGATAAAGATAACAAAGGCTGAAACTCAACAGATGGAACACAGCAGATTTCAGCATGCTATGGGAAATGTTCATATGATTTCAGCAAGTGCAGAATTCAGGGTACAAACTATATATAAAGATATATATATATCAGAAAAAAGTTTGGACGCACCTTCTCATCCAATGGTTTTTCTTTATTATTTTTTACATTGTAGATTAATAGTGAAGACAATCATACTGTAAATGGAATAGGGAATTATAAAACATTCTGTTTTTTCTGTTCAAAACATATTTTGGACCCTTCCAAGTAGCCACTTTTTTCACTCTTCTGGCACTCGCTCATCAACTCATCAGCTTCTTGAGGTGGTTGCCTGTTTTTCCATTAAAGCGGAACTAAACTAAAAAAAATCTCACTTACCTTTACTTCCGCAGATTCCTGGAACCCTCTGGAGCTTACCTGGATTTGGTGCTGTGCTATCCTGGAATCCTTCTCCGTCCTGACGCGGAAGAAGCCGTCTTCGTCCGTCTTCTTTCTTCTTCTGGCCACGTCACGCGAACTGTGCAATCATGAGATCGGGTGATGTATCCTGCTGTTAACGGGAAAATAAAAAGTGCCGATCGCACGGCGCATGCGTGGGTTCTGCTTTTTTTCCATTATTGGAAAAAGCCCCTTCTCGATCTCAGGCTGAAGGAGCAGCCAGGAGGCTCCTGGGATGTGTGACATGGGTATCCAAGGAGGCTCTGCACTCCCATTCTGTCTTTACTGCCACTACAGTAAAGAGGAAAGGGGTTGGGCTCATATTTAGTTTAAAAAAAATGGGTTTTAAACCAAAATTAAAAAATAATTTTATCTTACATAAAAGGGTTGTCTAGCCTTTTATGTAATATAAAAATTTTGATGATAGGTCCGCTTTAACAGATGTGCCATCACAGAAGTTAGTTTCTGGACTCACTTGCCTTGCTAATTCATTTGAGGCCATCAGTTGCGTTGTGCAGTGATAGGGTTGGTGCACAGTTCTATACAATGAATAACCCTATTTTATCTTGCTGCAAACAAGCCATTACTAAGGAAGAACAAGAAATAACTGCATGAGCCATTCCCGAGTCTGATTCTTAGGTGAAAGCCGGTGTAGAGATCTGCAAAGAGCGGTGGCAGATAAGTAGTGGTGGGAAAGATGGATGAGTCTGGCTGTAGAACTCATGAGAGATTGTAAAGGGGAGAGCCTGAAAAGTGCCAGAGAAAAGGATCTTGCAGTAGTACAGGTGAGATATTATAAAAGCATAAATCAGACATTTGGTTGTCTCTGGGGATAAATAAAACACTGCATTGTTGTGCAGGTGGAAGTGGCATGAAGATGTGCACCCACAATGCCCATGGTAGCCACAGACCATGCGATCCAGGTTTCTGAGCTGTGATTCTGTAATCTTTACATTTCCATGGAATTAACCATAATTTAGTAATGCTTGTGTTCTGCTGATAATTTGCAAATTATGCAAAGAATATTATCATCATCAATCACTATGAAAAGAAATTCCTTTCAATTAACTGAATCATTAGTGATTCTTTTTATATTTAAATAAAGAAAAAACAGTTTTCTTGTCTCAATTTTGGTTTTGTATTTTTCCTATATTTTTACATAATATTTTTTTTTAAATTGCTCCCTGTTACATATTCTTTTTAGTATTTTATCTGGCAGAGTTCTCCTTAACATGCGATCCCTGGTGTGGATCAGTGCACTCATCGTACTTGGATCCCTGAAAGTTTTATTTTCAAACAGCTGGATAGCTGTGTAAAGGAACCAGCCTTGTCATATCAAACAGTAATACTATGAAAGCATTTCCTAGGGTTCAGATAGGCCGGCTCCTCATAGCTGGGACGTGCGGCTCTGCCTTCCGGTCGATGGGTAATATTGTTTTGTTATACTAAATTATGTAACGCACCAGATCTTTTGCTTTGAATGTTAAGTTTAACAGATTGTTGGTGAAGAGAATAGGAGAGGGATTGGGTTATGTAGTCCTATCCAATTTCTGTTGTCCTGATACAGAAGAGTGAGTAAGAATTGTAATTTCCAACCTTTCTCATCTGATCTGATCACTGCCATTTAAAACACAATACTTAAATTTCACCTGCAGAGAATGTTTGCTGAATTTCAGATTATTGTCTTGCAAATAAACCCTGAATTGGGTTACTGGCTAATTTCCCAGATGACAATTAAAAACTTTAAAATAGGGAAAAAAGTGCCAACTCACCTAAGGACTAGCAAGTTGCCATAGATTACATTTTTACTTTGAGATGAAATATATTTTAAATGCCCCCCAGAGTTTAAAAATAAAATAAAACCCTTTGCCATACTCACCTTCTTTTTAAAGCTATGTGCTGTGCACCTGTCCATGGTAGGGACATTAGATTGTGAGCCCCTGTGAGGGACAGTTAGTGACACGTCTATGGACTTTGTACAGTGCTGAATAATATGATGGCGCTATATAAATACTGTAATCTTAGTAATAATAATAAAATAATAAACTCCATTTCTGAATTTCCAAATCTGGTCAGGCTTCAAGACCAATCTGACCCAAATCTGAGTTGGAATTGGTGGTCAGATGGCTTCAATCTGAGTCAATTCCAGGTCAGATCTGAATTATTCTGACACGGTATTGTAACTCAGTTACAGTCGACCCAACATTACATTACCTGTCATTGACAGGTATAGTAGGTTTTTGGAGGATCACGGCTCTCATTAGAAATAAATGCATGATCTGATTCAGAATTTTGAATCTGATGGGATTTCTTGACTAGTCTGACTAGACTTGATCCGAGTTGGAATTGGTGGTGGGATAGTGTGAATCTGGTGCTGCCATAGCTCTTTTCCCAGTCGAATCTTGGATTGGAACTCTTAGCACTCCAAGTTCTGATCCAACATTACCATATCTGTAATTTAAAAAAAAAAAACTGTTTCCCCACTCTTTTTATTTTAATATCTGTCATTGACAGGTATGGTACTCTATCAGAAGATGACAGCTGTCATTTTCCTGTGGCTGGATTGGCAGAGCCCTACTATACCTGTCATTGACAGGTAAAGTATGGCTCATTAAAAATATACAAATTCTGATTTCCAAATCCAGATCCATTTTTTGACCTATCCAACCATATTTGATCCGTGCTGAAATTATTGATGTCATCAATTTTTTTACATTTGTATGATGCTAATTTCCAGTTCCATGTTAAAAATGTGACCTCTGCATTTTCTTTGCAATGAAATCCCATTTACTTACAGCTGGACAATGGAGTAAGTAAAAAAAAATTATATAATGTAATAATATTATTAATAATAATAATAATAATAATAATGTAATATTATTTCCATCTCACATTGATAAATGCAGCCCTATGTCACCCACCACTCTCTCCTTTTGCTGCAGCTGCACTTGGAAATGGCGATCATGCCTTTCGTAATTGGATTTAGCATCGGTTAATCTTCAGTTACATTCTTACACCTCCATTTCCTTACTGCTCGGTGTGAAGATATTTTGACTTTAGCAGCTCTTAATTGTACGTTAGGTTTCTGATCCGCTGGGAGCCCATAACCAGCCCGGGTCGTGCCCGTAAGGTGTATTTGTGTTCCAGCTGGAATTACATCCAATAGATTCAATTTATTATGGGAAGGGAGCAAAAACAGTGTAAATTCCTTCAGTTTAATCCAAACATGATGTACGAGCTGCCACAAAAGGATATTTGTCCCTGTTCACAAGAAGGACTGTAATAGTTTTCTTTAAAAAGAAACTTATTTCTCCATCTTTTAATTTAAAGGGAAATCATACAATCACTTGAATAAGTTTAAGTAATTTAGGTTCATGGGATCGGTTTGGTGTAAATAATCTATCCAAAGGGTATTCATGTTTTTTAGGATAATTAGTAATTACATTAAAAATGTAATGAGGGGACTTATCCTAATATATTAATGCAATATATAAATATATGCATATCTACATATGCAGCCATGCACAAATCAATTTTAGATTTCTGTTTAATTTATTGGCTTCTTTAATTTACTTGGTGACTGCCGATCAAAAATCACTCAATTTGACTACCACCCGCTGTAAGTGAAGCAAAGTCTAACACAGGGTTTCTCAACCTTTTTAACATGGGGGAATCCTTTAATTGCCTATCAGGTCTTTGCGGAACCCCTTCTATAATTATTATTTCCACAAATCACAGTACATTAGTGTGCTGGTCAGTGGGAATTATATTTCATATAATGTTGGCTATTGGGAAGAATGTCACCCTTACAGCCAAAAAGATCATTGGTGTCGCTTAAACTGATCTGATCATACAGATGGTCATACACAGGCCAAATGCACCCTTAGCACTGCCTATTAACCGATTTTGAATTTCTTAATGTGTATATAGAAAAGAGATAGTAGTGAAAAAACCTTGATGGATCAGGTCAACAAAAGTCTATGGATTGCAGAAATATCTTGTGGCTGGATGTTTCCTGTATGATCGGTGGAAAATTTCCAACCTGATCCATCAAAGTCTTTTTAATTCTGTACTTTATATTCATTACTTCTGGTCAGTTTAATTTGGAATTTGAAACATGCACCCCTACTGGGGGTGTAGTGGGCAGGGCATGGGTGGAAACCCTGTGCCCCCACTGTTTTCGGGAGAGGGCACTTGTGCCCACTCTTTTTTTTCAAAGAATTCTTTGGTGGTCCATGGCTATGGCCGGTCAGTAGAAGGACCCCACTGGTGGGGGGCACTGGCCAGAGCCACGGACCACATCTCCCGTATTGAATTGCAGGCTCAGGGAGGTGGAGGGGTTGTTTCTGAACACAAGGCTCAGACCTGCGATGGGAGAATGGGCAGGTTCTGGTATCATTATGTCATTCCGGGGGAGGTGTCTTCCCCTTTGAGTGACACAGGCAGGGTTGTAGAGGAGCGGGCAAGTACCATGCCCTCTCTTTCTTTGTTTTTTATGACTACACCCCTGACCCTACACATTTTCAATGCACTTTTTTCCTGTTAGATCAGTGTTTTTCAACCAGGGTTCATAGAGAAGTTGCCAGGGGTTCCTTGAGCAATGAGCAGTTTGTGCCCCTCAGGTCAGTTTAAGTGACATCAATGATCTTTCATGCTATCTGTAAGGGTGACATTCTTCCCACTGACCACCCCACTAATATACTGTGAGCTGTGGATATAGTAATTACAACAAGCACTTACCCCCTGAATGAATTAGCACACAAACAAACTTGTTAATTGCGCCAAAAGAAAAAAGAAAAAAAGTAGAAGTCTCACTCATTAACCAGTTTTTCACAAAAACAGAAATATTCCTGTTGTTGTGTTGGAAATTTAGTGTGCTGCAACCTGACAATACACTGGGACAAATTTATTAAAGCTCCTCAAGTCTGGTAAAGATAGACTATCATAGAAGAACCTAGGAGATCCAGCAAATCTGGAGCTGATTTATTAAACGTAGTTTGCTATTAGTTGGCAAATGTTTTTAGCCTGCACCAGATCTGTTCCAGGTTTCTGGGATCACCCAGGTTTTCCCACAATAGTCTATCTTCACCAGTCTTGGTGAACTTCATTAAATCTGGCCCATTGCTTGAGCTTTTTAACCTCCCTAGAGTTAACCCTAAGTGTGACTTGGGGTAGAAAAAAGTTGCTAAAAGCGGTAACCCCGAGTCACACTCAGGGTAGGTAATCCTATGTGATAATAGTAAATAGAGCCTTACCTGATCCGCCGGCGTCCCGCGTTGTCCATCGCCGCAATCTCCGTCTTCTTCTCTCTTCTTCTGGCCGGCTTCTGCATCCGATGAGTCACCGGGGGAGTTCCCGGTGACGTCGGTGCGTGTGTACGTTGCCGACGGGGCGGGGCGGGAAATTCTAAATCCATTTGCATTGCATTCAATACAAAATATGAATGAATGTTGAATGAAAATATTGAATGCAATACATTGGATTTATATGTGTAAAAGCAGTACATTGTTTTCATGAACATTTATTTTACAGTATATATAATAGTATGGGTATAATGTGTATTTTTTTTTAATTTGAAATTAAATATTAAATATACTAAATATAAAGATTTTTCAATTTATTCAATTTATTATTTTTACATGATTTTGTGTTTCAAACTTTATTATACTTTATTATACTATTATATTATACTAAAAATAAAATACATTTTCATGAAAAACAATGTAACGTTTTTAGACATTTAAACCAGAATGAAATGAAGCGCTAGGGAGGTTAAATCCTAAACTGAAAGTGTCAGTCCTGCCGACATCATTTCCAATAAATTGCAGCCATCAAACCCCCCTCCCCACCCACTGTCTCCCTAATTATTATTAGTAAACAGGATTTATATAGCGCCAACATATTACGCAGGACGGCTCATTAAATAGGGGTAGCAAATCACAGAAAAGGAAGAGAAGACCCTGCCCAGAACAATTTACAATCTAGGAAGTGGGGTAAGTAATCCTCTCCTGGTTACAAAATAAGTGATCAGCTCACCCAATTTCTGGCAGAATCAACAGATACCTATTGCCCTTATCCAACACTTTTACCTTTGCACTTTTTGAACATGAACCCGAGTGGAAAAAAAAAAACGAACTGACAGGTATTTTGGAAAACTCCCAAATAACTTCAATTTTGTGTCAAGTGTGAAGTCAAGATAAAAGCACGCGGTCCCTCATATCTTCTAACTGTAGACAGCAATCTAGCCAACATTTCCCAGATCCTGGATGTGCGCTGTGTAGCAGTTCTCCACAAACAGGACATCAGTGGAGCATCTCAGGCCTGATGGAATGTGACGGGATGGATGTGTTTGGTATGCGAGTTATGGAGGAAAGGTATTCCCACTGATATGATTGTCGGGTACAGATCAGAGAGTTATGTCACTGCAATATAAACATAGAAGATTGCTCTAGACATTACATTGAGGCTGAATGTCTGCAAATAACTCCACATGCTGCATATTTCATGTTGATGATGTCATACTTTAGTCAGTAGTCAGCAGAAAACCTCAGCTTTTATTTTGGCTATGAACAGACCTTAGACTTTTTATATTGCACTTACCTTTTATCTATAAATCTTTAGCATTCATGACTGTTTTATTGAAATAGACCCACAGACCTCCTCCTTAACCCCACATAACCTTCAATTACCCAGAAAACATGCCACACTTTCTTTGGTTTGTTGGCCCACAGGCTTTTTATTAAATATCCTTATTAATCTTTTTATTATCATACCAATTAATAACAACATAAATACCATCCCAATAACATTTATTAACAATACAATAACAACCTAATAACAATATAATAACGGTGCTCTTTATTAATGCCCAAAACGTTGCCGGACCTCGAAGGCCCCCACTACCACTTGAAATCTGTGTCAACCAGATATATTTGCTCCCAGCCGCCTTAACACCCATTGAGGAAAGTTATAAATCACCTCTTCTCAAAGCTCATCTCCAACCCAATTTTTAGCATCAACTCCTCTTCTCACCATTCTGAAGATTCCAGTTGGCAACCACTTTATGCAAACATTTGTGGGCGGTTGTGTTTGTGTTGTGTTGGGGTTATAGCTCACTTCTGGCCACCTGGCTTCCTCGTTTGTATGACAAAGTGTTTGTTAAATAGTGCAGTTGACTCCAAAAACTGCTTCTGGATACATATAGGGGCACCCAGAAGTGGCTAATCATGCTGTTTTTGACCATAAGTCTGAAAAGGGCCTTCACTGTTCAACAAGGATCAACAAGTAATACTGAAATGTTACAGATTGGACAAAGAAAATCATGGCTTTTTATTCTAAAAATTTCACTGTCTCTGTTAGAATCTAACACATTTTTCAAAATTATGAACTTTGCAGGAATGTTCCGAATCAATTCAGAATTATCATTTAACTCATACCTAATCATGGACAGGGTGGATGCTATTTACTCCACAGGGGAGTTAGAACGTCCCTGACTCTTTTCAAACCTTCCGCTTTGCTTTAGATAAGAGCCTCATATTGTCCTGATCCACTTGGAGCTGCAGCATTCCTGAAATCGACACCCCATGAACAATTCATTGGAATTGAGTGTTCTGCTTTTATTCTTCTACAGAGTACGACATCTGGCAGTAACCAAGCCCGCAATCCCAACAAAAATGTAACCGCCGCATACAGAATATCTGAAAGAAAATTTGTGTTAACATGACGGACTTGACTGTACCAAGACAAACAATTTGAGCGTAAACGGCAACAGAATGTATTAGTGCGTTAAAGAGTAATGGAAAACAAGAAAATATCATGCCTAAGGACCTTAACCTCATCCCGGCACGTAAAGGAAAATTGTCGCTGACCAAAAATATTCCTTTATGGTTTCCATCCATCACAGGCAACGTGGAAATGATAACTCTTTAGGCCGTTTAGCTGAACATAGTGGTAAAACCAAAACATGTGTTCGAGCTGGCAGTGGTACGTCTCCGGGGGGTTATGGGTAAATCTTTGTTGGAACAGGTATTTTTTAAACCCATTTGTGACTTAGATGTCCAAACCAGATGTAGCAGCACCTATATAGGTAAACACAGCCTTTCTCAATCTTTTTTTAATAGAAGAAGCCTTAAAATTAATTTCGGCTCATAGGAACCCCAACTATAATTACTATATCCACAGATCACAGTACATTAGCGTAAATGCTCAATGGGAAAAAAATTCTCCTACATTGCTTGCCATTGAGAAGAATGTCACCCTTACAGATAGCCATTGGTGTCAGTGACCTGGGCCCAAATTGCTCAAGGAACCCCTAGCAGCTTCTGATCCCAACATAATCCTGGTTCAGAAACTTTGGGTTAACTAGTCAATTACATGCAAGGAAGTATAAGTTTGTTCACCATGTATTTTGTGCATTGTTCTATGAAAAAGCTTCATTCCCCAACGCAAAAGGGTTTTTGTATTATTTACTTGTAATTCTTTAGTTTTCCTGTAACATGTTTTTGTTCTACATCTGTTTGATGTACTTTGGGTTGTCTTAATTAAAAACAAAGTACAGATTTTAAACATGAACTCCTATTTGCCCCCTTTTGATCTGGTAAATATACACTGGAAAGAAGCATTAAATGTTATCAGGTGCCCAGTTGTTATTCGGGAGGAATGGGGTTTTATATTCAAATTTTGGATGGATCTTGGTTTGTATATCTTTCTTCACAAAGTAAGGAAAATGAAAAAACAAGTGTGATGGGTCACACATGGGCTTCACTCTCATTATTTGGTTACTACTGCCTTCAAGGTAGTTTTTACATGTGTCTATATAGCTATGTCTGATGGCCATGGAGAGTCTATAGAAGGCTTTAGAAGGCTAAGTAGTTGAGCTTACCTTGCAGGTGGATATAGACGAAATATGAGACTGTAGTCCTTTGGATTTCAATGAATAGGAATCAATGTAGGGCTGGGGTGGATTGGGTATTTAAAGTACAGATGTTCTTGGAGGGAAAGCCAAACTGATCTCCACCAGCCAATGGTGGTCACTCTTATAGCATACTCTTAGCATAGGTAGGAATCTGATGTCTAGGTGGCCACACAATGGACCTGATTCATTAAAGTTCTCCAAGACTGGAGGAGATAGACTATCATGGGTAAACCTGGATGATCCAGAAAACCTGGAACAAATCTGGTCCAGGATTGCCAATGTTACCACTCCGCCAGCAAAGTAGTCTAGGGGCCACTAGGGTCACCAGCCCATAACCCCTTGTGGGGTAGGACTCTGCACCCCATGTAATGGTAGATAGGTAGATAAAAAGATAGATAGATAGATAGATAGATAGATATATTAGATAGATAGATAGATGGATAGATAGATAGATAGATAGATAGTAGATGGATAAATAGATAGATGGTAGATGGATAGATAGATAGATATAGATAGTAGATGGATACCATCCGAGGCATGGACATCTTTACATTCATGATCCTTCTTTTCGTATTCAATGTGATTCTTCCATCATGTTCTACATGTGATCACATTTAGGAACATGCTGCAGATACCTTTCTCCTATTCTCCTATTTCCTCCATGTCACATTGTTGCAAATGTTACATTTCTCCCCAAACACCTGTTAGAGCCATCAGGGCAGTGTGTGTCGTTAGTGAAAGGTTTTATTGTACAGGTATTTCCTCCTGTGGTTGTAATGGTAATCCACTCAGTCGTCACCGCCGCGGCATCTGTTGTTTTACAGGTTTTGGAGTTTGCTGAAGGGGGACTGCTGTGTTTTCATACTCAGACACAATCAGAGAGCTTTAACCACAGTTTATACATCATGGAAAGGTTTCATCACCGCACCGGCAGACGTCTGGTAGTTTAGGTTCCATGGTGCGGACTGATTTAACCCGTGTGATCACTAAAATGAAAAAAGCACAGAACAAGAGAGATTGTAAGAGATATTTTCCTGTACGTTATTAGGAGTGACATGTATATTGTGGCTATTGAGGGAAACTGGATCTGCAGAGGAGGGGAAAAAGGGGAAAGGGCGGGGTCATTTTAGCCCCTCCCCAGAGAAGCCCCTCCGCCAGAGCTTTGGCCATTTTATGCAAGCCGGTGGGCCCACCCATCCCTTTCCCAACCCCCTTTACCCCACAGAATCTTAGGTTAATTAGGTCATTTATATTATTACACTATATTTATGTAGCACCAACATATTACACAGTGCTGTACATTATATAGGGGATGCAAATGACAGACAAATACAAACAATAACACAGAAGGAGGAGAGGACCCTGCCCAGAAGAGCTTACAATCTAAGAGAAGGTAATGGTATGTGACTACTAAGTAAAAGAAAGTGCAGAATTATCATACTTCCCCACCAGTTGCCCTGTGGAATGGCATTTTGTCAAAGATGAAAGATATGTAATTCTGAACCCCAATAACATTTAATGCAGCTTTACATTATTTAAATGTACTGTATTGTATTCTGTGTAAGTACCCTTTGTG
The DNA here is from genome assembly GCF_032062135.1 of Pyxicephalus adspersus. NCBI lineage: Eukaryota > Metazoa > Chordata > Amphibia > Anura > Pyxicephalidae > Pyxicephalus > Pyxicephalus adspersus. The sequence continues at coordinate 9,070,332 of NC_092858.1, read as the reverse complement.
TCCTCTAAACAATCCACCGCCCCTTTCCGGTCTACCACTTTTGAGAGCTCATGTAGTTCTATAGCAGACTTCAAAGGCCAAATTTCTTACCTATATGCAATACTAGTGGCACCTGTTCACAAATTATGATACATGGAATTAAGGGAAGTGGAGCTGGAAAGGTCTTGGGATCTTGGGAATGGTCTGAAATAGCCCAAGGGCTCTCAAAGGTTCCCCTTAACCCTTCTTTAGTGGAGGCGAATTACAAAGTGATGTTTAGAAAGAACAATGGCGCATGTATGGCGGTTTTGCCCCAAAGCTTGTGCCATTTGGTCTGAGTTTTTTACCTTATATCCAAGGTTGTTTAGAGTGGGATAAACAAGACACATGAAGGGGCACTATTCAATAAGCTAGATCAAAAATTTTGAAATTCACCCAGATTGAAAAAAACTGATACTTTTAGCGGCCCCTATAAAGTTGGCAAAGGCTTGGAAAAAGGTTGATATTTTAATGGAAGTTAAATTGGATAATGGTTAACTCTCAAGCTGATAAACTCTCAAGCATATTGAATAATTAAATTGACAAATTTAATCTAATATGGGGCCCATGGTGCACATACACCTCTGGCCTAGGTAATTAAGTCCTATAATAAACCAATTTCCATAATGATTCCAGGTAATGCAGAAGTCTCCATACAACCCAATTTCCCTTTTTTGTCCCTATGGTGTCACCCAGTTCAGAAGAAGTGCCTATTACTTACTTGGTTAGAAGGGAGAAGGTTTGGTCTTTAATTTTTGGATTGAGTCCTGAGGGTTATTTTTTTGAGATCTTTCTCCTTTTGACATGAACACAATTCATTGCTTCTTTTGTTCTTTAAATTCTTGTTATCCCTTGTGTGTCATGTTTTTTTTTTTTTTTTTTTGTGAAAGAGGTTTATTGTTCAGTTAAGTTAACTGCCATTCAACAGGATGGTGCTGTAATATTGTAAAATGTCTTGTCTTGTTATGCTATGCTATTTTATTATGGAAAAAACTATAAAAATATTGAAATACAATCTGTGTACCCAAACTTCTATAGGCCAAAGTCCAATACAAGTGGTTGGATGGCTTTACAGCCACCAGATTCATTTTTACCTGAAAAACCAATCTGAGTAATATGATGGCGCTATATAAATACTGTGTAATAATAATAATAATAATAATAGAAGCAGCTGTGAGTTTCTTTTAATTCCTCCACTGTTATGACCTGTAAGACACACCCTTGGCAGTCAAAGTCGTACAATCATATTTTGCATGTTCATATTTATCCAGTTATTTATTGTTTGAACATTTTTAAGTTGCTTTATAACATGCACTGCATTTTTTTGCACAATTTTGAATGTTTGTTTTTTTATATATATTGTGTAATAAAAAACAAAAGTCTGAGAAAAAAAGTCTCCTGGGCTTGACCAAGCTATTAAAATAAATGTAAGAGAGATAGGTAAAAAAGAAAGGGGGGGCTTTCAAAAAAAAAGTTTTTTTTTAAATCTAACCCTGTCTGCCATTTTGAACTTTTTAAAAATAGAAATCCTTGCATGGTAAAATTGAAAGCTCAGGAAATTTGAATGCTCCACTCAGAGCCAAACATACTCTGGAATAAGATGCAATGGTCGTATAAGGTGAGACTCACAATACATCACACTAGCCATTAATATATAAGCTAATAGTAAGTGTTATCAAGCTTTAATGGCGTTTTTATGTCTTTGGAAGCATTGTGGATCCTCAGGTTTCATGTTGGACCAGAAAAGTCTCAGGATAGCAGCTAGGCAAGAGCTTGATATATTACACGCGGCATGAGCATACGCTATGGATAATGTAGCCTACTCTTTGTTTATTATGGGAACCCATCTGATAGCGGCCGTTGGGTCCTTGGAGACACGAACAAATATGTCAACACCTCTATAATTCCAGAAAACCTGTGTTGTGGAGATAAGGGTGCTTAGACCACAGTCTATTACATACGCTGTACAAGACTGGAGACTCTTGACTTCTTAAGTGTTAGAATGTGTAACTTAACTACAAACTGGTAAACAATATAGACCCAGTCTCTGAAATATCTCAAAGAATGTATTAGGATCATTAATGACATCTATATCTGTTTAATATCCTGTATCAAAATCGCTGATAAAGTTACAATAACACACCAACTAATATAAAATAGAGTAAAAACGAATATATGTATACACATACACACATTAATGGGAAAAAGAAAGTACACCCTTTTCAATTCTAAGGTTTCACGTATTGGGATATAGAAAAGTAATCTGGTCCTTAGCAGGTTCTAGAATTATTTAAATTGAATCTCAGATTAGATTCAGAACAGAATTCATCATATCATTATTTATCTTAGCAACATGAAGCCAAAGTATAGAAGTCAAGTGTGAAAAACTAAGTACACCCTATGATTCAATAGCTTGAAAAAACATCTTTACCAGCAAGTAATGGTTTTCTATATGACTTTATCACATTGGGCAGACCTATTAAAGCTCTCCAAGGCTAAAGAAGATACACTTTCATCAGTGAAGCTTGGTGATCCAGCAAACCTAGAATGGATCCTGGTTTCAGGATTGAAAACAATTGCTAACAAATAAATTATAACGTTTAGGAAATCCTTCCCTGGTTTGCTGGATCACCCAGCTTTACTGTATCCTTTCAAGCCTTGGAGAGCTATCATAAATCAGGCCCATTGCTGTGGAGGAATTTGGGCCCACTCGTCCTTACAAAATTGTTTCAGTTCATTGAAGTTTTAAACCATTGATATATGCATAGCTCTCTTCTTGCTATTGGTTGAGGTCTAGACTTTGACTAGGCCATTGCAAGTCCTTAATTCTTTTATTTTTCACCGTTCTGTTGTAGATTTGCTCTTACTTTCATAGGAACATCCAAAGTAGAAATGTGAAGCCTTGCTAACTAGTTGCAACTACCAAATTGGTGCAGGCAGGTGAATGTGTCCAGTAATGGAGAGGTTTTGCATATGTTCTAATGCTTTTTCTATGGGTGGCTCTGCTAAAACAGACAAATCTACAATTTTTTGCTTTTTTTTCATTGGGCATTATTGATATATTAGATATATTAGATAATTGGGGTGTAGTGCATTTCTTTTGTAACTCCATGTAATAGATTATATTGAGTATACAGAGTATAATGGACAAGTGTATATTGGTATAAAATAAAATATACTGTATTTGTGGATGTCATATTGGAAAGGACTGGGTTTTGGGACTGGGAGTCCATTTCTCTCCAGGTTACCGTAAGATCCATTGGCTGGTGTCTCTGAGTGCCTGAGAGCTACTTCATCTATAAAAGCAAGACCTGTAATCAGAAACACACGGTGGACATTAAAAACCCGCTCCCCTCCACCCCTTTCGAAAAGGAGAAAATACTTATAATATTTACATTTCAAAGGCGTGATATCAGTTATTGATTGGAAACCTTTGGCTAAAGAGTTGACCCAAACAACCAGTCCTTCCATTGTACAACATGGAGTATGGACTGAAGAAAGTCCAAATTAATGTGTGTGCCATGGTATACCAGCAAGAGCCAACCAATGCATATTTACAACCATATGTACAAAGAACGATGGTTCATATATCAGTTCACACAAATGAGTTAAGGAGAATTAGATTACAAATATGACCTAGGGTACACACATGCAATGGGAGTATACATGTATTTAAAAAATGTCGTACAAAATATTTTGGGAACTGCAAAGCGTCTTCAGTACAATCCACCATTCGTTTCATCAGCAGTCTCTCGTGTAAAAGTTTACTTCTACAGAAAATAATTTGGACATGTGAGAGGTCATGAGTCATGCTTGGAAAACAGAGTTATGAAGGATGCCACATGACTCAGTACGAAAGTGTTTATTATGGAATTCATATCTGTCGCTAAAAGATAATGAAAAAAGGTCCATGGAAGGGCAAAGTGCAGTTACCCATAACAAGTGATTAGGGTTTGCTGCTGAGGTGGATTAATGAACGACGTCAGGGGGGTGACTTATTCACACATGTCAGATTTTCTCCGGAGATGGGCACAACTATTCGTCTCGGGTGGCTATTATCAAGAAAGTGTACGTAGCTTTACTCGCTTTATTTTTTTTAAATTCCTGATGGTGTGGCGAGTGATAAGAAACACTACGACTGGGGAGAATATAGTTACTTCTCTTTCTTTTTTGTAGTCCTAGGGGGCGATAGAAATGTAATCTCTTTAGTAGTGATGGGTGAATCTGCTCAGTTTTGATTTGCTCTGGGTTTGGCAAATATTTCAGGTTTACTGAACTTGGTTTAAATCTAACACCAACTTACTTAAGCTGCGTACACACTTCCAATTTTTATCGTTGGAAATGAACGACGAACGAACGACGAACGACCGATTGGCCAAAAATCGTTCGTAAAAAAAGTAACCAACGACGCCGACGAACGAGAATAGTCGTTGGAAATGAACGACCGGACCAGCGGATCAGATTGGACGACGATCGTTGACGATCTATCATGTGTACGGCCGTTCAGTGATCGTCCATGGTCTGAGCATGCGCGGTGAACGAACGTTCGCTCAATTCCTGTGGTGCACGTCACTTCCTGTATCGTTCAAACGATCGCATCTATCGTGTGTACAATATCTTTGAACGATCGTGTCGTTATCTGTAGGTACAGGATCGGTGCCATACGATCGTTCGCAGATATCGTGCAGGATCGTTCGTCGTTCGTTTACCAACGATAATAATTGGAAGTGTGTACGTAGCTTTAGCCTACCTCGTGGTTGGGAAAGGAAATATCAACTGATAACCAATTAGTAATGGATACAATGGCTCTGACTTATTAAATCTCTCCAAGGCTGGAGAGGATAAGTTTCCATCAGTGAGCATGGGTGATCCAGAAAACCGGGAATGGATTTCTTCAAAGTCATTTGCTATTTGCTAGCAAATGTTTTCAATCCTTAACTAGATCCAGGTTTGCTGGATCACCCACCTTCACTGATAAAAAGGTATTCTCTCCAGCCTTATATAAATCAGGCCCAATAAGTCTGATTTATTAACGTTTTCCAAGACTGGAGAAGATAAACTATCATAGGAGTACTTTAGTGATCAAGCAAACCTGGAAAAAATATGGTCCAGGACTAAAAGCAATTACCAACTAAAAAATCTATTCAAGGTTTGCTGGATTACCCAGGTTCCCCTGTGATAAAGAGTTCTAATCAGCTGGTAGTTGGCAGCGGTGGGTGATGGTATTGTTAGAACTGAGGGAGTACTGTGATATCTGAAAGGGATAATAAATACTGAAAAAGGATTTACTTACACATTGCTGGACTTAACAGGTAAAAAGTAGATCACATTCCCAGTCCTGCAATATTTTAAGTCAATTTTAAGGAATCTAAGAAGTGTTTTTACCTGCATTGCCCAAGTACCACCACCAGACCTTGGATTTTTCTTTGCTGGAACAGTTTTGTTAATTACTGGGACAGTAACAGTGCCTTGGAAAGGAAATCTTCAGAACATGACCTCTTAGAGAACTTGAAGAGATAAGGGGAGACAGAATAGTTTATAGCATATGATGGCATGTTCATGTTCAGTAGTTGTCTTATTACTCTAAACCTGGCTTAGAACAGAAGGAAAATTATAGGCAAGCAAATATGAGGAATGGAAAATTGCCTAAACCTGTAAAAGAAGACAGTACATGCCAACCCTTCCTGCCATTCCTATTACCTAACAACACTCCTATCATATGGAATATCCTGCTGAATCCCAAGGGATTCCAACGTTTGTGGAATGTCCCTGTTCCAGGTCCACTGCAACTTCCCTGGTTCATTCAACTGACCTACATTTGTCTCCAGTAAACGTACAGAGATCTAAGAGAAGAACCAATGAGAACTATTGGAGACCCAAAAGATCACAACATTTTAATCACCTACAGACTTCAGAAGTGTTCTCACTATAAGAGCAGAGTTCAGTGGCACAGAAAACAGTAAAATAAACTCTATTACAGGCTTTCATTACCATAAGTAATCTCCTATAGCAATTAATCATTTGTTTTCACCCAGTAATTCACACTTGCTGTTCTGCATTGGTAGCACTTATATACTGTATTGTGTCTATAGAGGAGCAGTGTTGTCCCATTTACATAACTACCATCATTTAATGCAAAATTATCAATTTCCTTGACCGTTTTAATTTAATTAATTTAATTTGGCCAAGTTGGAAACCTCCAATTTGTTCCTCCTGATAGGTTCTTTGACCATCCAGAGATATTTTAGGCTTCTGAAAACTTTCCCCCATTTATAATAATGAATAAGACTAGGCAAATTATTAGAAAAATGCTCAGTTTTACTCATTCCAAACTACAATGATTTGGAGAAGGACCAGTTAACAAATGGAGGACTCTATAGGATCCAATAAAGTGTAGTTTCCCCTCATATTACGTATAATGAAATGTGCTGTTTATAGCTCTCTTTGTGAAAGGGTAATGGTTTTGTTCTCTGACATGGAAGAAAAAAATGTATTAAAATGTCCCAGACTGTTGACTTGGAAAGCCATATCTATGAGAACATGACTGTGGGACCTCTCCACACATCTACAGCTTAACGTATCTCCAGCTAAGATAAATAAATAAGTTATTATTCTTTCCAATCAAGATGAAGAAATTAGTTCCTCAACAGTGACTTCGCTGGAACAGCCAGATAAGCTTGGCCATTTCAGAAGAGTTCACCATGATGAAGACTAATGGCAACCAAATGTGCCGTATTTGTTTCAGGCTTATGTAAGTCTTCAGGGTGCCGACCTCACTTTATCAAGATAGATAAAGTTTGACATTTGTAGCTGAAACGTCACCGGTAAAGATATGTTTTAATCTAGGAGATGTCACATTGAAGATACATGACATTGCTAGTGCAGACCGACTACACGGTATTATGACCACACGGTAATATAGAAAGTGCTCAACCCATAAACTTTTTTAAGCAGGGAAGAAGCTGTAGATGTGTGCTGGCCCCTGTACTGTGACCCAGCTCATCAGTAACCACCCAAAAAAGCTGGGTGCTGGTGCCGGGTGGTGTGCCCAGTTAAAAGAGTCTGGAGAGAACACTGGAAGGCTGGACCCTGGGTACTAATCAGGGAATAAATGAAAACTTGTAGATGCACTTTTTTAATTTAAACATTTTTAGTTTAATTTAAACATTTATACTTTAAATAGTCCAAATAGACTCAGTAATTTGACCTCCTGCTATTCAAGGACATTTACAACAAACACACAGCTGGTGGTCATGTTTCTTACTCCTTTGGTGCTAAATAATACAGAATATTATTGATTTTCAATTGGACAGAAGTTCTTGGCTTTATTATTGGTAAGCCTGGCTAGTTTTGCATAATATTTGTTATGAAAGTTAGAGGTAATAATGGGTGCTGCTTTGTGCTTCTTACAGGAATTATTCTTGATAGGGACTATGTATAGGGGTTTTTAAATGGATGCCAACATCATATGTTAAAAGTTTTTATTTTTTTGTAGATATTAACCACAAAACATTGCCATTTATTATAATGACATTTAAGTTTTAAAAGACACACAACATTTACTCCATATTAGTATATTTCATTATCAGCTATTTACATGTTTGATATACTTGATATATCATAAATCATACAATTCTACATTAAATCCCAGGTTACAATCCACAAACTGCAGGGTTGCATATCAAACCAAGACAAGATTTTGGACACCAACAGTACCACTGTAGATGATAATCAGCTTAGCTGTTTAACAGTACAACTTTATATGATGATGCATTTCTCAGAACATTGTCTGCTTCATCAGAGCACGGTACTTAAAAGTTGGATGGAAACAATTACAAACATAAATAATTGCACTGGTATATCATTGGCATCACACAGGAAATATCATATGGAAAAATTCTCCCATGTTAAACATTCACCTTACTGACTACTTGAATAGTCCCACACTGCTTGTAGCAAACTTGGCAAGGCTGATAATCCTCAGGCAAAAATCTCATATTGGCATGATGGTCTGTTGGTCATCACTGCTGAAAGGTTTGTTCTTCCTACAAAATTAAATGTCACCCTGTTATAGGGCAGGTGCCAATCTAACAACCTCCACCGCATGCTTTTTTTGTAGTAAGTTTCCACTCATCCTTGGAATGCGAGTAGCACTGTCCCAGTATTTAGTTGCCAGGATTCAAATGTGCAAGAGATTGCATCTGAGGTAGGACATGGAACCAGGAGCGAAAACAGATCTCTGGGCAAGACAAAGGAATCCACAAAGCACAATAATATGAGCAAGTTAATGGTCATCAAATGGTCAAACACGGGAAAGTGTTTGGATGACAAAGTTCATGCATAGGTAATATTCATCAAGAGTTTCCAAGGAGTCAGAGGGTACACAGTGGTCAAGAGATAGAACTCGGAGAATGCACAGGTGACTGTCAGCAACAATATCCAAGAGGCCAAAGAGCAAGGTCAAGATCAAGCAGAGCTCAGGGAAGGGTCAGGTAATAGAGGGTTGGCAATGAAAAACCATTAAAGTGCACCCAGCATTTTGCGGAAACAAATGGTATCATAAGCAAGGTAGTCAGGTTCAAGGTGAGCTTTATTTTGGCCACTGGACGATCAGGTAATAGCAAGGTTTAGAAGGTGGCAGACTACCCTACTAAGGTGGGCACTGCGTAGAGAGCCAACCTGTGTGCACACAAGGGCAGACCCAGCAGAAAAGGCAT